>NC_134530.1:99652220-100013470 GCF_050624435.1 Tenrec ecaudatus
TACATATCTAGGGGAGGGGGGAAGGGAAAGTACATTATTCTGAAAGCTATTACAACAGCTGGAGGAGGAAACAATCACAGAAGCCATAACTGCCATTTAACTTTTCTCCTTCCACGTGTTCTACTGTTTGTGGGTGTGAAAATGATTTCAGAGGCATCTTTCAAAATCATTTTATTGGGGGTTCATGCAACTCTTATCATAATCCATACATACATCCATTGTGTCAAGCATATTTGTTGCCATCATCATTCTCAAAGCATTTTCATTCTACTTGAGCCCTTAATATCAGCTCCTCATTTTCCCCTCCTTCCCCGCACCCCGCTCCCTCATGAACCCTTTATAATTTTTAAATTATTATTATTTTGTCATATCTTACACCATCCACTTTTCTGTTGACAGACGTCCAGAGAGAAGGTTATATTTAGATCCCTGTAATTGATTCACCCTTTCCACACCACCCTCCCTCCACCCACCCAGTATCACCACTTTCAGCACTGGTCCTGAAGGGATCATCTGCCATGGATTCCCTGTGTTTCCAGTTCCTATCTGTGAAGATAAACAAGCGGTCATCTAACTGAGAAGCAACCAAGCCCACACAGAAGCACACCAGCCTGTGTGATCACGAGGTGTTGAAGGGATCAGGTTTCAGGCAGCAGAGAAGGAAAAAACATATCATTATGTGCTCGTCTTCCCAATACGATCGTTGAAGATAAATGGGTGCATAAGCAAGTGTGGTGAAGAAAGCTGATGGTACCCAGCTATTAAAAGATATAGCTCTGGTGTCTTAAAGGCTTGAAGATAAACCAGCGACCATCTAGCTCAGAAGCAGCAAAGCCCACATGAAGAAACACACCAGCTTGTGTGACCATGAGATGTTGAAGAGATCAGGTATCAAACATCAAGGAACAAAAATCACATCATTGTGAATGGGGGGGGGGGTGTGCTGAGTGGGGACCCAAAGCCCGTCTGTAGACAACTGGAAGGAGACAAGCCCGTCAGTGTGCGATGTAGCAACGATGAAGCATACAACTTTCCTCTAGTTCTTAAATGCTTCCTCCCCATACTATCATGATCCTAATTATGCCTTATAAATCCAGCTGGACTGGAGGATGTACACTGGTTCAGAGACATGTTTATGTAATCTATATTTTATGTCAATTTTCAGGTTTATGAGAGAAAAGGATGGATTTTAAAACGACGTGAACTTAATGTTATAATTGAGATGGCATTTGCTCATGTCGCTTTTTCACTGTGTTAAACATTTGAAGTGCTAATGAAATAGTATTCCCCGAATGAGCTCTTCTACCGTATACCATCTGAACATATGGCATCCCACGCATCCATGGACAAGGAAGCATTTGCTCCCTGACTACAGAGGATTGACTCTCAGTATTTTTGCCCAAATTTATTACACTAAAGTACTTCACTGAGGTCGATAAGTCAAAAGTGGTAAAGGCAAAATTAGGCCAAACATTGACACCACAGTAGCAAGAAGAACTTGATTTCTTTTATTTTTAAAATAATTTTGTTGGGGGCTCTTACAGCTCTTATCACAATCCATACACACAACCATTGTGTCAAGCACACATGTACATATGCTGCCATCATCATTTAAAAAAACATTTTCTTTCTACTTGAGTCCTTGGTATCAGCTCATTTCCCTTCCTCCACCACCCTCCCTCCCTCATGAACCCTTGATACTTTATAAATTATTATTTTTAAGTTGATTTCTTTTAAAAGACCTTACTGCCATCTTGTTGATTCTGACTCATAATGACCCTATAGGATGGGGTAGAACTGCCCCTGTGCGTTTCTGAGACTGTAACTCTTTGGAGGAGTAGAAATCCCTCTCATTCTCTCTCCGAACTGTTGGTGGTTTAGAACTGCTGAGCCTGCAGTTAGCATAACCACTACACCACCAGAGCTCTCCCTCCTTTAAACCATAGAAGTCATTATCCATCGATGATGAGAAACATAGATAGTGCATTGTCTATTGCTCCAGCCACCAAGAGGAGTTTACAGACTTCCTGGGATGATCATGTTGACCAGTCCAAACAATTCTTTCTTTTTGGAACTATATCATTGTAAAATGAGTCAAAAGTTCAGAACTTTCTAGTTCAGTTTCAAACAGTAACATTTATATAACTTGCTTTTCCTCCAAAGTTTCTGAGCATAATGACCTCAAATCAGGAAAGCTCTAAATGTCTTGTTCAGAGGTTATCCAGACGGAGACGTATATTATCTTACCTCTACCGACTTCTCAGTGCTACTCAGGGGGTGAACTTTGGAGCTCAGCTGGGCTGAAACGTGTTTGCCACAAATCCCCACCTCCTCATTGACAGCCGGTAATTTCTGACTCACAGTGACTCTACAGAGGTGTCCCAATAGAGGGCTCTGAGCAAAGTGGACACTCTGATCTCTCTTCTTCAGAGAAGCTGCTGGTTTGAACCGCCAACTTCATGTTCAGCAGCCAACATCAAACAGCTCCTGGTGGAACATGTTTCTATTAGTTTGATTTTGAAACTGTGTATAAGCATGTGATCCATGAGCTCATTTTAAAAATCTGATCCTAAAATAATTTCACTTGGGGTTGGGGGGAATAGCTTGCTTTATATTTTTATTTAAAATTATTGTTACAATGTAGTCATCTGCAATGGCTTGCAAATTAAAATTTAAAAAGATATTCTTTCCCACTGCTAGTTTGAGAAGCACTGATAAAAGTAGGAACCACCTGGCACCTGGAATCTTCTATTTCCTTCTTTCTATTAGGCATTTCCTGTAAGGGTCTGGGGAGTGCCCTACAATTAAATACTGGAAGCTTAACCTCAAAATACCAACACTATACAGTGAAATGCTGGTTATTTCAAGTTCTGAGTGATTGTTTTATTTCTCCTGATAATCACCACCTTTTAATTCATTTTTCCTTTCCAGTTTAATTTGGATGGATTATTGCCTGGGAGGTGCAGTGGTTTAACTCTTAGCTGCTAGTTATAAGATGAGATATTCAATTATGCTAGTCTACCCCTAAGAGAGAAAACTGGCTGTATGTTTCCATAAACATTCCAATAAACCATCCACCCAACCGACCAACTACCAAACCAACTGCCAACAAGTCTATTATGACTCATAACAACCCAATAGGACAGATACAAGATAACTTCACACCTCTCCAGTTCAGAGGCTGGTGGATTCAAAAGACTGCCCTTGTAGTTAGGAAACAAGTGAGAAAATTCTTCCAGATTAAAGGGGCACATTCTACTCTCTCTTTTATGAACACTATGTGTGGTAATCAGTTCAATAGAAATGGTATAAGTTGCTTGCTTTTATTTTGTGGGAGATGATGGAAAATCAAGAAGTCCTGCTGGTACAATGCGGTAATCACTGGGCTGCTAATCACAAGGTAGGCGGTTCCAACCCACCAATGGCTTCCTGGGAGAAAGATGAGGCAGTCTGTTCTTGGAATGATCTGCCATCTCAGAGATCTTAAGCAGAAGTACTGCTTGTTTCTGTGAATCAGAATAGGCTGGGTGGCAGTGGGTTTGTGGAAAATGTCAGATGGAATCTGGAGCCAGACGGACATGGTTTTATGACGGCCACTGCTCAGCCTCAGTTTCTTTTCTAGGTAATATGCTAAAGTGTCCCTTGCAGGGTTGCTGTGAAAGTCAAGGGAAATGAGTTCATTTGAGCATCTGGTTCATAGTAGGTGCCTAACAAGAGGAGAGGATTTTGCTTTTTTACCTACCTTTCTCCTGTTAACATCTAAAAGTCAACATTTTTTCAAGGCAAAGCTCAAACTAGCTCAAACTGGTTTTTACAAATGTATTTTAATCTGTCAATAACACCTATTGGGGAGAGTCCTATGCTTTCTTGCTTTTATAAAACTTTTCATGAGTGTACACTGTTGCAAATATATAATCAAAGGAAAGCAGATGTTTTGTTCTCTGCCTGCTGGGCCCTCCTGGGAAGCTGTGACAGGGGACGAGGAGGAGATCATATCATAAGCCATTACTATGATCTTCACCAATGAAATGACTTGTAATGATCATTGGGCAAGCCGTGTGCTAATAATGAAGTCATTCCGGACAATTGTAAAAGCCACATATGGCGATATACCACTTCCTACCGTTCACATCTATGTATCACTCAATTATCTGGCATGATTGTTTAGGGGGTTGTTTTCAGAGAGAAAGGTGACTGATCTAAGCTGAGAAGCCCTCTGCCCCACCCCCCAAAAAAGCGAAAGGAAGGAAGAAAATCTTAGAACGCGTGTTCAGCATGTTCTGCGGTCTCTGTGGCGTAATACCCCAGTCCCTGTGATTTGAACGAGTAGATTCTATTTGGTTTATAGATTAAACGCTGTATTTGATTTCATATTTTACTCGTATGTAGAAAGGTTTTTAAATCCAGTGTCATTAGTAACATCATTGTGTTCTGTTCAATCCAGTCAAGGAAGAAATTAGGCTCATTTGTGAAGAACATTTCTTATCTGCTACTGAGAAACTGTTTCTGAAATTATCATTGTTGTGGGTAATGACCACAAAAGTGCTAATGTGCTCAAAAATGTCCCTCACTTACTTCTTCAATGAATCATTGAAAATCTAGGTGATTGCATATTTAATTTTTTTCTCCATACATTTCCTTTAGTTGGCTTACTATACAAATTCTTAAAAAAAAAAAAAAGAAAAAAGATTTGTTCCTATCAGGATTTTTTTTCAAAAAGAAAAAGATTTGTGTGTGAAATGAAATGAAGTGGCATTTAAAAAAGAATAGTTTAGTGGTATTTACTTTGAGGGTTGGCTCTTGTTGTCAAGTCTGTGCAGGTTCATGTTCGCCTGCCGTGTGTCCGGAGTGAAGCTGCTCCATACAATCATCAAGGCCGCATCTTTCAGAAGTACGTGGCCCATCAGGGCTGGCTGCGTTCAGACGACTGAACTGTCAATTAGCAGTCAGACTCAACTATGCCAGCAGGGATTAGGGAATTGCTTTTCTTTTCTACTCTGTATTGCTTACAGATATTTGATATCCGATTTCGCTATGATGCACCCCAATTAGAAATACAGTGTGTGACTTATAAGAGAATGTACTTGATAAAGATTTACTCTAAAAACTTTGCGATAGAATGGAAAATGAGTTAAATTAATTATTTGTGTCCCACATTCATAACAAGGAACTGTCAGCGATTCACACTTGGGAAATGGTGTGGAGGCCACCTCTGGCCCCTTCAGCCTACACGAAGGAGAAAGAAGATCCAATTCCACATCAGCCCAAAGCCAATTCCCACCTGGCAGCTATCGAACTTGCCTCTACCCATCATGCATTTTTACCCTGACACCAACCAACCCTCACATGGCTTTCCACATCCGTACTGGGTTCAATAGTGGGTTGCAAATATAGAACTCATATAATAATACTCATAATTTTGGAGAGTTTTGTTTTGTTTAAGTGTAATTCACTGATTTCAAAATGGTAAGAATGTAGTTCTTTGTTCTGCCACCCCTCTTCTCAGCCACACTGACAGGTCTATCTTTCTGGCCCTTGGCCTCTCAGTCCCCTCCCTTGTTGCTGCATCTGTGGGGAAGGAAGCCAGGCTTCCCTCCACTCTGATTCACTATCAAGAACCTGCTCCTCAACTTTGTCTTGGGGTCTTTGTGCCGAGGAAAGGAGAGTGTCCTTCATAAAGGGGAGCATCAGTGAGAAATCAGAAGGCTCTCAGATGAGGTAGACTGACACGTGACTGAGCTCAGATAGAGCAACAATTGTGAGACTGGTCACAGCAGAGTGTGTTTTGTTCTGCTGTACATAGAATCACTACAAGTTGGAACCAATCTAACAAAAATAACAACGTAGAACAGCGGGAAAACATACTGGTTGAAAACAAAAGAACAGACAATTCTGCCAAATAATGTTATTATTATCAACAAACTTCCCTTTCAAGTACGGGAGATGAATTCTTGTCCTCCGTACTCCTAAGGAGCATTCGATTGTAAAGCATGATGCCCTATTCCAGGGACTGCTCTCTCCTCATAGCAGATTCAAAGCATCATGCATGCTACAGTAGAAGGGCAACCAAAAGAGGAAGGTCCTCGACAAGATAGATTGACATAGTGACTGCAGCAATAGGTCCAACGTAAGAACAATGTTGAGGCGAGGGAAGGACTGGGCGATATTTTATTCTGTATTGTACGCAGGGACGCTATGTGTTGGAACCAACTTGATGGTCCCTAACAACGAACAACTTAGTTTTCAAAGGCACAGTCGCAGTAAAGAAGACACATGTGGGGCTTGCAGATCTCTATGTGTGGCCACTGGTTATGTAAATATGTTTTCCAATGGAAGCACTGTAGTCAAAAATGGTAGCACATCAACTCATTGACTGTATAAGGCTTTATGATTACTATTTTAGGCTATCCTGAGTCATGTCATTTTAAAAACGTTGGCTGGCAATCTTATCTGAATGATAATTGAGCAATGGAATTTCTCAAATGATAATAAATTAACAGAGCTCTGAACATAGAATGAACAAAAGTTACCACAAACTTAGAACACACCCACTTTCAAAACACAGGAGGTTCATATTATACAAATTACATTAGCCTTAAACTTATTTCATATTCCCACTAGACAAATTTTGGTGTGACATCAAAATACTATTTCTATTTTAAGGTCTCTTATGGAAACTGAATTTTTGTACAGATTTTTTAAAAAGATGATTTGTTAATAGGACAACACATAATCCTTTGGTTCAAGGTCAAAGAAGAAAATCATAACACTCTGATCTTATTTTTCTCATTATGAAAATGTTCATATTGGGTTAAAATGCATTTACATTATTTTGCTAAAAATTATTTCAACTGGTCCATTAATTGTCCTCACAATATAACAGCTAAAGTTCACTTCTGGCTTGGTTTGTAATTATCACATGGGAGCATTTTTCCTAACTCTAATTTAAATAGATATTGGTTTAATTTATCAGAATTTCCCATTATTGTGTTTTCAGGTAAGGCATTAAGTTATTACTCTAACACAATGGTGTCTGAGTTCTTAGGCATTAGAAACTGAGTGAGCCGACTGAAACAAAATTATCTTATTCCAGTGAAAATGACAGCAACATTTTTTTCTCTAATAACATCCTATGGGAGGCCCACAGTGATTTGCACTACGCTCTCTATTTGTATTGTTAATTAATCTAAAAGAAGCATTAATTAACTTTAAATTTTAAAGTCTGTTTAACTTTAATTTTTAAAGTCCCCTCTTAAGAATGCAGGTTACTTAGCAGAAAAGTACAAAAGAAATTGGTTTTGAAAACTAAAATATACTTAATTAGTACATGCATTAACAGACTGTAGAAGCAGTCTCTCTCTCTCTCTCTTCTTCTCCCTCATCCTTCACTCCCCCCACCCATCTATCATTCTCTTTTCCCTTTCTTTTTATATGCAGATATAATTAGAAAGAGGCAAGGAGAGAGAGAGAGAGAGAGAGAGAGAGAGAGAGAGAGAGAGAGAGAGAGAGAGAGGAATTGGATGTTACATTAGTTTTCTATTGCTGCTTTAATACATTATTACAAATTTAGGCTTCAAAGCAGTACAAATCTATTATCGTAGAGTTCTGGGGATCAGGGTTCAATATGGGTCTTGCTGCCTTAAAATCAAAGTGCTAGGAAGGAATGTGTTCCTCTCTGGATTCTCTAAGGAGGAATTCATTTCCTAATCGCTTCCAGCTTCTCGAAGTTGCCACATTCTTCAGTTCATAGTTTCTCGCCTCCATCCATTCTTCTGTGGCTCCGTCTCTCTACTTTCCCTCCTTCTTTTGTTTTTGAGAACCTTATGATTGAATTGGAATTACCTGTATAATGTAGAATCATCTCACTATTTAAGGTCAAATATTGAGCAATCTTAATTTCATCAGTAAGTTGCAATATTTACTGCCATGTAACCAATTAGTCTTGGGGTTTGATATAAAGGTATCTTTGGGGTGGGGCATTAATTTGATGATCACAGATTTTTGATATAACTTAAAAGTGTTTTGCTGTTCCCGGAATCATTTTTATGTCTTAGTCAAAAATATAATTAAAACTCTTTTAGAGTCTATGAGAAAAAAATAATGATTTAGTTGCTTCAATTTTATATCCTAATCCTTACTCTCATACACACACATTATTTTCCATTCAGGTTTTATAGTAGAGAACTGTAGAGGGGAATGCTATAATGTAACTTTGAAAAGGATTAATGTCTAATTTTTAAGCATTTCTGATGACTCAATGGAAATAATGAAGACTTTAAAAGAAACATTTAGGCGGTATCCTTGATGTAAAAAAATGATAAACTGCAGATTAATAATGCTTGCCATATTATTGATCTATGACAACAGATATACCTTATTTTAGGGAATATTATATATATGTATGTATATAATATATATATATCCCCAAACCAAACTCACAGCCATCTCCTCCAAATCTCTTTGGAGGAAATTTCAGTATTGCTTTCTATAACATATCACCATGTTAGGACAGTTGATTTTCAATCTCATAGCAGCCGTAACTCCATTCTCTGATCCTGCTGGGTAGGGATGAGCATACAGATTTGTTTTGAAGGCAGATTTAAGTTTTTTATATAGGTACCTTTATTAGGTAAAAAATAGAGTGCAAAACATTTTTTTATTAAAAAAAAGTAGTCACATTTAAGAATGTCAGGTTTTTAAAAGAGATAACATAAATGTTGACATTGCACTTTAAAACACTAGTTTTCATTCTTTAAATGGAGTTATTCCTCTCAAACAACATTCCTGAGAAGGTAAGGAGTGTTCATTTATGTTTATCACCCTTTTCCCTGAGTGATTCTAGAAACCCTTACTTTTAAAAATCAGTTTTGAAAAACATCCAACTGGGTGGAGATTAACTAAAATGTCTATATTCATAAAAAAGAGATTGTAAGAATTGAGTTCAGATGCTGAATTATTATTCAGTCCACTGATATAAAGCTCATGATCATTGTTATAACACTATTGTATTTTCAGCACAAACTAGTTCAACCTAATTATTTTGAATTTAATGACGAGCCTGATGTTGAGGATTTTTATATTTAAAACAATTATGATACAATGGAAGACAAAATTATGAGCATGAAATGTAAAAATGTGCACACAGATGAATGTGTGCACTTGTAAACCACACACATTTTTCCTATAAACTCCTTGCCACTCACAGTAACCCTAAAAAGCAGAGTGGAACTGCCCCCATTCCAAAGACATAGATATTGAAGGAGGCAAGAGGCGACTGAGTAACACACACCAGAGGGACTCCTCCCATATCAATGCAGGAGATCCATGGCAAGGGATACTCCCCTCTTCCAGGTCACAGGAGTAGCCTCATAAAGGTAAGCACACACAGGTTCACTGGGGCTAAAACAAGTGTAGGCTCTTGGCTTAACACTGCAGCACTAGGCTCAGGCTTTGCTCTAGCACCACAACAGTCCCAGCCAGCTCAGGGCACGCTTTCAACCACGCCACAGTCCTGACTGGCTCTGGGTCTGGTTTTAACCCCATCACTGCCTGGCTGGCTCAGGGCTGTGTTTTAAACCTGCTGCTGCCATGGTCAGTTAGGGGCTTTTTCCCCTACCGCAGTCATAGCCGACTTGGGGCTTTGTTTTAACGCTGCTGCAGTAGTCACAGCTGTCTTGGGGCCTCTTTTATTGTTTTTCTTTATCGCCCCTGCCACTAGCTTTTTTTTTTTCTTTATCAACCCTACCACTGCCAGTCAGCTTGTTGTTTGTTTTATCCCCTTTCTTTTTTTATTTCCTTCCTGCCGCTGCTGCAGCCCCACCACAGTCACCCCCCCCCATGCCACAAAGTGCTCCCTACCACCATGGGAAACCCAACCCCCCGCCACGGCACCCCCCCATTGCTGAGGGCAACAATACCCACTCTTCATGGTGCTCCACACCACCTCTGGCATGCCCTCCTGCCCTCCAGTGTGCTCCACGGCACTGTGGGAACTGTGCCCTCCCTTTGCAGTGCTGCACGCCACTCTGGACACTGCTGCCACGACTTCCCATGCAATTGCTATGCACAACACCACCCTTGCTGCCCACAAACATACCACCCTCGCTGCCTGAGAAAGCCACCCAATCTGCCCTCCAAATATGAAATCCCTGCTGCCTAGGGAGAGAGTAAACTCCTAGAGAAGCAGGCCGAATCCCCAGTGATGTTGACTGCAGGCATTCTGCAAAAGCATGTTTTACTAGCCTCCCAGAGAGATAACTTTGGGCCCCTGATTCCTGAGAAAATGGCACCAAGCTCCTCAAAAACAACATACAGACAGAAACCTAAAGTAGCAAACTCTACAAGAAAGCAAGAAAAACAAAATCCAATGTCTCAGGAAGACCTAAACTTAACTTCCCTTATAGAAGAAGCAGATGTTGATCTTCCACAGAAAGAAATCTTCTGTAGGAATTCTAAGGATGCTGTTTAGAATTATACAGGATATATGGGAATGAATGCAGAAAAAGGATAAAACGATAAAGGAGATAATGTCCACGCACCCAAGGGACATATAAGATGTAAGGGTTAACAGAAGCAACATAAATATAACAGACTTCACCAACAGACTAGAAGTGGAGAATAATTTAAGTGATCTCAAGCATAGCCAGACAGATTATGATAAACTGGGAAAAAAAACTATCAAATGAGACAATCAAAGAAGCTGAAGTAAATTTGAGAATAATGCCACATGCTATGTAGAAGAACAATATTCAAGTAATTGGGATACCAGGGCAAGACACAATGAAGTCAATGACAAAAAGTGTGAGGAAATTCCTAGAAGAAAATGCCCCTGACTTAATGAATGAGAATCAGGCAACCATACAGGAAGCAGAGAGGAAACCAACTAGACTGAACCTATAGGAAGGAGTCACCAAGTCATATAATAGTTAAATACTTCAACTTTGAAGAAAGGAGAAAATAAGAGGGGCTAGAGAAAAATGGCCAGTCACCTATAAGGATACTCAGATAAGAATATGCTCAGACCTATCAGCAGAGATCATAAAGAAGAGGATGGAGTGAAGTAACATCTTCCAAAATTTGAAAGAGAACAATGTCCTCTATCCTGTCAAACTATATTCCAAGATAGACGGAGAAGCAAGAGCCTTTCCAGACAATGAAAAACTCAAAGAATACATTAAAAGAAACGCAGCTCTACAAAAAAAAAACAATTCTTGCCAACTCATTGTGTTAGGAGACCACCACATAGTGTAACTCCACCCAAGAGTCAACACACTGAAAACACCCCCAAGATGATTCTGGCTCAATGGTTAAAAGAAGGTAAGAATGAACCCCCCCCCCACACACATACACAACACTCATAAAGAGGAAAGTAGGAAAACATCTGACACAAAAGTTACAAGATGACATTAAAGAATCCACAGGTGGATGTAATAACTCTGAAGTTCAATGATTTGAATTGACCCATTAAAAGACAAAGACTAGCAGACTGACTTAGAAAACATCACCCATCAGTCTGTTTTCTGAGAGGTGCATCTCAAGCTCACCAAAAAAAATAGGCTGAAAATTAAAGGCTGGTGAAAAATATACCAAGCAAACAGCAATTTTTAAAAAGCAGGGGTTGCAATCCTAATCTCTGGCAAAATTGATTTCCAGGTGGAAGTCATAACAAGAGATAAGGATGAGCACTCCATAATACTTAAGGCATTAGTAGATCAAGTGTCAGTGAGCTTGCTAAATATATTCCATGTCCAATGAGAGAGCCACAAAATTCTTCAATCAAATTCTTCAAAAAATGAGAAAAGAAATCACGGGCTCAACAATAGTAGGTGACCTTAATGCACCACTTTCTGAGAAAGACAGATCACTTGAAAAGAAGCTCGAAAAGGAGGCTACAGAACTGAGCTCTATAATTAGGCGACTCGACCTGATAGAAAATTTTAGAGCTCTCCGCTGAAAGCAAAACAATTCACGTTATTTTAAGTGCACATGACACATTTCAAAAATAGACCACATGTTGGGGCACAGGTTGATCTTGACTAAAGTCAAACACGTAGAGGTCACTAAGACTTCCCTCTCAGACCACTATGCCATAAAGCTGGAAATCTACAAAAGGACAATCAAAAAACTAGAGCAAGCATGAATAACTCTCTTCTGAAAAATGAGTGGGTACTGGCCCAGATTAGAGATGAAATTCGCAAGTTTTTAGAAAGAAAAGAGAATGAGAATACAATGTACCTAAACCTTTGGGATACAACAAAAACCATTATCAGAGGAAGCTGGATCATAATAAATGCACACATGAAAAAGGAAGAGAGATGCATGGTTGATACACTGTTGCAAGACCACCAGCAATTAGAGCAGAGTCAACAAAATTACCCCACGAATAGCAAAAGAAAAGAAATAATAAAAATCAGGGTGGAGATAAACAAGTGAAAAAATAAGAAAACAAAGCTGTATCTTTGGAAGACTCAACAGACCATCAGCAAACCTAACCAAAGAAAGGAAGGAGCAAACATCCATAGCCAGGATGATGGATGACACTGGGGAGATTTCAATGAACACCAATAACATTACAAGGCCAATTCCACAGTACTATGCAGGTCTGTACTCCGGTGAATTCGACAACTTGGAATACATGAACAAATACTTGGAAAAACAATCCCTGCCTAGACTTTTTCAGATGGACTTCAAGCACCTCAACAGACTCATAGAAATAGAAAAGAAATAGACAAGATTATTAAGAAAATTTCAAACTTAAAAAAATCCCCCAGGCCCAATGGCTTCACAAGAGAATTCTATCAAGCATTCAGGGAAGAGCTGACACCAATCCTATACAAACTCTTCCAGAGCACAGAAAAGGACTTCAAACTCCCAAACTCACACTTTGAAGTTGCTATAAAACTAAAACCTACAGTGGCGAGGATCCCACCAGAATAGAGAACTACAGACTGATATCTCTAATGCACATCGATGCAAAGATCCTCAACAAAATTGTGGCCAATAGAATCTAATAGTATATAAAATGAATAATTCACCATGACCAGTGGGATTCATTCCAGGATGCATGGATGGTTTAACATCTGAAAGTCCATGAATATTATCCACCATATCGACAAATAAAAGGACAAGAACCACACGATAGTATTAATAGATGCAGGAAAAAAAACATTCAATAACACCCAATGCCCATTCCAAGTTAAACACTCAAGAATATAGGAATTGAAGTTAAATTTCTCAGTTTAATACAAGCTATATAGGACAAGCCAACAGCTAGCATTATAATCAATGGAGAAAAGGTGAAAACAATCCCACTGAAAACGTCTTACTGGAAGTCCCAGATCCAAGGCAAAGGAAGGGCATTATAGGTATCCATCTGGGGAAAGAAGAGGTGGACCTATTATTATTTTCAGACAATATGATTCTCTATATGGAAAACCCACAAAGCTCCGCAATAGGAGTGCTGAATGTGATAGAGGAATATGGTAGAGTGGCAAGATACAAGCTCAACAAAAATAACTCTATTGGATTGCTATAGACATTGGATAAGATCATGGAAGAGGAGATCAAGGAGGGAATACTGTTCACAATAGCCAAGCACAAATTGAGATATCTAGGAATATACCTTACCAAAAAACAAAAGATTTGTATGAGAAAATTACAGAACCTTATTACAAGAAACCAAAATGACCTCCACAATAGAAAGAATAAGCCATGATTATGGATCAGAAGGCTCAATATTATAAAGATGTCAATCCTACCCAAAGCACTATGTAAGTTTAATGTTATCCCGATACAAATACCAACATATTTTTTCAAAGAATTGGAAAAACTATCAATTTATATGGAAAGGGAAGAAGCCCAGAATTATCAGAGAGCTCCTCAAGAAGAAGAACAAAGTCAGAGGCTGGCTTCACCCAACTTTAACACTGATTATACAGCCACAGTGGTCAAAACAGCACGGTATTGGTATAGCGACACTCAGAGCAATGGAAATGAACAGAAAATCCAGAAATAAAATCATCAGCATATAGACAACTGATCTTTGATAAAGGTCATAAAAATATCAGGTGGGAAGTGGTTCCCCCTTTAATAAATGGAGGTGGAAAAAATGGATATCTACCTGTAGAAAAATGAAACAAGACCCTTACCTCACTCCATGCACAAGGATAAATCCAAGGTGGATCACGGACCTCTCAGAAAAATCCCAAACTATTAGTAGCATTAATGAGGCACTTGGGACAAACCTAAGAATCTTGGCATAGAGATAACATAGGCTACTGGAAATAGAGAAGGACACATACACAGAGGAAGCTCAAATTGACAAGTGGGATATAATAAAGTTAAAACACCTGTGTATATTCAAAGAGTTCATCAAGAGAATACAGTAATAAGAGATCCCACAGACTGGGAAAAGATTTTTAGCAATGACGTATCAGACAAAGGTCTCATTACCCAAATCTACAATACCCTCCTAGCTAATAATAATAATAACAATAATAATAATAAACACATACCCCACCAAGGAAGTGGGAAAAGACCTGAACAGAAGCATCACAAAGGTAGAAATCCAAATGTCCACTAAGCATAAGAGAAAATGTTCCCGAACATTAACCATTAGTGAAATGAAAATTAAAACAACTATGAGACACTGCCTAGCACACTCAAAGATAACTCAATTCAAAATATCAGAAAGCAACAAATGTTGGAGGGGATGTGGTGAGATAGAAACTGTCATTCACTGCTGGTGGTCTTGTACCTGTAGCCAGTATGGAAGGTGATTTGGCGATATATACAACAAATGGAAACCAAGCTAACATATGGCCCAGCAATCCCCCTACAGGGCATATTCCCAGAGAAGTAAGAATCAGACTACAAGACATCTGCACTCCAATGTTCATTGTGACATAATTCACAAATGCAAAGTATTGGAAACTACCTAAATTTCCATCCATTGACGAATGGATTAAAAAATTCTGGTATGTTCACACATTGAGTACTACACATCCTTAAAAGGCAATGATAAACACATGAAGCATATTGTGTTATGGCAAGAGCTGGAGGTAATTATACAAAGTGAAGTTAGCCAAGCACTTCAGGACAAGTACACAAGTCTACAGAGGTAAGTACAAATAGCACCATAGGCATGGACAGAAAGTAACAACTCATAAGCGCCATGCCAAGGTCCTGGCACTACAGCAGGGGTCAGCCCAAATGGAGGGATGTATCTGGTATCCAACTAAAAAGAAGGGAAAAAAAACCCCAAAGAAGTAACAAGTAAATAGATCGATCGATCGATCAATCGATAGATAGATAGATAGACAGATAGATAATAAAAATACAATAATATGATGATGATCCAGGTAGCAGTGGGGTTGAAAGATCTTTCTCACCTCTCTCATGTCCGTAAGGATCACAGAGGGAGGAGGGAAGAGAAAAAAGGCAATGGCATTGGGGAAGCAGGGCACTAATCTTCCCATGGGATTGTATTATTTATGTCCCCATAGGGAAGGGAGAGAGCGACCAGCTCTCATACCTATGAGCCAAGCCTTGAGGACAACGTACATGTACAGAGCAGCACATTAACAGAGAGGGTTGTGGGGCTGGCCCCAATCCGAGTTATGTTGACTGCCCCTGTCCCGCCTCCCGCCCCACCCCCGACACACACACACACACACACACACACACACACACACACATCCCCTAGAAGAATGTGATACAGAGGACACTACTGAAGATCCAGTTGGGGATAGTGGCCAGTCTGTCCTGTCCACATGAGAGAAAACTAAGAGGGGAAAAAGAGAGAGAGTGAACATCCTCTTGACTCACCCAGCCTTGAGGGTGACACCCTTACTCAGAGAAACCAATGCATAGAGAGGGCTGCAGGGTCGGTCCCAGCATGAGCCACAATGGCCCCTCACTGACCTAAAATGCTACAGAAGACAGGAGACACAGTGTGGGAAGTGTGGTTGGTTTGACACCCCCACAGTGGGGTGAATCATGGAGGGAACATAACAGATCAGCAATTGGAGCAAAGTCATAAAGTCCCTGGGGAATCCTGAAAAAGGATTTTTGACTTGAGGGAGTACTTGGCGTCTCACCTGACCTGATTGGGGGACATTCATAAAGGTCAGCAGTTAGACCTAGAACTATTTATAGACTGACCCTCATATTCTTTTTATCATATGTCTACCTATATAAGATAGGCAAGATAAACAATTCCAAAAAGACAACAGCAGGACAGATGGTTGGGGGTTGGGGTGGGCATGGGATAGGAGGAGGCGGGGGAAAGGAGCAGTGAGCCAACAAATTCAGGGTCAGGGAAACAACAAGGCATCTAAAATCTATAATGAGGAGGGTGTAGACCATCTGGTGATGTCTGATCAATGGTAATATAGCCAAGAGAAACTAACAAGAGCTGAATGAAGGGTGAACACAAAAGTGGGGCATGAGGACAGTAAAAGGAAATAGAGTAAAGAACTATGAGGTAAAAGCTATATATTGAGGTATAAGTATAGACATGTATATATGTAAATATATTAATATAAAAAGATAGGGGTATTGGTCTATGTATTTATATGTTAAAGCACTAAAGTAGCAGATGGACCTTGGGCCTCCACTTAAGTCTTCCCTCAACACAAGAACACTTTGTTCTAATAATTTGGCACTGTATGATCACCTTCTCGATATGATCACTGAAGACAAATGGGTACATAGAAAATGTGAAAAAGGCTGATGATGCTAGGCTATTAAAAGATATAGTGTATGGATCTTAAAGGCTTGAAGTTAAACAAGCAGCCATCTATCAAGGAAGTACAAAGTCCACAAGGAAGAAACACACCAACCATCTAGCAGGGAATTACAAAGTCCACATGGAAGAAGATCACAGGGTGTTGATGGGATCAAGTATCAAAATATCAAAAAACAAACAATTATATCGATGTGAAGGAGAGGGTTCAGAGTGGAGATCCAAAATCTACCTCTTGATAATTGGACATTCCCTCACAGAAGGGTCACAAGGTAGGGTACATTCATCCAAGATGCAGTATAGCACTGATTAAATACACAATATTTTTCTAGTTCTTTAATGCTTCCTTACCCCATTATCATGGTTCCAGTTCTACTTCACAAATCCTGCTAGACTGGTGTATATACAGTGGTACAGATAAGAGCTTCTGACACAGGGAACCCAGGATAGACAAACCCATAAGAAACAGTAATGGGAGCAATGATTTCATGAGGGTACGGGAAGGCAGGTGAGGGAAAGAGGAAATGATAGCAATGATGGATGCATAATTCCCCTCTAGGGGAATGAATAATAGAAATGTGGGTGAATAGATACATTGGATGATGTAAGATATTGAAATATATATATATATATATATATATATATATATATATATCACTTAATAAAGGTTCAGGAGGATGGTCAGGTGGGGGAGGTCAGGAATAAAGAGGAGCTGATATCAAAGGGCACAAGTAGAAAGAATATGTTTTGAAAATGATGATGGCAGAATCTTTTCAAGTTCACTTGACATAATTGATTTATAAGAGCCACCAATAAATAAAATTAATAATAATAAAAACCAAAGATAGAGATATTTAGAGAAGCAGTCTTCTATATCTTTCTCCAAACTATTAGTTTTCTTTTAGCAGGTGAGCACTACACTGCCAAGAATTTTTCGCCCCCGTAAAGTAAAGCACAAAAGTAATCTAGTGCCACTGTTATGGTTAGATGAAGTCAAGTCCGTGTCAATTCACATCAACCTTATATATCAGTTGTTCTCAACCTTCCTCATGCTGCGATCCTTTAATATAGTTCATGTTGTGGTGTCCAACCCCACCCCCAAAATTATTTTCATGGTTACTTCATAGCTGTAATTTTGCTGCTGTTATGAATTGGGCGACCCCTGTGAAAGGGTCGTCCAACTCCAAAAGGGGTCACGACCCACACGTTGAGAACTGCTGTTATATAAAATAGGGAGAAACACTGACAGATCCTATGCCATCCTCACAATGTTTGAACCCATGTAGCCACTGGGTTAATCCGTCTTGCTCGATGTCTTTATCTTTTTCACTATCCTTCTACTCTAGTAAGCAGGGTGCCTTCTCCAGACTGGTCTCTCCTGAAAACATGTCCAAAGGAATGTGAGATGGAGTTTCAACATCCTGGCTTCTAATGAGCATCCTGATGGTACCTCTTCCAAGGCAGATTTATTTGGTCTTTCGGCAGTTTATAATACTTTCAATATTCTTCACCAAGGACATAATTCAAATGCAGTGATTATTCTTTGGTCTCCCTTATTCAATATTCTCTTTTCACATGCATATGGGGTGATTAAAAATACCATGGCTTGGGCGAGGCACATTTTAATCCTCAAATTAGCACCCTTGCTCTTGTACACTTTAAAGGGATATTGTGCAGCAGATTTTCCCAATTGGATACATCATTTCCTCTCTTGACATCTGCTTTTATGATCATTAATTGTGGATCAGAAATCCTTGACTCACAAGGAGAACTCCTTATGCAAGAAGAAATCCTTGACAACTTCAATCTCTTCTCCATTTATCTTGATGGTTTCTATTATTGCTCCAATTTGAGGATTTTTATTTTCTTCACATTGAGTATAACCCACATTGAAGGTTGCAATCCTTTATCTCCATCAAAATCCTCTGCCACACAGAGCCTATATATGCTTTCAGAGAATGTAAATCTTTATGGAGGAAACTGTCTTTCTCCCATGTGTTTGAACCGCTTCCTTTTTAGTTCAATGCCGAACTCACAGCACTACAAGTGCTTCTTCTAGGAGGTATGTGTGATAAGGGATCAGTGATAGGGAAGAAAGCATTAATCTACAATTTACTTATTTTTTACATCAAAGAATTTACATTCAAGAAAAAGCTGAAAGTCACGGCTTTTTATTTATTTACATAAAAATCTATTAACTTTTGCTATTTCAAAGAAATGAAGAAACAAGATGGAATTTCAAGTTTTACAGTCTTAAAAATATTTATTTCTCTGTGTAATGGTTGTTTCTCAATTATCCATCTGCTTGTTTCCCACGTTTTTTCATTAATTGGCCAAATCTAGTTCAAAGCAAAATGCTCACAGTTAAAAGTAGATAAATTAAAAAAAAACCCACCAACGACTTTGTTACTTCATTTAAAGCACTCCTCTGCAACACACGGCCGCTTACATTATCTTGTTTGGAAACAATGTCCCACATATTTTCAAAACGTACATGAAACCAGATGGATTTAAAAAATCTTATGAATTTAGGTTAAAAAGTGTAAGATGAATTCGTCACTCCATTAAATTCTGGTATCACTCATTCTCTTTCCTTTTATTTGTGTTTCTTTGTTGTTGGAGGTTGTCAAGTCAGTTCTAACTCCTAGCGTCCCTCTAGATAACGGAATTAAACATTGCTCTCTACTACACCATCGTCAGCATTTGGTTAGGTTTGAGCCTGTTGTTGCACCCCTCCTCTCAATCTATCTCATTGGAGAGCTTCTTTTTGATGACTCTCTGTTACAAAGCAGGACAATCTGGATGTAATGTCCAAAGTACTTGGAAATAAGTCTCAACATCCTCGCTTCTAAGGAACATTCTGGCTGCACTTATTTCAAGAAAGACTTTGTTGTTATTTGTGGTCATGCATGGTGCTTTCTTCACCAATAGCATAAATCAATGCATCAGTTATTCTTTGGTCTTTTAAAATTCATTGTCCAGCTTTCACTTGCATAGGAGGAGATTGAAAATACCATGGCTTGGTTCTGGCACACCTTAGTCCTCAGTGTGATATCTTTGTTCTTTAACACTTTAATGAGTCATGTGCAGCATATCTGTCTAACATATCATTTGAGTTTTAACTGAATTGAGCATTGATTATTGATTCAAGAAAGCTAAGTTCTTAACAACTTTAATCTTTTCACCATTTTACAAGATGTTGTCAATTGGTCAAGTTCTGATGATGTTTGTGTTCTTTACCTTGAGTTATAATCCATTATAAACTATGTAATCTTTGATCTTCATAAGTAAGGGCTTTAAGTTTTCTTCCTTTCAGTAAGCAAATGTGTGTCATCCAAAAATCCCAGGCTGCTAGTAAACCTTTCTCTACTTCTAATGAAGTGTTCTTTATATAGTCTAGCTTCTTGGGTTATTCGCTCAGTATACAGATTGAATATGTATGATAAAAAGATATAGCCCTGACTGTAAACCAAGTTCCAAGGACTGTCTCCAGGTCTATGTCTAGGTTCTGCATGATCACAATTAAAGTAAGCTAAACTCACTGCCATCAAGTTGATTCCAACTCGTAGAAACCCCGTGGGGCAGAGTAGAACTGCTCTTGTGCATATCCAAGACTGTACATCTTCAGGGGAGGAGAAAGCCCAATCTTTCTCTCACAGAGTGGTGATGGGTTCCAACCATGGACCGTGTCATTGGCAGCCCCACTCATAACGCACTCCTCGTAAGTACAATGGCGTGCTCTAGAATGCTGTGAAACACAAGGAAGTATTGTTCTGATATGTCTTAATCAGTTGTAATTCTGAAAATACTTTTTGAGAGAACAACAACAAACATTTTTGTGGCCTGTTAGCTTACCTAATAACCCCTAATAATTTCTTGTGTGTCTGTGAGTTCTATGTGGCCACTGCAGCAGATTATGAAACCGACAATAGCAGTGGACTGAGGTAGAAGGGATGGCTTATATCAGAATAAGATAAAAGTGAATGGAGGAGGCATGTGTGACTTCATGGAGTTAGAGGCTCTTATTCCTTTGTGTAGTCTAAGAAAGTCAGGCATGAGTCCCATGGCATTACATGTGAATAATTGCAAAGGGCAAATTAGTAGACAGAAAAGGAGAAATCCTTAGGATGACTGAAATGCAGTTTGTATAGGGAGCTCTGTTTGGGTTTAGCCCATATAGTATATGAAGGCCTTGGATTATGTCGGGGTCCTCAACTTCTGTTCTCTATGTAGTTGGTAGCAACTGAATATTCTGTTTAGATGAACAAAAGTAAAGTAAAACGATGTTGGCAAGAAAAGATGACAACAATTTAAAAAATATTTCAATGTTACTATCATTTAGAGAGCACCACTACATCTAAACTTTAGAGAGAAAGAGTATATTATATTATCATGATATCTGATAAGGTTTTCTATGAGTTTTCACCACAGGTTGCAAGCTCACATATTATGCATTTCCCAAAGACATGATTATTATTTCTTGTCTTTGCGGAATACAAATGGCTTTTATATGCCATGATATGTCTTAACCTCTGAAGTCGAAGAAAAGAGTACATACTTTCAATTGTGTATCCTCTTGATGAAATGGTAGCTGTCATCCTAATTTAAATAGTTATTGTCAGTTCTTTTCAATGACAGAGGAAACTTTCTAATGGGACATTCAACAGTGCTTTGAGTCTGGCCAGCAAGTATGAGTGCAGAATACAGAGACTAGAAGAACCATGTATATCATGTTAATCGGCATAAAACTAGGACTCGTTTAATTTATGCAGTCTCAGGATGAAAACAATGTTGATGCAGGAGGCTTCTCAGAAGACTTATTTTCAGTTTTGTGTCTAGTACTCCACTTTTAATGCATTTAACAGTTTTTAATGCCTCATAGAAGTTTTCTTTGGTTTACCATGTCAAGTTTCAGTTTATCTCTAGTGATGTTTTCAGAAACAAAATAGGGCTTTTCTTGACCTGTGTCAGAACGTCTTTCAGCAGCAATCCTCCATAGTTGTAATAAGGACAGTCTGTGTCAATGTATGTTTCACGTCTTCCGGTTCTACTGGTTGCTCTTGAGCTCATTACAGGAACACTTCATTATCATCAGTTGTATGTCATCTTTTCAAGGTGTGGGTCCATTCTTTAGCTAATTTTTGTGTGCAATTCGGCTTTCAGCGACATAAGCAGCAAATATATACTAAATTGTGCATTTGTTAATGATGTTGATTGGTTAAGTGATTACACACAGGCTGATAACAACAGGGTCTGCAGTTTGATACCACCAGCCTCCATGGGAGACATACTGGGCTTTCTACTCATGGTAAAGAGTTAGTGTTGGAAAGTCACAGGGGCAGTTCTAGCTTGTCCTAAGGGTCTTGATGAGTTGGCACCCACACCATGACAGGGAGTTTGGAGTCTATTTTGAATATATAAAATATCATTTTCATACTTTGTCTAAAGTTGCATATGGTTTTATTGTTTTTCTTTCAATACATTTTTGCCACGTCTATGATGACAATAAAATTTATTGTTTAAATCAGGGCATTTGAGAATTAAAGGAGCTTTATTAATGATTTTGCCAGGTTAGCAAATACAAACTAGCAAACTAGCACATGAATGAATTAGAGACCATCATTTGACTTTGTGTAGCCAATATAATAAGAAAAACTTTTATGTTGTTGAAAAACATTAAAAGAATAATAGCTAATGAAATATTAAAATAATATAAAATTATAGCATTCATAAAGCTTTATTGGCATACAGTCACACTAGTTTTTTAGTTATTCATTAAAGCTGCTTACACACAACGATGACAGCACTGAATTGTGAAGACATATCGTGGAAAGAGAGAACCGATCTTGGAGATCTATGTGCAACCTCCTCTCTGGGAGATGGGCAATGGGGAGGCGGGTGAGGGGAGACGCCGGGCAGTGTAAGATAAGACATAATAATTATTTATAGACTATGAAGGGACCAGGGGGAAGGGGTGAGCGGGGAGGGAGAGGGAGGGGAAAAAAAAGAAACCAAGCTGATTCCAGGAACCCAAGTGGAAGGCGAATTTTGTGAATGACGAGTGCAACGAATGTATAAGGGTGCTTTGCTCAACTGATGTATGTATGGATTGTGATAAGAGTTGTATGAGCCCCAATAAAAAGATTTATTAATTAAAAATATATCTTATTAAAGTTAAAACTATTGATCCTTACTTCTCTATTTTTATTTATGAGCTTGCATAGATTTGTTGTCATACCCAATGAACTCCAATAAAATAAGAATAGCTGTTATTTTCCTGAACACTGTAATAAATTAAAGAAATTAAATGCAAAAAAAAAGATTTAATGTCTACTTCTTGAAAAAGATTTACTAATCCTAATGTCAAGTAATCCTAGTCAAGGCTCAACTCTCTAACAGCATCGCCCAAGGTAATATTCTATGAGGCTAAGGCAAGACATGTCTCTAATAGCAAACCTATTTGCCAGTTCCGACAGCAACGATCCCTCCCAGACCCTCTCTCCTTTGGGGCCCTGTCTCCTGCTCTGGTTCTGGGATCTGGCTGCTGCTATTCTGTTGCTTCTCCTGTTGCTCCTCTGGTATCACAGCTGTTTCCTGGACTGAGGAAATTCAGTGTCCAAGGAAGCTTGAGCCCTAAAGTGAATTCCACGTTTAGCTCTTCTCTCTTGCTGACACTGAGGTGGCTCATTTTTTAGAATGCAGGATGCTAACATTGGCCACTCCTCTGTCAGCGTGCCAAGCTTCAACAATTACAATTTACCTTGTGAATAATCACGTACACCTGAATCATATATCAGCTTCTTCCCTCGCCTTTTCTATCGAGACCCGTTAGGAAAAGGTCATTTAGAGGGACTGACAGAGACTATGGCAAGAAGAGATGTATGAAATTCCTTGCATTTCAAAAGTAGACACAAAGAGAAAACTTGCTGGCTTTGTGCCTTTTTCTAGATGGATCAACATGGACTTTTATTTGAAAGCCAGCACAGGGAGCACACAGCATCCTGTCTGAGCTGGAACGCTGCTAGGGCAGAGGGCTGAATCAGTATTCGGCTGTCACCGAAAATGTGCCATCATATCTTTTCATTCATAAAACTAATTATACATAATAATTCTAGGTTTTAGCTTTTAAAAGAGTCCTTCACGTATCGGGTAGGGCAGAACTGTTCAGTTTATATGTCAACCCTAATTAAAATCTATCTCAGATTTCATTAAAATCTGGCCCGACTATGTAACATCTCGTACAGCAGTGCACCTTTAGATGAAAACCACAGCACCTTCCATTTTTCCCCTTCTCCGTTTTTGTTGGCTGATTAATGGAAACCATTAATTTGGAGGGATGAATTGAAAATGGAATGAATACTATGGGCTTTGTGTAATTTGCTAAGGATTTTCTCTGTCATAATCAAGGTGAAAAAAAATGCTTCTTGAACATGTCCCAAATTGAAAGAGCTATATATTTAGAGTCATTAGGTCTGTGGTAATTGGTGAAAATAAACCATCTATCCTTTATAAATTAAATGGAGAGTAAAATGTAAGCCTTGGTTCCTCAGAGGGGAAAATGAAATCAGATACCAGTAACCAAGCTGATACTCATTAAAGGAACATAGAACTCTATTGCCTTCCCGCCCCCATTTCCCCAACAGATATTATAGAATTTAGATACTTCCAACATTTATTGAAGTTATCATGTAGTGTTGGGACTTTGTTGAAGTGGTTCTGATAGAAGTATAAATATACTCTACAGGGTAAAGGATATTTATTTGGTAACTCAGAAAAATATCAAACAAAATAATTGGGATGAGGAGTTAATAAAGAAAATATATAATTTCTGTGAGAGCAACCATAGAAGTACTATTTCCTCAAAATTATGGTAAATTATTTTTCTTTGCATTATAAAACAAAACTCTGAGAAGACATTCATAGACACAAACCTAATTCCCATGGGGATAACACTGAATAATATTTGCAATGAAGTTATAGTGTTAGATTAGAAACTTCTAATTTCTTAGGAGTTTCTGGGATATCTAAATCATTCCTATAAGAGATACTGGACTTTTACCCCCTTATGACTCATTCTGGTAAAACTTCATCAAGAAATATTTTGGATGGCATTATTTTAATTCTGGCTTCAGGTTCTATCTTTAATCATAAGGCATCTCCTAAGGAACAAAACTTTATTTGTGTCCCAAAACATCTTTTTAGCCAAGAGGCTAGGAATTTAGTGTGGAATCTATCTTGGAATTAGATGTTGAACCAATACTTTGTAGTCTCTGCCCTTATGCCAGAGTTGTTACTGGGAATTTTTCTGGAAAATTTTACTGGAAATGTTACTGGAAAAAAATCACACACTAATCTTTCATATATAAATGAAAAGGATAATATAATGCAATATTTTTCTACTTTTTAATAGAGAAACTATTATTGTTTCAGGAAGCATCTTTTAATTTATAAATACCTCATTACTAACATAGTTGATGTCAGTGATGCTATTATTAGTCTCTGAACAAAAAACAAACTCACTGTCATCAAGTCGGTTCTGACTCACAGTGATTCTGTAGGACAGGGTAGAACTGCCTCTGTGATTTTCTGAGACTGTAACTCTTTACAGGAGTAGAAAGCCCCACCTTTCTCCCATGTAGCACCTGGTGTTTTGCACTTTTGACCTTTTGGTTGGCAGCCCAATATGTAACAACTATCTCACCAGGGCTCAGTTACTTAATTTTTAAAAATAAGAATGCATTCATTCTCTATTCACATAATTTTCTAATTTTCAGGGCCATGGACATTTACCAAAATGGTTACAGTGATAAAGCAATAGACAATGTCTTCCAGGAGCTTAAATTCCAGTGAGAAAACAGACAATAACCAAGTTCTAACGACATAACTCTGGAACTATCACATGAATTATAAAACCATTTTTGGGGTGCTTATGTGCTATTAAAATGGTTTTGGAACCTAGCAACCTTAAAACTTTCTCTTGAACATCAGGAAGATACAGCAATTGGAAGAAATTATGACATGAAAGAGCTAAACAGAAATTTTCAAAGGCAGTTGGGAAGACAAAGTATTATAATGAAATTGTGCAAAGAAGACTTGGGGTTAGAAAATCAAAAAGGAGGGGCGGGAGAGGGAGCTGCATCTTCAGCATTCATCAAGTTAAAAGAACTGAGTGGGAAGTTTTAGCCTTGAGTTGTAATACTGAAGGCTTCTATGGACAAAATATTGAATGATTAAGGAAGTATGAAACAGATTGAAAGAATGCACAGATTCACTGTACCAAAAATAATTGATTACCTATTTCAAGAGATAGCATATGATCAAGTATCATTGGTATTGAAGGAGGAAGTTCAAGGTCCATTGAAGCCATTAGTAAAACCCAAGGCTTCAGGAATTGATGGCGTACCAATGGTACTTTTTCAGCAGACTAAAGCAGTGTTGGAGTAACCACTTATCTATACTTAGAAATTTGGAAGACAACTACCAAACAACCAAATAGAAGAGATTCATATTTGGCCATTTCAAGGAAAAGTGTTACCCAACAAAATACAGAAATATTTACATACTATCAAATGCTTTAGACGATTGAACATCATTTGCAACAATACTGAAGCCAGCTTCAAAGGATGACATGGAACCAGGGCTATCATTGCTCATGTCAGGTGAATCTTGGCTGAAAGAGAGAATACCAGGAAGATGTTTACCTGTGTTTAACTGACCAGGCAAGTCAACAGTGTGAACCATAAAAACGAAGGAAAACATTGAGAAGAACAGGAATTCCAGAACGCTTCATTATGCTTCTGAAAAGCCTGTACATAGACCAAGAGGAGGTCATTCAAAACAGAGTATCCTAAACAACGGTTTAAAATCAGGAACGGTGTGTGTCAGGGTGGTTATCTTTCATTACACATATTTGATCTGTATGTTGAGCAAATTTGAGAATCTAGACTCTCTAAAGAAGGATATGCCATTGGAGTTGGAAGAAGGATGATTAACTACCTGTGACACACGATGATACACCTTGTTTGCTGAAAGCCAAGACGATTTAAAGCACTTGCACTTAGTGATGAAGGTCGAAGTTGACAACCTTCACTATGGACTATAATACCTCAATGTAGTGGAAACAAAAATCTTCGCCAATAGTGAACATCACCATAAATGGAAAATATTGAAAATGTAAACTATTTCATTTTACTTGGTTTCGCAATCATGTTGCTCATATAAACAAAAATCAAGAAATTGAAGAATATATTACAGTGGACAAATCTACTGCACATTTAAATTGTTAAAGAGCAAAGATGACAGTAATTTTAAGGCCTTCATTTGTACACTATTTATTTATTCATTAAATATGTATGGGATCCTTGTCATGTGCCGGGCATTGTTTCAAGTGTTTGACATGTAATAGTAGACAAAATAATGGTGAAATTACAATAGTACCATACAGGAAAGAGAGAAATACAAATTATAAATAGGTAACATGATAGTGTTACTTACCAGGCTTTTTGCTTCTCAGCTAGATGGATTTTTTTAGTGTAAGATTTTAGCAAAAAAAAAAAAAAATTCCCCCAACCCCCAAATCTTAATCTTACATACATAAAAGGTTTCTGTGGCTTTGATTTGGAAAATCCTAAGCCTAAATGAGGGTGTCCATTTAAGTTATTACATGAATCCAGGCTAGAAAAACATTGGATCGGATTTGGAAGTAAAGAAAGAGAAATCATCAAATTGTCTGTATTTCTGTATTATGTGTGTGTGTGTGTGTGTATATATATTCATGAATTTATATCTTAATATAGATAACCTAGATATATAAGTTTATATATAAATTATAAACATGTACATTGAAGCTCAACATACAGAATATACATTGAATACTGAGTGATTATGTATACATATGTGTGTTTATGTGTATACATATGGAAGACTGAGAGGTGACAAGATTTGTTGATGAGGTTCCTGGAGGTCTTTTAACTAGAACAACTAAAAGAATGGAATTAGAATTTCATCAGATGGAAGAGGTGGTTTAGAAGAGGGAGCATACCAGGATTTCAGTGTTGACATAATTAAGTATGAGATATTTTAAAAATATACCTTAGTGGAGAGTCTGAGTAAGTGTTTGGGTCTTACATTGACCACAGACTTTTGCATTGGTAATATAAATATAGGACAGCATGCTGACGCTGTTCAAAGCAGCAAGATTCGAAGAGGTTATTGAGGAGATGAGGTCAACAAGAGCAGCGGAGCCGTCTGAGGACTGTGATCTTAAGCTATCCAGCAGTCAGATTTGGAGGAAATGACGGAATTATCAAAAGAATTTTGAGAAGGTGTGGCGAGAAGGATGGACAGAAAATCAGATAAGTATTGTTTTATAAAATGCAACGAAGAGTGTCGCCGAGAAGCAAACTGCTCATCCGCGATGTGCGGTGGGAGGAGGCGCAGTAAGACCAAGGCTGCGATTTGGCGGCCTGGCAGTCGTGTAGCACTGAGCTCTAGGACTGCAGTCAGCTTTCTTTGGGTTGGATTCAGGAGACTGGGAAAGGGAACTAATTGGAGGCCGGCCGTGTATATCCACTTTGAATTGGAGTGATACAAATGATAATGTTTTGACTATCAATTAAAATTAATTTAGCTATTTTAACATACATTGCTCCAAATGAAGACTCAGGATCATTTCTAATTAAACATTTTTTGCACTTTACAATCAGCATAAAATGCGCATGTTTTAAGATCAAGCTTTACTGTAATTCCTCTGGAAGTTTTTCCTGCTCCTTTTGTACAGTTAATCACTATGTCATCAATGTTCTCTAAACACTTTGTAAATGCATTCCAGCACTGCATTGTGTTATTATTATTTATATACGTGTCTGTCTCTGCCAATACATTTCAAGATCTTCATCTCTATGGAACAGTGCAGTGCTCGGCAAAAGTGTGTACTCAGTAACTAAATATACTAATATTAATAACAAAATCTTTATTGATATCAATTATGAGTGAACAACTAAGTTATAAGTGATGGAAACCATATTTTGATGCTGTATAAATGATGTATAGCTAAATGTAAAAAGGAAATTTAATGAACAGTCAAGATTACAGGTAACATCAAAGTCCTCTTTACTTTCTCCAAAATCTAAATTCAGGAAGCAAAGGAAAATCATAGTATTTGATTATATTAATGTAGAAATTGTCCACTTTCTTATAAAAATATACAAATATGCCATTCAAAGAATTACCATACTTTTTTGCTACTTTTCATGTTTCAGTTGACCATTATTTAGTTTTTTTATTTTTTTCACAATTTCATTATCCTGGCAACTACTGTGGTCCATTATTCCTCATAGGTAATGCCAGGGACACTAGGTCCATTTGATCATTCCTCTACTAGAGAAATTTGGAATTTGGCTCAGACTCCCTATGACATCAGTGCTCAAACCAACACTAATTTCTACATAATTTCAACGTAAAATTCCCATTTGAAAGAGATCATGATTCGGATTTGGAATGCCAGGCTGTTTGTTATGAGAAGCTACTTTCTTAAGAGTGATTAGGTTTGATGTTAATTTTTAATGACTTTTTTATACTTTGTCCACACATATTGTCATATTCAAAACACTGAATTAGAGCACAAGAAAAAGGGCCACTAAAACTAAAGCAGTAAATGTGCATATAAAAGACTTTAAGATATGTTCCACTTTAAATGAGTGATTGCCATGGAGGCTAAAATACTTTTAAGAAATCTCTTATTGGGATGAGTTTTATTACAAGATAATATGTTCTATATGTACTAATAGCAGACAATTATTTAGTCTGAAGGCTTTTTGTTTTGTTTGTATTTATTGTAATTTTAAAAAAAGGAAATTTCAAGCTAAGCAATTGCTTACATTCTTCCCCTAGGAGGAAATGTTTATCTTGAGGAAACTAAGCTGTTTATCTCTCTCTACTATCTATCTGTTCAATTCTCAACTTCCATGGCACTTATCTTAGTTGCATATTCTGCTATAACTCTGTCTTCTCAGGCTGCTTTCTGAAATTTTCTGCTCAGCTCTTTTATATCATCATTTCTTCCATTCCTTTATGTAGTCTACATTCAAGGGCAAGTTTCAGAGTCTTCTGACATCCATTCTGGTCTTTCTTGTTTGTTTTGGTAATGACTTTTTGAATTAGGGACACTAAAATAAATTGGCTTAACAGAGTTCATAGGGCAATATTCTATGGATAGGTTATCGAAGTCATTTGGCCTCCTCTCCCTCCTTTCTGGAAGAAAAAATTACTCAATGCTCTCACTCACAATCAAAAAAAGTTATGATATAGTCCATAATTCAGGATAAAATGTAGATATCTACTTTTGTAATGTCACTTCCCTGCCCCCGCCTATAGTTCCAGTGCCCTCCTTGGGGTAGTATTGCTCACTTCAGAAAACTCTTCTGTGTGCTACAGTGAGAGGGTGTAAAAGCTCACGAACGTCTATCTTAGGTGCAACTATTGGTCTCTCCCAGTCCAAGGGACACAAAATGATGAAAACCAAATGACATGGAAATACTAAAACCCAGTGTCCACAAGGACCATGCGAATCCGTCTCCAAAGTTGAGACTTGAAGAGCCAGTTCATGATTGGTTTCCACAACCAACTGCTTGGAAAAAGATTTCATTAGCATATCCTTGATGGTAGGACATGTTGGACAAAATTCAAAATCATAAGAGTGATCAGGCTTACTGGTTTGAGAAAGAATGGCAAGATTACCCCAACGATGGTTCTTAGATCTTACTCTTAAGGTCTGAAACTGAACACCCCCCACACACACACACACACCACAGTCTCTTAAAATGAAAAGATCAGCATGTATCCAAGGATAATCTTGAAGTATTAGGAAAGGAGAAATAGGACCAGGAAGCACAGGGAGAAAGTGGATAAGTGATGATGCATTGAAGGGGTAGTAATAATGAATTGAAATAAAATCTGTAAGATTTATTGAAGTTAAACTATGATCAATGTTGCTAACCTTCACTTAATTGATCATAAAAAAGTCTTTGAAGAGGAAGCAAATACCAAGGTATAGGCCAGGTGCATCTTAATCCTCAGTGACAGCTTCACTTATTAACACTTCAATGAGATCTTTTGTAGCAATATAATATATTCAGGTGCAATACAAATTTCTTGCTGGGCTACTGTTCCCATGAGAGTTGACTGTGGATACAAATACAATTAAATACTTGACAAGTTCAGTCTTTTCTCCATTTACCACGATGTTATCTATGGGTCCTGCTGTGGGATTCTTTTTCTTATAATCCATATTGAAGACCATAATCTTTGATATTATCTGTGAGGGTTTCAAATCCTCTTAGTTGGCAGTAAGATCTGTCACCTGATAACTGCAGGTTGAAAATGACCTCTCCTCCAACCTTGATGCCACATTCTTTTCTTGACATTGTCCCACCAGAGATTCGTTGCTCAGCATACAGCTTGAATCAGTCTGGCGAAAGAATACAACCCTGGCTACGGCTTTCCCGATTGTAACCCTCGCAGTATTTCCTGCTTATGTTCCAACGAGTGTCTCTAGGTCTGTGTACAAGTCCTGCACAAGCACAGTACTGTCCTGAAGTTCCCATCCTTGGAAATGTCCATAGTTTGTTATTATCCATAGAAATGAGTGCCTTTCCACATTTCTGATATTTTTAGCTTTCAGCCAAGGCCCCCGGATATGAGCAATGATACAGTTTATGCTGTGTCTGTCCTCTTTTGGCTCCAGTTTGGATTTCTGGTGAACTCCCTGTTGATGTATTGCTGCAACTGTTGTCAAACTGCCTTCAGTAAAATCTACCTGCGTGGAAATTAGCCACACTAGTCATAGGATACCTGCATGGAAATTAGCGACACTAGTCATAGGATACCTGCATGGGAAATTAGCAACACTAGTCAATGGATACCTGCATGGGAAATTAGCGACACTAGTCAATGGATACCTGCACGGGAAATTAGCGACACTAGTCAATGGATACCTGCATGGGAAATTAGCGATACTAGTCAATGGATACCTGCATGGGAAATTAGCGATACTAGTCAATGGATACCTGCATGGGAAATTAGCGATACTAGTCAATGGATACCTGCACGGGAAATTAGCGACACTAGTCAATGGATACCTGCACGGGAAATTAGCGACACTAGTCAATGGATACCTGCATGGGAAATTAGCGATACTAGTCAATGGATGCTTACAAGCTCCACCAAGGACAAGTGTAGAACATTGCCTTTATAGACATGTTATACCAATTGCCCCGACTGTCCCCATGCCTTAGTATTTCCAATCACCTCATATGTATGTGAAGTATGGGTAATGAATAAGAAAGGTCATAGAAGAACGAATGCATTTGAATTAAGGTGTTGCGGAAGAATTTTTAAAGTAACATAGACTGCCAGGAGAATAAATAAAACCATACTATCTTGGAAGAAATACGGCTACAATGCACTTCAGAAGTGAGGATGGTGAGACTTTGTGTCATAGACTTTGGACATGTTATCACAAAAGTCCAATCCCTGGAGAAAGACATCATACATCGTAAAGCAGAGGGTGAGCGAAAAGAGGAAGACTCTTAAGGAGATGGGTCGCCACCATGTCTACCACAGTAGGCTGAAGCAGAACAATTGTGAGGGTGCTGCAGGACTGGCCAGTGATTTGTTCGTGAGTCCGCAGGCTCTCTGAGTAGCCCACTGGACAAGTACCTAACACTAACATCTATATTTCATCAATTTATCTCACCAAGTAGAAACTTTACTCTGCCCAAAGAAAAAGGTTAGAATTGGTATCAACTCTGCTGTATTTTTGCCCTGACTACATCAAATGAATTACCACATTCCAATATAAATTGTTCAACATATTCATTTTAATAAGCAAAGGGTTTTGATGTAAGATTTACTAAATATGCTGTTGTATTAAAATTTCTTTTCATATTCGTTAAAATAGAAAATACCTACTAAATTAGCTTCACATCAAACATATAATGACTGCATGAACAATGTACTGTATTGACTTGTCTGCGAGTATGTGTATTAAACCAATGTCAAATAAGTCTTCCTGGTGGATCTTCGTGAAATAACATCAGGTGGGATAGATATTTCCCGCACTTAGCAGCAAGGGTTGGGTGTAGAAACCTAAGTTTGACCGACTTCGCAGGCTTTTATATATCTTGGAGGTGCAATTTATGTGGGGACAATTAGTTCCTCAGGGTAACAGTAACAGAGATGAAACTTTAACGGGCTTTCATGTACCCCTGAAGGACAGTCCTTACCTGCTTCTGTGGCGTGACCTCAGTGGGGTGTTGAGTCTTGGTGCTATGATGAATTTCATCATTTCAATAGCATCAATATTCTTCAAGTGCTCAAATTAGCCAGTCCGTTTCTATTGTTTGTCTCTATGACTGATAGAATATGAACCATGAATATACAGATTTCACAGATTTATGAAGCACTGACATCCTTTCAACAAAGTTTTATTTTCTTTGAAAACCATTCTCCCCTGTTACGCCCACAAGTCAGAGGTTGGAAGTGAAGGAAAGATGCCCAAGGCTTTTTTTTTCTGTCTTTTTATTTTCATTATTATTTTTTTCTTTAAAATAAAAGTATACACATGGTGATTGAAGTTCTGAAGTTTTGTTATACTGTGCATGTTTGTAATTGTCAACCTATTTAAGCTCAAGCATTGCCTAGAAGAATTTTTTTAAGACTTTTCCTTTCAATTTTAAATTTCTTCTGCCAACATTTTTATTGGCACCTAATTCATACATCATACAATTCTCAGTAGTTCTTTACATCAAGAAGGCTTGTACAACCACGACCACATCAGTTTTAGAACATTTTCTTCAATCTTGTAATAGCCTCTCTTGGGAGAGCATTGGTTGTCATTGGAGGGATAGTATGAGCCTTCCAGAACTTAAAAATGGTTGGTCCTAGTTTATCCAAGCTTGACAAAGTGCAACGGAACAGCCCTGGGTTTGTAAAATGTGTGTGTGCTGCATAGCAGCTGAATCTCTTGACCAACACTGTCGGGAACCATTGTGCCCTGCTCCAAAATGGCAGTCAGCTGAGCGACTTTGAATATGTGTCACTCTCCTCAGTCCTGGCTATAACCCAGTCTCCCACTCCAGGGCTCACAATTCCTCTTTGGGGTGTTCCATTACAGAGCTTCAACCGTAATGTTTTCTATTCCTGTTATGATTGCAGTGTGCCTAGAAGAATTAATTAACTCTCACAGTCACAGAAAAATGGAAACGTTTCTCTTTCATTATGTAGTGTGATAAATAGAATGTGCTAAGAGTTATTTGAGAACACCATATGAAACATTATTGTTAAAAATCTGATTTTAGATGAACAAGAAGAAAACGAATAACTTAGAAAATGTTAACTTTTACTCATATCACTGATTTACTAATTGTAAAATTAATTGTTCATGTGGCAACTGAGGTCATGTTGCAAAGAACAGGCATCTTTATACACACACACACACACACGCATAAGAAGAGAATCTTTCTCCATCAACATTTTCCTAATTATTTTCTAGAAAAAGATATACATTGGTGATCATTTTCACTTAATATCACAGATTATTTATTAATATATTTGGAAATAATGAATTATGAGTGAATATGCATTTCTGAATACAAACTGGATATTCAGATTTACAGGAGAAAAATATTAATCCAAAATTTTTGAAAAATATTTCTCTTTGTCACAATTTGAAGTTATTAGAGAGAATGGCATTCCAAAGCACAAATTTTTTGTCTATCAACAGGAAAGATATAGTTCCAGAAGTAAATTTTATTCCAAAACATTGTTAAAAATCTGTTTTTCTCCATGTCCACATTTGGAGCAGGTGTCGGATTCTGATTAATTAATTCACAAGATGTTACTTATGCTAAAATCTTAGCAAACAAACTTAAACAGAATCTGTTGGCTGCACTGTTGTCATTTCTCCTTGTATTGGAAGAATCCAGAATACCACACGGTCAGCTTGCAAGCTTATTTTCCAGATCAGTGATAGCAATGTGATTTTCTGTCTGTATGGGTGTGTTTGTGCATTTTATTTTGAAGGACATCATCTTGAAGCAATTTCAAATCTGCAGCAACAATTTCTTAAGCGGTGTAGAAAAATGAGCTATTAACCACACTTTTTCCAAGTTAATTTTTAAAATGTGTCTTAGGGAGGTGTCAAATTTTCTGGAGATCACAGTCGCTATTTGTGAAACCACTTAGAAAGAGTTCTGGGGACACTCTTAGAGGCTTTAGACTTAAGAAACCTTTGTTCTTTATTTTAGCATGTTATAATCTCCAAAGAATATATTTTAAATGTCCGTTTCTAAAATGTGCTCCCTGCCTTCCACCCTCTCCCCCCAAATATAGTACATATTTGGAGTACTTGTTTAAGCACAATTTTGAACTGTAGGAGGTAGAAGTCTGCTGTGGATTAGTGAAAAGTTAACTTTCTAATGTAAAAAGGTCAAAATTAATGCAGAAACGAGCAAATTCAAAGTTCCACCGAGGAACATCCCAATGCTTTTAGCAATTCACTTAAATGTTGAGGAAAACCACCCCTTTCACGTTTTTAAGGCTTTGAAAGCCTAATGAACCCTGCAGCCTCCTGTAGTTCCTCCCAAACCAACATTTCTGCCAGGACGAGGCTCATTAGCATTAAGAGGAAGCAGGCCATTCAGCTCTAGCTACAGCTTCGTGGCCTGCTTCCAGGACTGGTGCTGTGCTTGGTGATGTACTACTGCTATCTCAACTGTTCCTGGAGTTCTCGTATTGTGGTTCGGCTACAATTCCCACTGCAGCAGCAGCAGTCAAATGTAAAGACACGCCGCACGGCAAAAACATTTTAGTTATTAATTCTTCGAACAAAGTTTCCAAAATGTATTACTTTTTCACATCATAGGCTCTTGGGGGCAAGGTGGTTCTTATTATGTTTAATTAGTTAATTATCTTTAAATATGTCCCAAGCTACTGGGTAATTGTGTGTGAAATAAGAAAATGAGTATGTAGAAAAATATAGAATATTTGAGATATAAGTAAAATATTAGCTTGGAGTCATTAAAATGTTTTGTTGGACTTCAATATTGGCGATTTACTTACTTCATCCACGTTAAAAATGTTCATGTCCTTCAGGTTAGGCAGACATTTGTGCTGCAAGGAGCCATTATGAATTTGGGAGAATTCAACTGCCTGGCTTTTCTGATTCTGGTGCTACGGAGTGCCGTCCTTTCATTGCCTTTACTATTTTACAGTATTAATTGACATGAGGCAAGAACATCTGTTTATAGACATGTGAATATATATTGTTAATTGCAGTCCTCTAATTCTCTTCTTCACTGTGGAAGAAGTGAAGTTTGCCTTTATTAGCAGACAATCAAGTACTTGTATTCTTGTGTGCCCTTTTTGCTTGTCCTTCTATCTGAATTTAACACCTTACTAGCTCCTCGTTCTCTAATAAGTTAGCGTGTTTCTTTTATGTATGAGGGATAATTATCTTCCATTCTTTCCTCCTAAAGAGCAGAGTCCACAAATTAACATAAAAGTAGAGCAAGTCAAAAAATCTTGCTACTTGAATTCCAGTACATGCACGCCTCGGTTTGATCCCAAATCAAACGCACTGCCATTGAGTATACCTGTTTTCTGCTTTGCGACGCTGAATGAATCCACACAGCAGAAGCACTTTTGTAATCCAAGTGAGTTTTTATGGAGGAAAGGGCAGTTTCAGGTTTTACAGTTTCAAAAAGCTACATGCTATTTCTGGAAAGCTTGCCAGGCCCATGGAAACTGCACGCGCTACTGTGTGGAAAACAAACCATGTGGAAAGAATACAGGGATGGGGAGTGTGAAACCCCCCCCGGGAGGAACGGGGAGGGGCACGCAGGTGCATGTGCACCCTGCATGCACGGGAGACCCTCCTCTTACAGCGTGCACCTGAGCAAGAGCAAAGAGGGGCTGGCAGTGGCCAAGAGGGCTTGCTGGGCTGGGTGCCTGGCTGGTATTCTCTCCCACCCTGCTGGCGCTGGGAGGCGTCGTTGAGGGCAATGGCCAAACTAACTGGCCCAGTCTCAGTCCACCTGTGTGATGTCATGAGGCTGGGCCTAGTCTATATGCCCAGGTGGATCATTTCAAAGCAAGTAAGTTCAGAGTTAAATTATATAACTTAAATAAGAAACACAATATTAAAACCGTCTTTAACAACTACAGTAGGGCCCATCCCTTGAGACGGATGAGGATCTGGATCTGTGGACACGGATGTGGAGAGGAGGGATGGAGAGAGGGTCATTGTTTGGAAGGGGGATCCCCTTCCATCAAATCAGCTGATAGCTGTTTTCAGGAGGTTTTTTCTCCTTCTTTACCTTTTGTTCTTTTCACTAGGACCTGGCTGGCTTTCTCTAAAGCAACAACAACAAAATCTGCCTAATATGGTCTGCTGTTGGCGTGTCCTTAGCTGTTTTCTAAAAGGGTTTACTAAAGTATCATCAACAGTATCGATACACAGTTAACCAGTTCCTTACCATGATGGTTCCTTTCAGAACCCATGTTTTTTTAATCCAAAAATAGTACGAAAAGCCATGAAAACTAAGAAAATGATAGCAAAACGCTTGGAAAACCGCCACAAGAGGTTTAAACAGCACATAGGACCAGTGCCAAGTAACACCGGCAAGCTACTTTTTTTGGTTTACAAAAATCACGTGTGGAGGAAGCTCTCGCCGTTCGGCAGCCGCGGAGAGGAGCAGCTCCAGAGAAGCGGGTCTCACTCCCGTAAACCTCCTCTGGTGCGAGTGTGGTAGCTATTGACAACAAAATCGAGCAAGCAATGGATCTGGTAAAAAGCCATTTGATGTATGCGGTTAGAGAGGAAGTGGAGGTAATCAAGGAGCAAATCAAGGAACTCATAGAGAAATATTCCCAGTTGGAGCAGGAAAATAATCTGCTGAAGACGCTAGCCAGTCCCGAGCTAGCCAGTCCGAGCCAGTCCCAGTTTCAGGCCCAGCTGCAGACTGGCTCGCCCCCTGCCACCTCGCAGCCACAGGGGAGCACGCAGCGCCCTGCCCAGCCCGCGTCCCAGGGCTCCGGCCCCGCCGCGGAGCCGTGTGCCCTCGCAGAACTGGCCTGTGCGCCATCTGAACCGACCGGACCTGACGGGAGAAGATGCCCTAGCGGGAATCCGCCTCCACAGGCACCCATTTCATCGCCCGCTGCAAAAGAGACGTGAGACGAACAGGTTTTATACTCTTTTTTTTTTCTGACTCACCCCCACCCCCGGGATTAAACGCTCATATACTATGGTTTGAAGCAAGTTCTTAGTTGAGTGACTTAAAGGTTCCTAAGAGAATTCATTCGCACGGATATACCGGGACCTTGTGCAACTTGGCAAATACCCGTGAAATGGTTGGATTCATGCTGAGGAGCTGTGTGCCTTTCCATCCCTGCCCCCGCTCCCACCCTGACTTCAAGAGTTTGATCCTGCTTGCAAGTAGTTTGATTCACGGTGGTGTTATGAAGCAGGGGCGTCCTTTGGTGGACTGCCCTCCCGGCGAAGCCCACTATGAGGACCTGGAAAGGGAGGGCTAGCGACTGCACAAGTCTCACCTCTGCTGAGAGTAAACATAGTTCATGTCTAAACTGACACGCGGTCATCAAAATCCACCACCAAGTCTCGTGCTGTGCCTCTTTCTGAAACAGTGAACAACACAAAACTGTTAAGAGTGCCGAAACGGTGACAGGTAGCTGGGACAGAGGCTATCTTTATTTACCACGAAGGTTGTGTTGCTTATTGTATATTTGTGTATGTAGTATAACTTTTGTACAATAGAGGACTGTAACTACTATTTAGACTGTACAGATTGAAATGCCATTGTTTCATTGGCTGTCTGAGGAGGTGTGGGTGTCTTTTCTATCTAGATCTACATATAAATACTCCATGGAGGAAAAACACACCTAGAAAAACGGAAAGACTTGGCACAGTGAGTCTCTTCGTGTAACCTGGAATCTAGCTGTTGAAGTAAATCCCTGCTCACTGAAGTCTTTTGATTGAGCTGGTTGAATACTTTTAAAAACTGATCTGTTCTAGCTACAGAAGTGAATTCCCAGTAGGGGTTTCCTGCATATTCCCTGTACAGTAGTTATATGCATATGTTTCTGGGCATGTTCTGCAAACACGTGTAAGGTGTCACTGTATTTAACTGTTGCACTTGTCAACTTTCAATAAAGCATATAAAATGTTGATAAAAAAATCACGTGTGTCCGGTCAGATTCCGATGTAAAATTGTCTCAACATTTCGCGTGGAAATCCGATGTGTCGAGCACTGATTCGGTCGGGTACCGGGGCTCTACGGTCATTTGAAAACGCCAGCAGCTCGGCTTTCTGCTGCAGTCTCAGAAACCCACCCGTCTCCAGAGGCCACCTTGCCCCGTGGCCGCGAATTCCAACTCTGGAAGGCTGACTGTGGGTGGTGCTTCTGGGAGAGGAATGCACACTGGTCCTCTTTTCTCTGCAGGAACCCAGGCTTTGATGAGCTTACCAGCTTGTTCTTTGGAGGACATATCAATTCCTAAATATTTTCAACAAATTTTGATTTTCAATGGAAAAATGAGTCTAAAAGTGAAGGTGTGAGCTTTTGAGAAACACAGGTGGGCGCTTTGTCTCTGAGTGTATAGGTCAAACACCAGTGGCATGGACGACTTAATGTTAGGAACTATGAGACATTTTTACACATGTATTTCTATGCCAGGTAGCTATTTTCGGAAGCCCTGACTTGGAAGTATTTATGTTTTAATCTATTGTAGTTCAGGAAAACATAGTTCTGCTACACATGCTATCTTTCAGGGCTGTTACTGGATGTTTCTGTTCTCAAAATATGATTTAGTCTCAGAAAGAAATTGAAAGACGCGAGCTACTGTAATGAGACAGTGGTGTAATCAAACGTCTATCAGTGCATCTTCAGTTTGGGGGAAGGCAGGCTTTGGTGTGTGTGGTCTTCCATGCAGCAAAGGCACAGTATTTCAGAGCAGCTTATGAAGTCACTCACCTATCTTTCTCAATGTGCTGCTTTCTTTCATTTACTGTATTCTCTTCCATTCGGTTGACTATCACAGGGATGTGATTTGAAGAAAAAGCTTCACATCATTCATTTTGCATGTGGTCTCTTTCTTCGATCACAGTAGCCAAGAAGCAAAGGCTCCCGGCCAAATTGTGTTGGCAATCCAAGAGTATGCAAGGGAATCAAGAAAATATGTTTGAGCATCTTGAGATGGAATGATGTAATTGTATTATTTTATCCCTAGTTATTTTACAAAACCACGCTATCCACTTAGCTATAGACATTTGTGTTTCCAGTAGCTCAGGCTATATATAGCCATTTGATTTTATCGTTAGTCTCTGTTGTTAACGTTGCTTCGTACTAACAAGTTCAAGTTTTAAATAATTGCTAGAGTACCTGTAGAAGAAAAATTGGCTATGAAATTGGGATTGTCAAGCCAGCTGGGAGTAAGAAATGAAGAGGGAGTTTACAGTGAGGAAGCCTTTGAGATCGTCTCACCTGAGATTTTTACCATGTTCCTATGGAGCCCAGGGAAGCTGTGGGTGTGGTAAAGTGGGAGTGGAGAAGAAAATAGCAGAAATCAATTTAAACTATTTTTTCTCTTTAACAGTATTTTAAAATGAGTCAAATACATCTTTAATTGATAAACTGACTTTATATTCACCTATTGGAAACAGTACAACATATTTTACATCAGATTATGAAATATGGGTGTTTTACTAAAAGACAGGAAGATCTTTTCTTTTTTTCCAGTCTTTAAAGTAAATACATATTCAAAGAATCTTAAGGCATACCATTTATTCATATTCATATCTATTGAAATACTGTACATCCACATACTTCAATAAATAGTTAAAAACCTGACCTCTTTTAAAATCATTTTTGGATTTCAAAGAAAAAAACAAAAACAAAACCAATTTTTATTCAAAAGATTAAATAGGTAACCTTGGCTGTGTCACAAAGCTAAACACAATGGATAAATTAACAATTACTCAGTAAATTTCCATAACATAGTCGATTGGCTTTGATAATCCAGTTTTTCACCTCCACACATAGGGGTACGTATACATATATGTTTGGTTTAATTTGTCCTGAATGATCTGGGTTATTTTCTCAGTTTTTCAGTCTACTTTCTAGATATAGTTTAAAAGTTCTGATGAAGCATTCGATTTTCAACTAAGTTTTAACCCCCCAAATGTGGCTTTAAGTTTGAAATTCTCACTCTCCAATCTTTTTGCGTCACAAAGAAAAACAACAACAACAACAAAAAGCCCAGGGTTGGGGGAGAGGAGCCAAATAAACAACTGAAAGGAAAAAAGAAAAATCCCAAACCCTACAATTGGGGCAGTACTTTCCATAATATAATTACTGCAGAATAGAGATTTAGTGGTGGAAAGGACCTGTGTTCCCAAGGGGATAATTAGGAAATATAATCACACTGCTTGCATTTAAAGCAGGATGCAAGTGAAAAAGTTACAACTCTCCTAATACTCTCGGCTTCCTTTCAAGAAGCCCGTTTCGCTATTTTCCTTCTATTTGTTCCTTTCTTCCTTCTTTCTTTTCTGTCTCCCTATCTACCGTCTTTCTCTTTCTGGATCTCTCTTTTTTCTCCTCTTTTTTTCTTTCTTCCTTCCTTTCTTGGAGAAAAAAAAAACACTACAGGGGCAACGAAAGGAGTCCCACAAATGAAACTCGTGGAACTTACAATGCTGAAATGAATGGCTAGAAAAAGTGGTTACACATCAAAAGATAAATCAACTTTATAAAACTGCTATTCTGAAATTGCAACAATCTTGTACAGTCAGGACCGATAAAATGGAATAATCAGACACTTCTTTATGTCCATAAATGTAAAATCATCTACTTGAACATTATGTGCAAGACATCCACACAGGAAAGCAAATACTGTCGTCTTATTTGAACAATATTTAACTCATAATACTCAGGATTTCACTTCTGCCCAGGGCCCTAGGGACTAGGAAAGCTGCTGCGATACAGAAGGACATAGTCAATACCTCCTCTATTTAAAAAGGTCACTCAAGAAAGTCTCTTCTAACATAAAGGCAAATACATATAGCTACCGAGCTATGACTGTACTTCTGTCACATTCTATGGGAAAAACACCAGACTCCACAAATTCGGAATCATGACAACACTTTGAACTAATTGTTTGGCTCATCCATAGTAATACCTCGATTTACCTCACACTGACCCTACACACCTTACAAAGAGGAGGTATGTTTAACGCTAGGAAAGCAGTCACTGGATAGTATGCGCTCTTGATCTGTTTCTTTCTCCCAAGCAATGGTACTGCGGGGCACCACTTGTGTGGCAGCACCACCCTTTCTGGTAAGTAGTTTAGTATGGAGTGTGCCACTTTAAAGCTGCAATACGAAACAATACTTGGTATCTTATTCACCAATTCCACAAAAATATTTTTAAAAAATCAATAATAATCCAAGTTAAAATGTCCTATTGTTAAAAATGCCTTTAAGTAGATCAGTCAAAATACTGTAATACATTATCACAGTTATTGAATTTAACAGCACTCTGCCATATTATTGCCATTTTGTGGAAAAAATATTTGTGCCCTTTTACTTACATTTCACGCCTGGTACTTCAATTAGATTTATGGTGTACTTTAGGCCTAATTTTTTTTTAATCATACTTTTCACGCCATCTCTTCAAGGGCAAAACATTAGATGTTTTCAATACGTACAAGCTCTGTGATATTTCTTGTGTCTAATTTTACTATCAAGGGTTTATTGTTGTGAAATGGGACCATTTGCAGAAATGTCCCTAGGAGTAATTGATAACCCTGCCACTATAGAATGGCTTTCCAGGAGATGGAATTTCTTTGTCATTGCTGTGTGCTATTGATTAAATTTCAACTCAGAGTGACCTTGGAGGATAGGGTAGGACTGCCGCATAGGGTTGATGGGATGTAATATTTAAGGGAACAGATCTGTAGATCTTTTCTCTCATAGAGTAGTTGGTGGATTAGAACTATCAACTTTTCAGGTAGCAGATGAGTGCTTAATTGTTGAGCCATGAGGCTTCCTTGGTATTTCTTTAATCGAATGAAAGCATTGACTTATTCCTGTAATGTAATACTTCTTAGAATAATAGCACTTCTCTTCTAAGATGCAATTTTCATTCTTTAAATCGGGAGTACTTTACTTCTTAAAAGAAGGGCTAACACATGAGTTTTGGTGGTTGTTATAGTCAGGGTTTTTTTGTTTTGTTTTGACCCTGTGTTTGGACTGAAATTGTTATAGAACTTAAATTTATTGCAGATTTCGTTATTTCAGGGATTAACCTGCTGCACAATAGCATATTTTATTTGTTGGAATTTATTTTGGAATATGATTTTACACAGCATGTATTCCAGATTGAATGATGGGTTCACAGAGAATATATGCAAAATTCTCCTGCCTAAAGTTACACGGTCTCTGTCCCACAAACTTACCTACCACAGAACCAAATACAGTTTGAGTGTTTGCTAACTCATGATATTAGCTGATAGGGCTTTGTGTCCTTTCTGACAAACCATTTTCAAGATTTTGGTTTGGAATAGTGAAAGGCAGAGGTGCTATCTATATTGCTAGGCAATTCCTTACATGGTCTGTGCTGTCTTTTTAAAGAGAATTATTTTCCAAAGTGGATGTAACATTGAGCTACAACTAAAGAAACCATACACCAAATTTATCTGTGCTCTGTTAAATTGTTTTCATCACAAAAAACTGAGTTATTGTGAGTCAAAATTTTCAAACCATACTGGTAATGAGGGAAGAAATTTTTACAGCCTAATAGCTTCTTCATTCTTTAGAGATAAGATATCGTTTTAATCTATCATTTTGGCTTACTTTTGTTTTCAAATTTTAGCATCTACCAAACAGTTATAATCATTGGAGATGAAGATAAAAATATTAGTTTATGAAGGCACACCCATGCGGAACTGACAGGAAGGAGAAGCAGAGGTGCACAGCCAGTTATATGAAAAGGCTCATTCCTGAAACCTGAATATCATGCGAGCAGAAAAATCTAGATATGTGTTATATTTTGAAGAAATGATCTGAAGGCAATATTATTTATTTTTTTATCAAAAAAGGAAAAAAATGCATCTTTGTAAATGTGGATTGACTCTTATTGAAACAGGGAACTGAATGCTTGTATTGCAGCCTTAAAGAACCACATAGTCACTGCAATATTCGTTTTTGTAAACTACAGCCTGCAACCTAGCAGACCATGACTGAATGCCTTTGAAAAGTTGTAGATTACAAACATGAAATCACAATTAATATCCTCTAAAAGTAATTTCAGAGCTTTCACATCTTAAAAAAAGGACAATGTGTACTGCTTCACAAGGTAATGTAGCTAATCAAAGAAAGAGCACAATTAAAGTATTTACATAATGAGCAATTCTACAGAAGGCGATCATCCCCATGTAAGCACTGCTGATTCTATCCCACGCTGCTTTTTAACAAACTGAACCAGATTGGATCCAGCCCTCAGCACTTTCAGAGAATCCTTAAAAGCCTTTGATGGGTCCTTTAATTTATTGTAGCACGGCATTCTTCAGGTAGAATATGCTGGTGAAAGAGGACAGTGTCAACACAAGGTACCAGCAGGAGAATACAACGTCGGCGCTCCCGGTGACTCCATACTGGGCTGTACTTGGAGCTGGAAAGAAATGGAAAAGATTACATCAAAACCTCGTTTGTGTCTTTTAGCATCTTGACAAATATCAAAAGGCAGCTGGGTATACTGGGGAGAACACTGGCTTTTTAGAGTCACACAGACTTAAGGTCACATCTGGTTCCGCTGTGTGACCATGTGTGGGCTGGTTGCCGGATCTCTCCGAGGTTCCGTTTTCTCAAGGGCAAAATGGAAACAATATAATCCAACTGGCAGCGCGATGGTGAGAGTTGGAAAGGATGGCTATACAGAGCATTAACGGCCTGTAAACTTAATTGGGCCAGCCACATGTTAAAGACTCAGTAAACAACAGCTAACTCTATTATTCCTTTCACATGCGTTATACGATTTGCATTAGTTAATGGTATTCACTCATGCGTGTATTTGTAGATAATTTTAACAAATATGTTTAGCCAAAACTGTACTAAATTCTGGAAAAGGAAAGAAAAGATTCTCCTCCAACGTAATTTTGTGTGTATGTTGTATGTGGGGAGAGATAATTAAGCATAATATAATTTTAGCAACTTGGAATTGCTTACGTAAAATAAAGTGACTGAGCAAATCATGTATTAAAATCTGCCAAGACAGGGAAGGAGAGTTTTAAGAGAACTTTGCAGAATGAGATGTTCATTTGGGGAGCACAAGCAACCTGTGTGAAGGATCTAAAGTTAAATAGGCCTCGCTGAATAGCAAAGTCTGAAACCTGGTAGGAAAGTAAGTGAAACTGAAGCTCCAGCCAGGAAGAATGATTTTGATTTTAATGAAAGAAAAAAAAAAAAGGTTTCTTTATACTGAAGGTGATTTTGAAGTAGTTAAATAGGTAGAATTGTATGATTACATGTATACATTAAAAATAACATAGCTTTATATATAGAGAAACTCATGTGGTACCCATGTTAAATCCATGTTAAATTATCATAGAACTCCCTGCAGAGCCACCAAGATCAGGGTACTGCTGGTGTCTGTTGAAGGGAAAACTAGTCCCTCCTTCCACTGGAAGGCTCCGGCCTTCTTGAATGTCAATTATGTGATGTTCCAGAAATTGCATGTCACATATATGGTAGCCTTGCTCAAGATTGATTCTCTCTTACAACAATACTACCAAACAAAAAATCCACCCGCCAACATATTTTAATCTAGCTTTTCTTAATAAACATGGATTTAAAGAAATTTTCTAGTAGAAAAAAATGAATAATGTAAACAATAAATGTACGATTTCATTCTCAAATCCATTACTGCAATCCAGGAACAATGTTCATAACACTGAGTTAATTTTTAATGGTACTCTTACAAATGACTATATTTCCATGCAATAAGAATAAATTGTGTTGTTTACACTTCTATAAATTAAAGGGGAAAAGATGCATTGGCCAGGCTAGGGAGGAGTTTCCTTGACATTAAAAGTGTAATTGTTGATTCCAGGTGAGTGGAATTTAAGCACTGGGTTATTAATCTTTAGGAAAGAGAGAGCAAACTTAACTACATAATGTTTCTTTTTGAATTACAAATGAGCTTCTTATGCAAAAAAACAACATAGAAAATAAGTCATATAAATAATTCTAATTTAGAGTGATGTAACTATTGTAATTATTTTGTGTGATTCAAGACTTAGAAACATAATTTGGGGTCTTTGAAAGGTTGGTGGATAATTTATTTCAATTCTGTTTTCCACAACATTTTTGAAGTCCCCTTCTAAAATTTTTCTTTTTAAAAATTCAACTAAATATTTGTTTGATACCTGAGTTCTCAATGACCTCAGCTTCAGAATAAGAAAAGCAGATAAAAGAATTTTATGAATAGAAAATATATTTTAGAAGCTAATCATATAGTTCCAAAGTAGATTATTTTTTTATTTTGGTAAATTGAACAGTATGTTAAGTGTATTGACTCTTGAGAACCTTCCCTTCTCCTAAAACTGAATTAATGATCCCTTTGGGGTTGTTAGGTATCATATATATTCTTCTATTATTCAACTGCATTGCAAATGTTCTTTACATATTTATTTCCCCAACTAGTAAATTCTCCTAGGTCACATCCCATTTATCTTTGTGTTTCTCAAATCTGGCAAGGTCTACTACATAATATATGATCAATAACTATGTATTGATTCAACTATTTAACAATTCAACTATGTGTTGAATAAATAACTTAATTAAGTAAATAATTCAGAGTGAAAATGAGTATTTCTCTCATGCAGATAAAGTCTCTTCTAAACCAAGTCACTTGCCTATAGGCTAGGAAATTCATTAATATTCATTAATTAAGCATATATTTATTGAACACTGTTCTGAGTACTGAGATTACATTCTAATAAGATAGGTGTGATCCTTTCGCTACACAATTCTATATTGTATCCTCTATCTTCAATGCCATTTGTCTCCCAAATGTGCCTTTCTCTTTTCCCACTTCTATTGTCTTAAGCAAGAACAAGATGCATCCACGATACAGGTGTGTATGTAGGTCAAATATCACTTTATATTTAACCACCATATTTTCTTTTACTGATGCCTTAAATTGCTATGATTTTTATTTTTAATTAAAATAAGCCCGAGCTGGGTATAAGATCACCAACCTTCACCATTGTGGACAATGGAAAATACAAAAGCACTTCTGACAATCAGTCGACCAGAAACAAAAGGTAAATTAGTCAAGGAAATAGGTGCCCTCGTACCTCATGTCAAGTTACAGTTCATCAGTCAGATGCCATATTGAACATATTCTATGTGCTAATGACTATATTACTCTTCACAAGACAAGGACAGCTAAAACCCAATCCACTTTCTGAGGAAGGTTTCATTTGGGATAAAAATAAAAGGCAAATATGTAGCACTAGGATATGCATACAGCAATAAAATAGATAAAAGCCTTCTATGTACAAACATGGGAGGTTTCCCTAAGACCCATAGGCCAAGGTTTGTACAGAAGAGTTAAAGTTAAATAACACAAGCAAGCAATCAAGAAAACAGACAGAACTATAATTATTATGTTTTAAAATGCAGAAATCATAAATCACTTATAACTTAAAAAATGGGTTAGCGAGTAATGTATTTTTGGATTTGCCAGTATATATAACTTTATTCCCATTGATTAGTATTTATTTTGTGCTTATCTTGTGTGTGTGCATGTGATATCTATATTAACTGTCCTGATATAGAACAAAGAGTTTATGATATTAAACTTAGAGGTCCCAGTACTATTTCAGTATATTAGATTTGCTTGACAAATTAAATTTAAACCAGGTACTTTTATGTAAAGGAATTATATAGAAAGTGATTGATAGCTATGGGTGTAACTAGCACCATGGCTGAGCTCAAGAATCCTCTCCATTAAAAAGAAAGAAAATTCTTCGTAATATTCTCCAGACGAAAATACCCACTGGTGTGCAGTTGATTCTAGCCCATAGATGTCCTGTAAAACAGAGTAGATCTGCCCCTTTGGGTTTCTCTTTAGGTTTCCAAGAATGTAAATTTTACAGAAGCTAAAATTGCTGATCTTTTGGCTAGAAACCCAACGGGTAACCCCCCATGCCACTGGAGCCCCATCATATAAAATAAGCACTTCTCTTATTACTTAGGGACTTGGAGCATCAGATCAACATATCCATCTTACCTGAGTAGATAAAAAATGTTTTAAAGCAAAGGTTTATTATACATGTTTTTTAATAATGGGCTTGTTACTCAGTATATGCCCCAGGAAAGTTTATTTAATGATTAAATGTTCACATCCATTCCTACATTGTCACTGAAAGCATGAAAGGAGATAAAATATTTTGACTCATTTTCCCAGAAGAATATTGTCTTTCTTCACTCACATTTTGATGACTTTTTCTATCCTAAAATTTAGACTCCTTGTTAATATTTTATGGCCTGTACAGTATTAGATGATCTCCATTCAACACCTTGAGCAAGAAGACAGATTAGCAGATACATTATATAGGGGACAAACAAATGAACCCTTTGACATTATCCTCTCACTACAAAGCCAGTGACTATACATGAAGCTATATTTCAAAAGAACAGCCCAGAATTTCTTAGTAGTCACCCAGCTGTGCTTCTTTGATGATCAAATCTGCTGTGGCCTTTCTGTCATGTGGACAGTTACCATGCTGCTACTTTTCTAAATAATTAGACAGATTCAATCTATGATCAGAGAAGGAGTTGGGACATAGGGAGGGACTTAAGTTGATTCAGTGTCTGAAGGTAAGTTAATCTGGGTTGACTAGAGAAACAAATCCAGAGACACTCATAAGTGCGTAAAGAGAGAAAGAACTTTATATTAAAGAGCAATTGTACACTAAGAAAACATGCCAGCCCAGTCCAGATCAAGTCTGTAAGTCTGTTATTAGCCAATATGGCTGATACTAGTCCATAGATCCTCTTTAGACTCACGCAGCCATGCAGTGAGGCTGAATGCAGGAAGATCACAGGTCAGTGGGTGGAAAGTCTTGTGGATCCAGTGGTGGTGGGAGCATCTCAGCACTGGCGTGAGTCTCCACGTGGCTCCTTCAGTTCAGGGCTTTGGCTCCATAATTGTAGCTCTATGTGGTGTGTCAACAGAATGTCTCCAAGGAGATGTTGCAGAGTGTGTCTGGCCTCCAATGAGCTCTTTACCTCCATCATGCCTCCAAATGAGGTCATCAAGCTGTGACCTGATTGACAGCTAGACTCCACCCCTTCCTCAAGTTGACAGTAGTAACTGTCACATAAGGGAAGCGATTACTCACTCACTCTTACAACCGTTGAGTTGATTCTGACTCACATCAAACCTAAAAGACAGTATAGAACTGCCCCTGGCTATAAAGTCTCTTCTTTCATCTGAGTACTGACCTTGCAGCTAGAGGCCCATAGAGTAACCACTGCTCCATGGGGACTCCTTCAAGGGGTCAATAGTGGAAGATGCAAGATTAGAAATACATGTTAGCCAAGCAAGGGTTCCCGATTGCCTCTTGAGTTAAAGGCAAAGGTCTTTAGCGCAGGATTCAGAGCCCTTCATTCTAGTAAATTTACCCAGTCCCACCCACTCCATTCCTGTCACACAAATTGTTTTCTGATACATAGGATGCGTTCACTACTCAATGACATTTGCAAATACTATATCCTTGTGGTTGTTATATAATTTTCTGTCAATTTAAAGATATATACAAGTATAGGGGTGCAATCTAGCTTGTCAATCAGGTCACAGCCTGACGGTACCTCTTCGTGGGCGTGGCTTTCTCATAAGGAGTGCCAGGGAACCTCCTCTCTCTCTCTGTCTTCACTTTTCTGCCAGGTGACTTTGATTGCTGCTGGAGTCCTGCCACCACCATCGGATCCACACGACTCTGCGCCCACCAACCTGTGATCCTCCTGCATTTGCTTGTGACTGCATTAGTATGAAGACAGACTTATGCACCAGGACTAGACTTATAGACTTGAGTTGGACTGGGTTGGGATGTTTTCTTGATATACAATTACTCCTTGATATAAAGCTCTTTCTTACACATATAGGGTGTCTCTGGATTTGTTTCACTAGTCAACCTAGCCTAACACAATCCTTAAATTAGATGGCTTTTCTTCCTACTGCCTCTTCAATCTAACGAAGTTTTACTCATTCTTAACAATCTAAAATATCACCTATTCCATGAGACCCTCCACAGAATCACTGGTTGTTCTTCTTCTTATACTTGATCTCATAAATAGTACCTCATAAACTTAGAGTCAATTCCATCTCCACCTTTCGTCTCCATTGACTCTGAGCACCATGGGTTACGGAGCTCCCTGCCTGTAATGAATGCATTTTCATCTCATACCAAAACCGTTCAGTGGAGCTTCTTGAATTACACATGCTTCTCTCATTTAAAACCTTGTCTTGCATAATAGATACCCTTGTAATTATTGCTCCTGTGATTTCTTAAGACTGTACGTGTGATAGGAATACTGCTTAGTTTCTTTCTTACTACCTATTGAGTGTTGTTCTTTTAGAAGAATGAAAGAGAAGAAAAATAAAACTGAGAGAAGAAGAAAGGAAAGGGAAGAAAAATGAAGATCGACAGTACACTAAGGTTTTTAAAAAGTGACACCATATCTAGCTTTTGAATACTGTGTTAGATACCTATATAGGTGTTATTTTAGTTAAGGAGAAAGAAAAAATAAAATAGGGCATTGTCATGAAAACGGCTTTGGTATGTTTTGAAAATTTCAAAGCAAACATACAATAGAGCAGTTTGATACTCTTAGCTGCTTAGTAAAACTAAAGGCATTTGAATTTAAAAATATATTATAATATTGTCTATAATATAGGAATGTGGTGGCAGATGACCTTGGTTTAAATTATAGCTCCATTCTTGCAGAACAGAGTCAAACTAGGTAAGTTTCTTAATTTTGCTGTAGTTCAGTATCTCCGTGTTCAAAGAAGGATTAGTAGCATCCCCAAAGCTTTTGTGACGGTGTATCGCTGCATGTAAAGTGCACAGTGCTGTTTCTATGGCAGGACACACCCCCCTCATTGCTCCTCATTTATTTCACTGGGTGTGTCCAATAGGTCAGGCGATCTCAGCATTGCTGTGGAAAACCCACAACACAGCAATTGCACTACCACTGAGTCATTTTTTCACGCATTCCTGCTGGGCAGCTCTACTCTGTCCTCAAGGTACGGCCACGAGTCACTGGACAAGACAGATACACTGCCTGCCCCCAGAGAGCATGCTAGCTTGGGATCTTCTCCATGGAACAAGGAAATTTACTTATTTTCCATCTATATTTGATTAAATAAATATGACTATGGTCTTAAAAGGTATCTTGCATGTCTTAAAAAATTACTGCTCTGCATCTATTTGGCTTCTCTTGCAGGATTTATATTTAATGCCATTTCCTGCGACATAATTGGCCAATTTCCACCACTGTGTGAGCTCCTTGAAACCAGGACTCTGACGTCTTTTTCTCAAGGAAAGCCGGCGCAACAATGAGAGTTCTTTCAGCTGATCTAATGCCAATTTTGGTTTTGGATGGGCTCCACACACAGAGCAGGCCTGCCCAGGCTAGGTGTAGAACCCAGGCCTTTGGGATGTCTCCCCGTTGTCAACAGGAAGATCCAATCTGGGCTTTAACACATATTTTACATCTTGTCTAATTATGATTATCACTCCCAATTACTTACAGCTGCTGCATATTATTTTCAGTCTTGGCAGTTTTCCCTTGTATTGCTCCAGTTTTTATTTTTAGGCAAGTGTAAATGTAACTGCTCTATGAAATAGTTAGTTTTGGTACAATACCAATTACTTGCCTAGACATTTTCCCTAAATTACTTAAGCTTAACTAAAGTAGCTTTGAGACATATTTTGAAGATTCCTGTTGTAATCTTTAGTAGTGTTACTTCAGCTACATTAACTCTGCTGGCCCCAACTTAAATTTCCTTGAGAAAACTTATACTTGAATGGGAAATAAATGATTTACTCTCACATTAGGCTTCATGTAAAAGAGAGTGATTAAGGTGGTTTCAAAGTCGAGAGCACATGAGCTTATAGGGAGAAATTATGCACCATTGACTAGCTCCAATTGGCAGTGCATCCCCCTTTCGTTATAAACCGTGGGGGAAGTTTGCTTGAGAGAGAGTCTTCTCTTCTCATTTGCACCATCACCAGGTGCAGGGACGTCCTGACACCATGATCTCATCAGAGTTTTCGATATCGCCAATTCTACCGTGACACGGGGGAAACTGGGGGAGGCGCACACTGGGCGCAGATATACTTTGGAACTAGATGTACAACTTGCTATTGTGGTGACTGGAAGGACATGTGACGTCCTCGTATGAAACTCTTCTGGTTTAATTCTGTTGCACTCAGTGATCCAAGTCTTAGGAGGAGGTGCGTGCAGCTGACTACACGGGGCACAGGCTCCGGAGGAGGGGCTCGGTTGTGCGGCTTTTGCACGCACATGTCTGTGGACCCTGCAGGACGAGCTTCTGGCGGTAGGCTTTGAGTAGGAGGCCCGCCTGAGTAGCACAGTTGTCATATGTAAGGCTACCAATATACTGATCTCCATATTATTTTGCTCAATAAACCTTTTTTTGGTGTGTGTGCAATTCATTGTTCCCTGGGACTGCAGAGAATTCTTCTCCATGCTATGATCTTGTTCTCAAAAACCTCAGTCTGATAGCATAAAGCCCAAGGTAGGAGCCTCCACTACTGCTAGCTCCCCTTATACTCAGTGAAGAAAGAATTCACTGAATAGTTTCAAATTCCTGCCAATCTGCCTTCTTTATCTGACTTAAAGGAAACCAGGCCAACAAGTGTATTTTGGTACATTCTTATCCAAAGAGAGGACATCTTTAACTTATTCTAATGTTACAGACTTTTACTTTTTTTTTTTTGTCTCAAAACCTGCATAGCTATCTTCAGGAAGATCTGACATATTTTGGGTTTTTTTTTGATCTGACATATTTTATAGAATGAGAATTTGAAAGTGTAAACATTTCCACTAGTTGTTTCCATGGGCGTCTCCATACTTCGTGTTATAAATAGTAAGGAGAATGAAGAGAGCAAACACACCATTCCTTTTCTGACTCCTCCCATGAAAGCGTGTTCTTAGCAACGGCTCTGTTTTTTCTCCTTCAGAATACCATCCTCGATTCCCTGTCTTCTTATTGACTAACATTTCCCAAAGTTCATGGTACACCATCCTATTTACTCAGCATCAACTACATCAGGAATTTCAAACATCTGTTATTATCCATTTTCAGAAATACTCCCATTTGTAGATAAATAGCTTTATTTGCCAACAGCCAGATGAAACTCAACTCTCTAATACTATTACCTTTAATTTGAGCTAAAGGGCATGGGTGAATAATCACACAATAGAAACAAATCCTGATGCCTCGTCTGCCCTTCTTGAGCATTGGAATATAGTCTCAAAAACTAGATTTTGAAATCAATATTTTCTAAATGCTTTGAATATTTTTGTTATTCATTTCCTAGAAAATCTGGGGTAATTTACATAAATATAGAGTGGCTCTGTTTGGAAATATGTTGTCAATACTGTGTGTATGTGTGTTGTTAAGAGTTGGATCTGGTGTGTGAAATAGATACACAAACATACAATACTAATTGCTTTGAGTACTTAGATTTTAATGTTTGCCTTTAAGATATCATCCAGCAGAAGAAAAGTGGATTTTACAGAAATAAAAATAGAGACAGCTGTGTTCTTAAGGTCACTAATAGTCACTGCCATCAGCTTTATCATCACTGTGACACTGCTAGTGTGGCTAAAAAAAAATAGCCAAAGAACAAATTTCAAACCAGTAAACAGCTTTGCAAGTTGACAGAGTTCTTAAGGCATTGTGTAGGTGACTAGGTGTGAAAGTTTTAAGTTTGTATTGGGTATTTAACTTGATGCCTTAATGAACATAGTGACTTGTTCAGTAAATTCTAATCTTTGGAGTTAGAAAAGTTACACTAAATCATTTTTATACTTATCTGTTATTTTTCAGCTTTGTTCTTTAAGCATTAAGGATCAAATATTTCATAAGGTTTGATTATCCTTTCCATTAAAATATTCCATTTACCTTTACATTTTTTTCTTAGCCTTTCAAATGCAATAAAGACAGTGATTATCCAGCCCTGCAGTTCTGATTTACTAGATTGCTCCACTTTTTATGCTCTAGATTGATTTTCAGTTATTCTTAATGATTATTTAACTTTTGCCTTTACATTTTGGCTCTTTAAACACTTCCATAAAACTCAAAGGACTTTTTGTAAAATTGAAGACCGATAAAGTTTCTCCAAGCCGCCATGCCAGCCTCTTGCCCACCTCTTGTACCTGAGTCACTAGGCAGAAGCAATCTCAGCCCTTTGCTACATTTGAATGTTTGCTCCCATTTCCCCTTCATCTGGATGTGTCTCTCAGTCTGTGTTGTAATAATATTCACTCATCAAAGCAATGCACACCTCAAATGCAACCCATTCACAAAGGTGGAACCTGTCAGAACTCTTAGGGGGCCGCGATTCATCCAATGCAACCCTAGAGATTTTTAGATGAGGTGAGGCTCACAGAAGTTGAGTGATGGACGTAATTGAAGTGAAAGGAAAGTTAAGGCCAGAAATAAGTCAGGCTGATTCTCTCTCCTTACCTTCGATGTAGTTTCTTAAAATTGCGTAGCTCTAATTAGAATTAACTTCTCATTATTCTTTTCTTCCATAGCCACTTGATTTTACTGATACTCTATATTTAATCACTTTTAGGATCCTCTCGTTCAGTAGCCTACATTTGTTGAAAGCAAGGATTATATAGCTCATTAACTTTTATACTACTTATACTATTTGGTGACGTAGTTGGAAGTGGCAAAATAAATATAACAAAGAACTAAAGTATTTTCTGTTGTTAGTAGTCGGTGCCACTGAGTCGGATCCCACGTGGAGTCCTCCATTGTACAGGACGATGATACAACTCTGCCCCCTTTGTACCCTCCTCACACACATGGCGACAGTGGACCCCAGGGTTGAAGCTACGATGTTCATTCATCTCGCAGAAGAGCTGCCTCTCTTTTGCTGACCCTCCACTTGATCAAGTATGATGTCCCTCTGCTGAAACTCGTTCCACCTGATTGCTTGCCTCAAGTACATGAAATAAAATCTTGCCATCCTCACTTCCAAGGAGGATTCTGCTTGACTTTTTAAAAGATTTGTTTGTACTTCTGACAGGCGATGCTATATTCAATATTCTTTCTCAGCACCATAATTCAAAGGCATCAATTCTTCTTTGAGCTTTCTTATTTATTGTTGAGATTTTTAATGCATATAAAGCAATTTGAAAACCCATGGCTTGAGTCAGGTGTCTTTAGCCTTCAAGGTCAGGTCTTTGCTTTTTAACACTGACCTTTTGTTCTCTTTGTGTGATGTAATTGTATATTCAGAAAACATCCCAGCTCAGTCCAGATCAAGTCCATAAGTTTGATAGTAGTCTTTAAGTCCCATATTATCCCATATGTCTCTTACTAGTCCATAAATTCTAATACAGGCTCACACAGCACATGCAATGATGCCAAAAGCAAGATCATAGGTAGGTGGGTCAAAAGTCTTATGGAAGAATCTCAGCACTGGAGTGGCTCGCCATGTGGCTCCACCAGCTCCAAGGCTCTGGCTGCCATCAGCATAGCTCCATTGTATCTTATCAACAGAATGTGAAGCAGAGAGATTGTGTGTCCTCCCTACAGGGAGGAAGACAGGAGTTCCCAGAATCCTCAGGAGAAGGCCGTGTCCCCACAGACACATAATTGGTTATGACCTGATCGATAGGCTAGACACCACCCCTTCACTCCAGTTTACAGGAGATAATGTAACTGCCACAATGGCTGGTTCTGCTTTCATGAGACAGCTCTTCCTCATATATTGAGTACCATTCATCTTATATTTGAAATACTCATGGCATAGCTTTCAGCATCATAACAGCATGGCGGCCAACACAACAGGACCAGCTGCCAGATCAGTGGCAAGCTGACCTAAAGTATACATCTGTTCTTATTGTTTTTTTTCCTAAGTTTCTGCATTTTAAAGAATTTTTGCTATAATGGTCAAAATAAGATAGGAACACTATAAGGATGATAAAATCATCATTCAAGAATTTGTACTCAGAAACTCAAATTCCATTGAGTACCATTGCAGATCTAAATTAATTATATTTTATTTCAAAAGAGAAAGCTTATATTCTTGGATGTTTCTGAAGACATACCAACATAAGTACATAGAATCACAGTCTCTCTCTCTCTCTCTCTCTCTCTCTTTCTCTCTCTCTCTCTCTTTCTCTCTCTCTCTCTCACACACACACACACACACACATACATGATCACTATTGGATAATCGCATTTTTCTGGGCCTGGTATTTGAATATGTGAGTTATTTCTGGAGATCTTATTTTGTTGCAGTCAAGTGCACGACCTCCATGCTGTGTAAACTGGAGGTTATTCTGATCTCTGTGACTCAGTTTCCTCAGCTTAATCAAGAGGATAGAATAGCTTCCCAGTGTTGCTGAAATATGGAAATAAGTTGAATTGATAAGTATAGTATGTAGCAACTTGTCGAATGAGTACCATTGAATCACATTAGACTAAGAGCAGGCCTGTAGATGAAGCAGACGTACTCCGTAGGAGTGCTGAGCCTGGGAATTGTTATTGGAGCAGCCATCTTTCTCCCTCAGAGGGGTGGGCTCAAACTAGCGACCTTGTGGTTGGCAGTGCACCTCTTAACCAGGCATGCCACAAGGGCTCCTTAGCAACTTTTAAGTGATCATTAGTCACCTTTAAAAAATATATCAGTATTTATCTATATAAGAAGAAGTAATGTACCTTGACCCAGTCAACAATATCTAGATTATTTGGTTGAGGTTATGTAGACCTCAAAGTCTATACATTTGAAGCTGTAACCACCGTGCAAAGATATGCTCCTTCTAAAGCATAACTCTAGAGATGCAGAAGAGAAATTTTCATCATTAAATGAATGAGCAGTTGTAAAGGTTTAATGAATGCCCACCATGTGTGGCCTTCTGGTCTCTGTTGCTCAGGGGTAGTGTTTGTATTCATTTCCTCTCAGTAGACCAACTGCTTGGAGAAAACCGTAGGCTTAAGACTTTGGATTTATAATCTCAATCTCTTCAATTTATAATCAGCTTCACCGGTTGTCTTTCAATACACTGTGCTGACTTTCCTTTATTTTCCTTAAGGACCTAGTACAAAGAGAACCTCTATGACGGCTTATCTATCTAGCCGACTCTTACTCCTTCCCTGTGTTCCCATTGCCATTAAGCTTCACCTACATTGTGAGTTCCAAAGTGGCAGAGATCATGATTTGTTTATTGCATTTCTTTACTTCCGTCTATCCTAGTGGCTAGCAAGCATGGTGACTGTACATTTTAAGGTCTTAATAAACAAACAACAACAAATCTAGAAAATAAACAACAACTTTAAAAAATCTTCATGTGAGCTAAAATTCAAAGTATATGTTATCTACTTTATACTATATACTATACCCTGCTTGTGTGTCCTCTTGTTCTCTTTCTAAGTCAGCTTCTGCTATTGCAGGAAGCTGGGGGGGGGGAATGAGTGGAGATGGGGGAGTAGCATTCAAAGCACATCTCAAATGCCTGCTGAGAGAGAGTCACCAGTCGGATGGAGCTCCGACCACCAGACAGGTCAAGAGCATGTTCTTTCCCTCTTTCCATTGCTTCTTTGTCCCAGTTTCCCCAATGTTGTTTGAAATGCCTTTCCAAATAATCATTTTCAAGAAGCTGCTCATTTTAGAGGACCCCGACCAGAGACAACGTTCTCTCACGAAGAGGAACAATACTAGATTGCAAATATGAAGTCTTCTACAACTTCTTATCCCCAGAGTGCCTGATGCTTTCTACCTCGTAGGTGAGTGACTGTGGTATATAGTACTACTATAATCAAAGCACCACCTGTGGACTGCTTTGCTGAACAGAGGTTTGTTGTCCCCAAATTCAGGAGGTTAGAGGTCAGGAAGGCTTTCCTTTTTTTTGTCAGCACTACAGGAAAATTCACGCGTCTTCAGCTGCTGCTTCCGGAAAGCTTTTCATGACCCCTTTTCCCTTTCTGCTTGCTTGCTTCATTTCTTTGTATATCTTGAAAGAGATTGTCTTAAAAACACAATTCACTAATCTTGTCTCATTAACATAATAAAGACAGCCCATTCTCAAACAGGTCTTGGAATAAGGATTTACAAACATATTTTGAGGGGACAGAATTCATTCCATAAGAGAATGCAAGTGATTAATTTTTGATAACTACATGAATTCTGAGTAAACAAGTACTGCTACAGATGGTATTTTTTCCTTCACTCCTCTTGTCTTATGAGAGTTGCGTTTTTAAATGAAATCTGCTTTAATTTATTACCTGACACATATCCCTTAATAATGAACAAAAGGTCCTGAAATCTTAATTAAACATGGCATTTTTTTCATCCTATATTTTATCCTAGAAATATCACTCTCTGTTGTATGCTGTCATCATTTTGGATTCTGCTAGACCAGCAACATTGCTTAATGAGAGTTCTGTCTTCCTTTTTATTTCTTAAATATTTTAAGGCATGCATAGTTCTTATATTTTTATTATATAATTCCAACTATAATACTCTCCTCTACAACCATGAAATGCCCCTTAGCTTGACTACCATGTTCTGCTAGGCAATGTAACATGTAAAATCAGGTGATGTAACATGTAAAATTGGAAATGCAACAGCTGTGGGAGTAACTTTGAGACATGCACACAAAAATCAGATGTTATAGAATCTTTGTCCAATCTCACTCAACAAACAACAAAATGAAAAGAATAAAAATTAATAAATGACTCCAGGCCAAATACATTCTGCAGTCCGTTTTGAGTTTTGAAGGAGCCCTGGTGGCGTAATGGTTGAGTTGGGCCTTCAGACACGAAGGCAGCAGTTTGAAACCACATGCCACTTGGCAGGGGGAAGAGGAAGCTTGCTCCTGCTACCTGGAAGAGCTGCTGTCTTGGAAACTCACAGAGACACTTCTCCCCTGTCCTTATACGGTGGCTATGAATTGGCACAGACTTGATGGCCATGAGTTTGGCTTAGTTTTGGTTTGATTTATAAAGATTTTCTTCCTAGAAACTTTCTGTTTAAAAACCACAGATGGTGTACAGATTAAAATTTCTTTTATACTATTCAAGATATTAAAAAAGAGGTTGGCTATGTAGCCCAATCCCCTGGGGGACAAATAACAGAAATGTGGGTGAAGGGAGACAATGGACAGTGTAAGGCACTTAATAACAACAACAATATATAATTGATCAAGGATTCATGAGGCTGGGGGAGGGAAGGGAAAAGAGAGGAGCTGATACCAAGGACTCAAGTAGAAAGAAAATGTTTTGGAAATGATGATGGCGACATTTGTACACTTGAATGATGGATTGTTATAAAACTTGTAAAAGCCCCCAATGAAATAATTAATTTTAAAAAAGAGAGAAGTACATTTTAAAGCGATTGTATTGGAACGCCTTCTTTGTTATACTCCTATTCATATTACAAATCTGTTCATTGATGTTATTGTTTGAAAGGTTTGTGCCCTAACTGAAACAATGCGCCTTGGGATTACATACAGTGTTTCAATCACATCAAATGATAAATTTAGAATCATAGTCCCTTTGTTCATAAAGACTACGAGAAATCTTTCTTATGATTTCATAAAACAAAGCTTTTTAGTTTATCGAGACCTCAACTTTAGCAGCCAATTATCCTTAACCTAAAACTTACATACTTTTGCATCTGAAATTAACAAGTAGATATTCTGGAGTAAGATAAATCAGAAAAAAAATAACATAGGTATTGATGTTTTTATGCCAGTGCTCAGATTACTTAGGACCCTGCTGGTGCAGTGGGTTAAGTGGGTTGGACTACTAATCCGGGGTCGATGATGTAAATGCACCCACATCTCCTTGGGTGACAGAGGAGTCGATCAGCTCCCTCACAGACTGGCAGTCTCAGAGGTCAGAAAGGTCTGCTTTCTCCTGTGCTCTGAGATCCCAATGGAGTGGTATCAACTCCATGGCAGTGGATTTGTGGGTCATCTTTTTTGTACAAAAATGCGTATTATGCACCAATTATCTATTAGATCTTGGGCTTAGTGTTATTCAAGCTAACAACACTCAATACTGACTTTAAAGAATTAATAATCAAGTAGAAAGGAAATATTGCTTTCTAAAAGAAAATATCATGTCAAATCACATATTATTCATGTTCTGGGTTAAAGAAATATGGAGAGAATCTATTCTCTTTTGTCAAGTATAAGCCCAATAGGCGCAATGATGACAGTAGGTAAGAGAGAGACTCTGGTGTTGTATCTCATTTTAAAGCCAACTGGTATTAAAGATTGAAGGGAGAAGAGCTATGCAAAGAGCTAATGCAAGCCCGGACGCTGCAAACCTAGTGCCCTTTCCGGGACATTGTACTGCCCAGATTAATTTATTTAGTATCTTGTTTCAAGATTTTATAACTCTCACTGCTTATTAATATTGAATGCAGCAAGTACAGTCTGAAAATTTTTCAAAATCTAATATGACCAAAATCATTTCATAGCCTAATAAGTTATCCAATAGTTCAAAGATATTTCAATTAGGCATTTTAACAATGAAATACAAAAAGAGTTGTTTTATGATGTGCACACTGGAATAGAAATACCTTTTTGGAAGTATCAAATGTTAGAGGTAATTTCCAAAGTGTATCGTAACTAGGTTTCTTCTTTGCATGTCCCATAATGCATTCAATTTGGGTATTGTTACGCCTTAAACATTTGAAGTTCTTAGTTTTTTATTCTTGATCAAATAATTGTTATACTAGGAATTTGTTCTGAATGGTTAATTGACTCCCATAAAAGATAATCTTTCCTAGAAACAAAAGAATAGGCATCTATCACATTTTGCATATATGTCTTGACTATGTGTTGATTTATCAGTTTCTCAAAGGTACACAATGAAATCGGAAAATTAGCATTCAGAACATCTCCGCATAAAATACACTTTTGTTTTGTTTTCAAGTGAAGGAGCAGCTTCAGTTTATTATTCATGCGTGTAGTCAAGACTTGAAAACTTGAAAAATGGAAAAGGGATTAAGGGAACCACAGAGTACTAGAGAGTAAAACTACAGTTTAAAGGCAATAAATATGTCAATTTTGCTTTATTACAGTAACATTTCTTTACCTTCTTAGTACACCGACCTAAGAAGAGTGACTACTGAGTTCAAAGAGCCTAATTTAAATACAAATATTCTAATATATGTGTTTTCTAGTTCACACTAAGATTAATTATAATTATAAATTGAAAATGTATCATTCTAACATTCACAAATAATTCCCAAACTTCCTTGTATGCTTACATGTGAAACTTAAGGTAAACAACCATAAAGCCATTGAATATAAACATGCTTGGGCTATTTATTGCACTAGGTTGTACTTTTTTAAGCTCAAATTTTGAATTAAGAGATGATTATTTCTCCTTTTACCACAAAGGGAAATAAGTAAATGTTACTATCTCATTGTTATACATTTTTATTTCCTGAAGATAAAGGAATATAATAAAGGACAAAGTAAGCCCTATGGATGTTCCCACTAATCTTACTGGAATATCTTCCAATATTAAACTATTTCTTATCTGTCCTATTTGCAGATTTCTGATATTCTTCATATATGAGGGAGATGATCCTTTGCAAAGTTTAAGCATTCCGGCAGCCAGCAGCTGGAAGTAACAGAGCAGCTCTACCCACGTCTAAATTATAAACACGAAGTCACCAAGAAGGCAAGTAGAGGTTTTCATTAAGGGGCATTCTGGCTTATTGCATAACAGGAGTGTTCTATACATGAGCCCTGGAGGCATAGTAGTTACACATTGGGCTGCCATCCGTAAGGTCAGTAGTTCAAAACTACCAGTTTCTCTGGGGAGAGAAAGATGGGCTTTCTACTCCTGTTGACAGTTTGAGACTCAGAAACACACAGGGGCAGTTCTACCCTGTCTCTGGGGTCCCAGTGAGTCAGCCCAGACCCGATGGTAATGTTTGGCCTTTCCATATGTACACATTTGTTGTTGTTCTGAGGTACTATCCGGTCAGTTTTGACTCACGGAGATAACCATGCACAGCACAACACAACAAAACACCCCCATCTCATAATTGTTATGTTTGGACTCATTTTTGCAGCCACTGTGTCATTGTCATCTTGTCAAGGTCTTCCTCTTTTTCAGTGCACCTGTTTTAACACTAAAACCAAATGTCCGTTCTGCCATCACCTCGGCACACTGGGCTGCACAGTGCCTAATGGCTGACACAGAATGGCAGCGTCTCTGGTCACAGAACTGGCTGATTTGTGTATTGAATGCTCCATTCACATCTGCATGGTTCACAGTGTTCACTGAAATCCTCATCGACTGGTTCAATATTCCTCAAATTTTCATAATGGTCTTACAGGAAGATTTTCTCTCCACTGCATGAGTCATGATTTTTGCTTTTGAAGGACAAAGGTATCAAGTTCCGCGAAATCACACTGTGGAATTCTAAAGGCAGGCTCCTAAGTCAGGCTCTCCAGTCACTTAAAGAAAAACGGCTTTAGACTAAATGTGACGAAGCAACCACAGGAAAGCAACTCATGGAAGGGACTGTTTCATGGTTTGCCGTCAAGGAATTAGGAACACTATTTTGTAAGGAAAGGGAAGAAGCTGCGGAAAGCAGAATGAGCTCTGGAGAAGACTGAAGATGGAAGCGCTTCGAAGGAAGGAACAGTCTGGGGAGGTTGTGCTCAAAGCAACAGCACAACACACAGAGGCTCGTTTTGGAGTTCGGCACATGCATCTCTCCTCATATCAGGCATCTGAAGCCCTGTTTCTACTTCTAGATATGTTTTCTAAATTATAGAGTTAAGTAATTCCACATATGATTTAAGTATGCATATAGAAATGCATGTTCTCCCAAAGGATTACTGTAGAGTTTTTGTTGGTTTTGTTGAAAAGTTCCAAATTCCTTTTTAAAGTTAAGAAAATAATCGATTCAAAGATATTTTAAACTAATTGAAAATGACAGAACTTTGAAGCAAACTACTGAATGTCACTGATTTTTAAATGTCACTTAAAGACATATTTAGTTTCTTATTTTCCATTTGGAAATACTACTTTACATTACTTCACAAGTAGGTAGTAGTCAGAAGGTCTTTTCCAGCTGGCTAGCCATAAAGCTGGGAAAACTAGTTCTGTGACTTGAAGCACATAACTTACTATTTTAAGCCTACAGGCTTTGTATTTCTGGTGTGAAATGCAGGGTAGAGTAACAATCACATATAATTATAAAACAATTGGACATGAGACCTGGAGGGGATGCCCAGAGGGTCTTTCTCCCTCTCTTAATTTCTTCACTTCCATTTTTTCATTGTGATCTTTTTTCTTTAGCAAAGTTAATTCATGTTCAATATGCTTAAGAGTTAAGAATTGTTAAAATTGAAGATCTTAAACAAAGTGCCAAGTACTGTGAGCCTCAATGTCATATTTATAAAATGACATGGTGATAGCATGAACGTCAAAGTAGAACTATATGCCCCATAGGATTTCAATGGCTGCTCTTCAAAACCCGGTGCATCTGAATGAATTCAAACTTTCAGTCTCTCATAGCAGGTGAGCACCCAGGGATTCTGAGTTTATTAGTGCCCAGAGTTTATGGTAGGTATTAGAAGTGAAAATATTTATTAAGGTGCTTTGTAATATATTAATCACTTCTAAAAAGCAATTTATTTGGTCTCAAGGATGTAATTCTTAAGTGCATAGTCATGGGACTTTAAAAAGAATTCCTTTTACGGTTGACAATTGTTAAACACACTCTCACCACTGAATGGTACTTCTTCATATGATGCATCAGCTCAATCACAGTTATAACATGAAGTGTAAACTTTCTCTGTTACCATTAATTAATTAATTCCTACATTTGTAGATTAAATTAATAATCTGAAGGGACACTAGGTAACACTCCAGAATGGTCACACTTTAGCTATCCCCCTGCGTCTTGGCCAGAGTACTGAATCATAGCCAGAGGCATTATGGGTGTTTATAATTCCCCACCCCCACCCCATATCAGGAAAGCACAGTAAGGTGCACACAATCCTGTCTAATCTAGCAATGGTGTGGGGTATATGAGTGCCGCGGTGTCCGTGGTTTCAGTGGTAGAAAAAGAGTCCTCCCAACATGTCCATAGTGGATACTCCCTGCCCAGCTGTTCACTGCTGGAAAAGCAGTAGTGTTTGTTCCAGTCTGCAAGACCCACAGTGCAAATAAAATGATCCATCTCAAGTTGGCTCCAGGTCATTTTCTTGATTTCTTGATATCTATGTCTCGGTAGTCCCTTCATTTGGGGACTTGGGCCAAAACAATTGTGGAGCCATCCAGGAAGCCTAAAAACACCTGGAGTCCCAGAAACAGCATAAGGGGATAGGACTTGGTGGGGAAAATCCCAAAGTGGCCATTGGCTTCCATATTTGGCCCCTTAGTGAAGCAGTTCGAAACCCAGGCACCGGTGCATGAGCCCTGAAAACATCACAAGCAGTGTTAGGCTCCTAGACTAGAGTAAGGTTTATTAAGGCTAAGAAAGAGACCAAAGTGCTGGCTGGCACGAAGCTTGATCCCTTCCGTGTATGTCCACGCTGCCGTGGAAGTTGAGATGGCCGTGCAAAGAAGGCGCAGTGACTGCCCGAGCGCCGGAAATTATCTGTGAAGCAAGAGTGCAAGTGCTCATGAGCCACTTCCAGGCGTCCATTGTCGTCCAAAGTGTTGCCGGGAGCATCAGAAAGAGGAAATAGTAGAGATCCCCCCAAGTAAAGATCAGGCCTAGACTAATGTCTAAGGTTAGCCACTCTGACCACCAGGTGTAGACCTCTGGCAAGTGCAGGAGGAGGGGGCAGTCTGCTGCTGCCCGGCTATTCTGCGGGTAGAATTGTGGCACGGAGCGCACTCGCATTCACGGCAATAGTCTAACGTTTAGGGGCTGATTAGCACCTTTGGTGGTGATAGAGACAGCACAGTAAAAGTACACAAAGTGGTCCTAACCCTGCAGAGTGACCACCCGCCCACTCGAGACTAGAAGATGCACACCTTCCCCATCCCTGGGTACATCCTGGGTGTATACTTACTTGGGGGCCTGATGTTCATAACTGCTTTGCGGGGAGTAGCTTGGGAGGTACAAAAGGTTAAATCCATAGTTCATGGATGGGCCAAGCGAACCCCAGTCTCTTGTCCTCACTCTGCAGAGCAGGGCGTCTGAAGCAATGGCACTTCCATGAGGGCCTATGTATTACTCTACCACTAGTGGCCTCGAGTTCTGTGGTGACTATGGCAACCAACAGATGTCACGAGTGGCCAGGGAAGCCACACATGCAGGACTGGACTGACAGCATGATATAGCTTGGCCCTTTCACCATCCCTACTATCGCACCACCAGTAGACTAGTTGAACAGATACATGGACACCGTGACATGACACCCATTTGTTGCAGCAGTGGACAAAGCTCCTTTACAGCTCTCAAGTGGAACACGATAGCTTGGAATGAATCCTTTCTCCGGAACCCACAGGGACCATCAAAGGGGTGCTGCAAGTTCGGGGGGAGGCCTTAGTCACTTCGAATGCATCTCGCAGCACTGCATACATTTTGGATGATGGCCATCATTTACTCAGGCTAGTGCCTCTCTTTTCCCAGTCTTTTCTTTCATCTCTAGTGTTTCTAGTAATGTTTTTTTCTTTCTTTCTGGGCTGCCATGACTGCTGTTACAATAAATCATCCAGACTGCCGAGATATGTCAACAAGTTCAGCTTTCGGACTGCCATGGAAAGTCACCCTGGACATTACCAGCACCTGGGTGTGCCTGCTGCAGATAAACTAATGTATCTCAGGTCAATTTTTGGTCAATTATTTTGGTCTTGGCTGCTATGTATAGGGAATCTCTAGATCTTTGGGGTTTAACCCTAAACAGAAGTATTTATTCCATCTATTTTGTACATAGTCATGCTTAATGTCACAGGCATACAAAGGAAAATAAATCATGATCAATATGTTGGGGAAAATTCTAAAGATGTTCTTTACCTAAGGTTTCCATTCCATGTCTATCCACTAGAACATTAATCTAGGTACTGCTATGAAAGCATTTTACAGATGTAATAAAGGAAAATGACTGAATTATATAGATATTTCATGGTGGATCTAGACAAATCACATGGCCTCCCTTATAAGGGAGGTAATGACAAAAGAGGAAGTCATAGAATAGAAGGGAGATTTATTTAAATAAAACCTCTAACCAGAAACTGGGTGGTGGTGAATGTTAATATTCAATTGAGATAGAAGGAAATAAATGTCGACCATTTATAAATCTGAGATTTCTCCAACTCCATTCTGAGTCATGAATATAATAATGGACACATGTACTTAATCTGTATGAAGACTACATACAGAAAGAGAGCTTGACCCAAAGCCCCGTCTGACTTCTGCTGTGCTGCCACCTTGCTTGCAATGTAAAATGCCTAGATGAAAGCACCTCCCAAGGAGTAGTCATAGTAAGCACATAACCAAGTTCATGTCTTCATTTGAGGTCAAATAATGAATGGAGGTCACACATAAAGTAGGCACCATAGCAAATTTGGACAAATAGAATTTAGAAATTGTGACAGAAATCTTGGTCAAGCAAAAATGCTCATAAAACCTAAAGCAAAATTTAGAACAAAAACTGCCAAATATCCCTCGGAAGCTCATGGTCATATTGCTGGATAGAAAAGATGTTTGGACCAATACTCATCATTTAAAGCAGTGATTGAAGCTGCAAGAACACCAAACTAAATAATTGAGCTTTTTTTTTTAAAAAAAAAAAAGCTTAAAAATAAATAAATAAGATGTACATATGATAGAGTAAGGAAAGCCCTGGGCTCACTTGTGCATTTCCTTAAGGTTGCGCTGTAACGGATTTCCCCTGGGGAAAAAGGAGCTCACATAGGCATGAACCCTTTTCATCCTCGGAAAGTAAGCTTGACACACTTCTTCCCCTGGTCCTTCCTCCACTTACGCTGTTACTTGCTACTTCGCATGCAGGAACGGAAGAGTGGATGGAAAGAATACAGCATGGGTTTGTTATTCCCGCGATTTAAAGTTATAGCAAATACACTGCACAGAGAAAAGAATACATGTAGAAATAACCTAAATCTTTTTATGTAGATGCGGTGAAAAAGCAGCCTCTTTCGGAATTGCTTTCTTAGATTACAATAGCAATTTATGTTAAAAGTCACTAGGACAAATCAGCCCATAATTTATTTTCAGCAGTCAAACTAGCAAGATCAAGTGTACCTTAGGCAGTATTTCATCTTATCATATTAAAACAGTCTTCCCAAATGTAAAAGATAATCTCAGCTGCTGGGTTCTGTAAGCAAGCAGAAAATTATGTAAATCTGATTTCCGTACTCTGCACTTGCTATCTCTTTAAAGCTCACTAAATCATGCCCAGATTGGTGAACACAAAAGCGCTGGATCTAGATGCATTTGTTTTTCAAACACTCAGAATGAGAGAAGGTATTTGGAGGGTGTAATTGAAAAAGTCCTATCTGTTTTCAATAGCTAACGAATTAAAGGTTGTGTGAGATTAAAAACAACAAAACAAAACATCACCTCTTAAGTTATTATGGGCTTAATTGCTTCCTCATAATGGAGTATGACAATGTGATTGTGAGAAGAATAGCGGCTGCTTGGAGAAGCTAAGACAGGCCAGGGAGGGAGCAGGAAGCCCACACAGCAGGCCTGGGGAATGATTTTCTTTTCTCCGTGTAGATTTACACAGCTTCTCATTCTGTCCCCTTGAGTTTATTTCAGTTATTTGTGTGAATAACTGGTGTTTATTTTGTTCACCTAAAACAACGTGAGTACCTATATGCTTTAGGGGCATATGGAAGTAGTTGGGCATCTATCTGGTCCACCCAGGCCACAGGCTATAATGTACCCTCCTATTATAGAGAAAATAAACCTTGTGGTCAGATGATACAAGTATAACTAGTCATCATGCCAACTAGAGGGACTGTCCCCATATTTCATCTGATCTGAATACGAACATCCTTGGGATGTTAAGGTTAATTAGTTAAAATCATCACTACGGTGAGTTGCAGTTACTTGAGTTACCCTCCCTAAATCTATTTGCAACTATGTGTCTAATCTCATATGATTAGACACACACACATTTTTATAGACCAACAATTCAAACACACTCAAAGGCAGTTATTGAAAGGGCAAAAGGAAACTGAGAATTACGGAAGAAAAATAGCTCCGGCTTATGTGTTTATCAGATCACACTGCAAAAGACAGCAAATGCCCTCTTATATTTTCACAGCTGAAGGTAGGAACAGCTATGCCAGCCCTCGGTGCTAGCCCTTCCGGCCGACACCCATGAGCTGAGGCACTCATTTGGCCTGGGGCCTAAGGGTTTTCGCACCTGCTGTAAGGGAAGTCTGCGGTAAATCACATCCTAAACAGCACACATGTAATAACAAGGTTCAGAGGGATGCTTCAGAGAAATAAAAAGAAATGGTCATGATTTTCTATAAAACTTCTGAAATATGAAGGCATTGAGTACAAACCCTAAGAATTTTAAAGGCCAGGGACATAATGTCAATGTGCTCTTAGTGAATTACATGAATAAACGAGAAGCAGTAACATTTTAGGTTCTCTTGGAATTCCAAAACTGTACTAACAATAGCTGACTTTGACCTTGCATTACTACATAAATACTATGTAGTTTTATTTGAAGGACGTTGCATATATAAGTTTATTTAATACAACTGCATTTGTTATTTCCCCCATTTTCTAGATCGAGAAACTAGACATGCAACTATTGGGGTCAGATTTAACCCAGTCAGCCATTTTATTTTATTGATCCTCTGAGATAGAGTTTACAAATACTTACAGGTTTAAGTAAAGTTATTATAGTAAGATCTGCCATTTAAGAACAAAAAAATGGATTTCTCCAATAAAAAGAAACATATAAGTATAAATTTAAATGTCACAGAAAGGTTACTTTTAGAATAGTTATCACCTTCAGGTGACCTCACACACTGAGTAGAGGTGCTGGTATTGGCAAGCACTGTCATGCTTATTTCCTATGACCTTAAACAACCTGAAAAGCTGTTTCTAAAGGAGAGCAAACCCCCTCCCAAGAGTCAAGAGAACTACTTGACAAGTCAGGCATAGTCATCTCTGCGTATCTTAAGCAGCTTCTATTATTTTCAAAAGGTAAAATTAAAACAAGCCAAAAAGTCTACAAGGTTAAGCAAAGTCTAAATTGCTTTTCATTTTTAATTCAAAGGCTCAGTGGATTGCACAATAAAATCCTTATGGATGCAAGCCTTCCTGAGTAAAAGTTCTCTGTGTTAATAGCCTGAGTCAAGTCCCCGGTGCCAGAAACCTCCGAGGCAGTCTGTCTGGAGGCCCATCCGTGGGGGGCTTTCTCCATCTGTTAGGTAACCTGGGTGGTGTATCCCATGTTGTTATCACATTGGGAACCAGACCCATCCCTACTCATTGGTTTCCTGGCAGTCATTATTGCATCGTGGTGGGGTGCCATACTACGGCCATGCCTGGGAAAGACCTTTCATTTTAGAAACTGCTGCATCATGGCCCTTGAAATTTTCTCAAAATATATTTCACCATACGGAAACTTTGGGTTTATTTTAGTTGAAAGTATTTCTATAAGATAAATATTTCAATTAACATATTATTTTTTGTTCTCAAATTAATGTTACCTTCTGTATTGCTTTTATTTATTGATTAAACGTTCACTTATAAAAGGCACTTTGCATTTATTATTCAACAAGTATAAATTGAATAATAGTAAGATTCAAGGTCATTTGCTAGCTCCAAACTCTCTTCTCAGAATGCAAGTCTATAATGCTAAATTGTTAGATTGTTAGGTGTGTCAGGTTGTCTCTGATACATATAATTGGCTCAAACTCATGTTGTGCATTCATGTTGTATTGACAGCTATTGTCATATTTCATCCCATTGTGGCAATCCATCTTACTAAGACTGATGTCCTACCCTAAGACTAGTCTCTCCTGATCTCATGAGACAGAATCTTGTTATCCTGCCTTCCACAGAGTATGCTGGTTGTTTTTCTTTCAGGACAGACTTTTGTTCTTCCTGCTATTTTTAATATTGTCTGCCAACTAGTCATCTGTTAATTTATTGTGCTGTGGTAAATTATATGTTGCTATTATGGAAAATTTTCAAATATCTATGATGGATAGGGGTCAGTGGATCTTCCAGACTTCAAACAGGAAGAAGGAATAGGCGGTCCACTTCAGAGGGATGTGCCACTGAGATGCTTATGAATCGTAGGGGAGCCTCCTAGTAGGGTAGGTAAGATAAATTCACCAGTAAAGGTTGGATTAGTACCAAGTCCTACTTCTCTCCACCTCTCTTCATGCTCCGATACTGCAGTGTCCAAATGTGATAGTGTCCTCCTCAACATCTTGGACAACTCATAATAACTGTCTCGTCCCTAATATCTTTTAGCAAAGTTCCACTAAGTCACCAGTCTTGTGGAACCACGAGGATGAGCCATGGTGGACAATGTGTCAAAGGAGTGTCCAAACAAAATAGGAATAAAGGGCTGGAGGCTATTTTTAAAAAATTAGCCAATGAAAAATCCATGGATCACAACAGAATATTGTGCTTTAGAACTGGAAGATGATCCACTTAGATTGGAAGGCACTATACAACAGTGACAACAATGGCCACGATATACTTAGGGATGTGATGCTGTCATAGGATGAGACAATGTGTTATTCTGCCATAATGAGGTTATCATGAGTTGGATAAAGTGACCAGATTCTAACGTTGGTAAAGTGGGACACCATTGACCAGGGGAGGAATGGGGGGGGGATTCTTGATTAAAAAATTGTTCTATATGGAGCAACAAAAATTTTCATAGAATGCAAAAATAGTATTGTAATATATATTTTTAAATTTCAACATAAGTACAATTTACAAATATAATACATTAAAATTATGTATAGTATTTTATTCTCTGGCATATTTTTCATTAGAGTGAATTATTTTAGTAGATTATTGTCGTTGTTTAAAAGGTCATGGAATTTTTCACAAGAGTTTGTTAAATTATATTTCACACATAAAATGGCTTTCAAAGTCTCAACACTTAATTGTGATTTTTCTGATGTCTACACTTTATTTACCATAGAAAAAACACATTCAGTCGCAGCTTTAGTTCCTGGTAAGGACAGTGCATATTCCACCATTTTTAGTGCATTATTGTATGGAACATGGTTTGTTTCAAAATGATGAAATATTTTAAATAATTTGTTCTCTATTTTGATTTTTGCTGATGCCCAAGATTTAACCTTTTCCTTATCAATATATATTTTAATAATGATATCTCATTAAAATCATGTTCAGAAATATTACTATGTGGGAAATTTTGAGTAATATGATTGAATGATTTTTGCACATCATTACAATTAAGTTCTTGTTTTAATGTAACCCAATTAAAATGTTCAATATCATTGTAATGTATCATCCACTCTTCTAAAAATCTATGCAGTTACTATAGAACTTTTGAACATGATTCATGATATGTGCACAATTTATTGCACCTTGTTCTTCTAGCTGGCTTATACTATTATGGATAGTTAACAGAAGAAAATTATTTTCTAATCGCTCTTGACACTGAAATTTTAAATTATTAACTTCATTTGCTACTTTGATTACCAAAATTTTTTCACCTTCAATAAATTTTATAGCATTTTGAAAAAGAGCTGCTTTTCCTCCAAAATTTGCATTCGTGTTGTCTGCACATTATGCAATCATTTTATGTTTTAAATTTTTTCCAAAATATTAATAATGGCACTGAAAATTATTTCAGAAGTTTTGCCGGGCACAGAAATGAAATCTAAAATTCTAATTTTTATTACAGTTTACGAATCAGAAAATCTAATAATGGTTGGAAACAACTTTATATTCTTATGATTAGATGCATCAGAATATATGGATATAAAATTAATTTTTTCTAGATTTTTGTTTAATTCTGAAAATGCAAATGGGGAAAGCACATTACACACAATTGCCTCGAATTTTGTTCTAGCACAGGCAGATTTTTTGTTGATTAATTTTTTGACAACTTGTGATGTACAGTCCATAGATCTGAAGGAATGCTTTTGATTAATAGCATGAAAAGACATAAGTCCTTCTGCTAATGCTAATTTTTTTCTTCATCTCCATAAGTTGTTTTCTGAAAAAATTCCTGTACTTTGGAGGAAGATGCAGCAGTATTTAAATATTTTTTATGTTTCTGTGTCTGCAAGTGCTTTCAAATATCATTCTTCCCGCCATGAGAAATAGAAAATCCACCGTTACATTTCTCACATTTTACCATGTAATCGCTTTTGGTTTTTTTAATAAAAGGAAATTCACTTCTTAGATCATCATTGAGTTTGTATCCTCTTTTCTTACTCATTATGTTAAAAATGCAAAAAATTAATTATATTATAAATTATTATATACATATTGCTTAAAAACACAGCAAGTAGGCACATAATTACATGAACATATTTTATTGTTAGTTTATAAATTAAATCAATTTGATTGATATAAAGTAACTATATATTAAAAATTATTTTAATTTTAATCCTATATTTCTTTCTAAATAATAACAATACTAACTTGTATTATTTTTTCTCTGAATTTGCTGTAACCTAAGTCGTGTCACTTTCAAGGCCAGTGCTAGACTTTTTGCCACCACTATAAAATATAAATAATATGAGTACTATCTGCTAAATTTAAAAAATATGAAATAAATAAATAACTTACCTAAATGATCTGAATAGCTGATTTGTTGACATCACTTGTTTAACTAGCACTAGCACACAGTACGATGTGTATTATCTGAGAGGCAGTTACAAAATGTTTTCATTGTTGCCAATGCCAAAAAATGCCATTGTTCATTAAGTCCAAACAATGGTGGTCGAATTCTAACAACTGATTAGCAATGCTAACTTGGACAGTTCTCGATAAACAATTGTCAACAATTATTTGTTATTATTAAAGTTTAACATTGTAAAATTAGCAAAAATAATATAAAATTCATATCCTGGCGAAATAGCCACATGGCAGCCGAAAACCATATATTCCCTTCCCGTTTTCCCGCCATTCCCTAGCTTGTCGTGCATTCTTTCCAAAAATCGGGACTTTTTAAAAATGCCGTGGGATGCGGGACAAATTGTTAAAAATCAGGACTGTCTCACCAAAAGCGGCATGTCTGGTCACCTTAGAGTTGGTGCTAACTTAAAGGTCACTAACACCAACACCTGAATATCCAGTCATGGCTGATCCTGACTCCCAGTTTGAAGAGGTTCCCTTATCTGCTTTTTGCTATGTGGTCTCATTGGGAGCTCAGCTGCTTTCTTGTCTGTGCTGTCTCTGTGAAGCTCAGCCTCATCAGTCTCCCTCTCCGTTTCCCCTAATCCACCTTTTCCCTTAACTCTGCTTCTTCGATTCATAGCACAACTAGGCAAGAAGGAAGTTGTAAAGTTCCTTTCTTTCTTGTTTAAAATGAAATTTTGTACTTTAAATTTTTGTAACTTGCATTTTTTTTAAGTTAAAGTAGTCATACTGCATTTTCACTCAAATACTCAGATTATTCAGACTATCTAAAGTCTGGGTAGAACAGAATTATTTATAAAACTTCCCATAGTTTTGTTGCCTCACAATACAGAAAGTGTGTAATTCACACATTTTACTGAATTTTTCACGTGATTTGTCTGGTATTTCTTATAGCTGTGGCACTCTATAAGAATAAAAACAGAAGCATTACTTTCTCTGAGTACACAATAAATACATACTTACTGTCATTTTAGATGTATTCAAAACCAAAGAGGTACTTATTTGAAAACAAGTAAAAGGGATAGAAAATACTATGTGGATATGAATCACAAGCTCAGTTTCGGTGATGTTAAAATATGCAAAAAACACATCTTTGGATAAAGTAAAAAATGTCTACAACCTTATAATTCTTATAGTGAAACAGCACTGACGGGAAAAGTGAAGAGAAGAAGCATGTCTATGCAGGAATTTACTGCCGAATATTGATGATCAGATCTCTTCTGCGTCTAATAATTTATCCAGTGACTATAAAATGCTAACTCCAAAATCAGAGTATTGGTTAGTTTGTCTCTTTAGAAAACTTTCCTCTTTTAAATTGCCAATGTCTTATTCATTCCAAAATCAAATAGCTTCTTCTAGTTATCTAGCTCCGATAATCTGACTGCTGAAATAATTTTAAAAGATAATGCTAACTTGTCGTCCTAAAAAGAGGAATTAAGTATTTTGAAATAAAAAGTTTATAGAAACCCACATCTGTATTTTGGAGAGACTTTAGCTGACGGAAGGTAATGACTATTGCTTTCTCTCGCTTATTCACCTAATTACATTTCCAATCACTCATGCATCCATCCATCCAGTAGATATTTATTAGAACATCTACTTATTCCTCAAGTACTTCTTTCTTACACACTGAAGATACAGCAAAAGGAGAGAAAAAAAGGAATCAACGTATAAAATGTCAAGTGATGGTACGTTCTAAGAAAATAAAATAGGGAAAAAGGATAGAAGTGACATGAGAGGGAGAATTTAAATATATAGGAGCTGGAAACACGGGGAATCCAGGGCAGATGATTCCCTTCATGACAAGTGGTGTGAGTGCCCATACCGGGAGGGTGGGGGAGAGTGGGTTGGAAAGGGGGAACCAATTACAAGGATCTACATATAACCTCCACCCTGGGGGATTGACAGCAGAGAAGTGTGTGAAGGGCGATGTTAGACGGTGTAAGATATGACAAAATAATAATAATTTATAAATTATCAACCATTCATGGGGGATGGGGGAGGGGGGAGGGAGGGGAAAGTGAGCTGATGCCAAGGACTTAAGTAGAAAGCAAATTTTTGAGAATGATGAAGGAAACAAATGTACAAAAGTGCTTGACACAATGGACGGATATATGGGTTGTGATAAGAGTTGTACAAGTTCCCAATAAAATGAATTTAAAAAATATGGAGACTTTTCACTAAAGATTTACTTGGGAGTCACATGATATAGGGAGTGAATCTTGTTGTAGGTTCCCTGGTAAAAGTTTCACGGGGTTTCTCAGACAACAGCAATTCAATCAGGATGCCTGTAGCAGAGGAAAAGGATCTAATGTTTCGTGGTGTGGCTCATAAAGTCCGGTGAAGTTTATGGAGACCAAGGTAAAGGCATTTTGGGTGAGAAGAAAAGCTATTCGATTTTTTTATTTTTGTTGCTATTGTTTAGAATAGACATGACAAAACTTGCATTCATTAAGAACAATTTTTCTTTTAAAAAATTGTTTTATTGGGGCTTATACAACTCTAATCACAATCCATCCATACATAAATTGAGTGAAGTACCCTTATACATTCATTGCCCTCATCATTCTCAAAATTCGCCTTCCCCTTGGGTTCCTGGAATCAGCTCATTTTCATTTCATCCGTCCCCCTCCCTCTTCGCTCCCCCCTCCCTCATGAACCCTTAATAATATATAAAATATTATTTTATCTTATCTTACCCTGCCAGGCAACTCCCTTCACCTACTTTCCTGTAGGAACAGGTTTTCTTTTCTGTTCCTGATAGCAGCATTGATTACATTCCTCGAGCCGTGCAACCTTTCCCATTTTATTTTCTGTTCATTACCGTGAACTCACTCTTCCTATTTAATCTATGGAATTACCCTTGCCAGGCAGCCTTTTTTTTCATCCGGTAAGCTAATTTGAAATTCTGTTCTGATTTTCCCTATATTGACCAGGATTTTTCTATGAAGTCACTGATCAAAATATGCAATAATGGACTCCCTTCAGTTTGTTCTCATGGAAAAGGCGTCACTAAGACACACATTTCATAACCTCCTCTTATGGTTGACTCTCCTTCATTCGCTATTGCTACAGGTGAATAAAAACATTGTGTCTTAGATGAACATTTGCAAACCTTTAAGACCCTGGATACTACACAATAAATCAAGAGAATTGAAGCACTAAATATGGTATTAGGCCCATTAACTAGGTTATCCCTTGAAACTGTAAGAGAGAGAAAGCAAATCCCATGAGGTTTTTTATTGTACATTTAAAACCTCAGTAATGACTCTTTGGGAAGGGTTATTGTTGTTTTAAATAATCTACCACACAATACTTCCCAATTAACCTTCTTACAGCTGTACACCTATTGACACAATAGCAATAATTGGCTGTGAATCCTTTCCTTTATCAGTGGGATTAGTTTATCCACCACTATCTATGCTGGTCTATACAGAAGTAAAAGCAGAAAGCTTCTCGAGGCATTTGAAGAGAAAGACCGATCACAAGAAGATGGCTCACACAGTTCTAAAGGCCCACAAGTTCTGAGGCCATGGTTCAGATGTCAGGCTATAGGTTTCCCTGCCTCACACAGAACACAGGAGATAATCAGGCTAGTCCACAAGAGGCTAGCTGTGAAGGCAGAGGAAGCCAAGGTTGTTAGGTAAACTAGCAGACTGCTGATTCACATGAGCTTGAGATTGATGAATCCCAGAGTAGAGCAGCAATACAATAGGCCACCGGCTCAAGTTAAAATAACCAAAGGTCAAATGATGAGGGGTCAGAATCATTATCAGGTCCAGAAAAACGTCAGAATTTTGATAGGAATCCATATATACAGGAAGCAGTTCACACTTCCAGAAACCACTTCTTTTCAACTGATTGGCTACCTCATAAATATAATTACATTATATTAATTTCATCATACTTGATGACTACATCACAAGTTCCAAGCAAGAGAGAACTGATGTCCTGTCAAGGTGACACACAATGTGATCATCACAATTGTTAACCCCTCTCTTCTTCCTTCCTGCTCCTGCTAGCTACTAATAAACTGGTTGCAATATATTTGTCATTTAAAGATAAAAATGTCATATAACATTTCCCTCTTCTGATTGCTTCATAATGTCTTCAAGCTTCATTCATACCGTAGCATTTATTTAAAATTTCATTTCTCCTACTGTGTGCTTAGTGCAGACATGCACGCACATGCACACACACACACACACACACACTAAAACATCAGGATTGGAGGAAGGATTATTAACCTGCAATATGTACTAAACACAACCTTGCTAACTGAAAGTGAGGAGGACTTGATGTTCTTGCTGAGGAAGGTCAAGGATTTCAGCCTTCATAATGGATTACAAGTCAATGTAAAGAAAATAAAAATCCACAGAACTGAATCAATAGGTAAAATCATGACCTTTAAAGGTTTAGTGCTATTATTGATAAGATTGATCTGGTGTTTAATAAATTTTGGGATCTTTTTTCAAATTGGGGTTTATCTCTGTGGTCTTCTGTTAGTGCTGCCAGCATTCTTGTCTTGCTCTTTTGCGTTTCATATGTTTCTAAATGCATGAAACCAAGGATGGGTGAACGCATACAGATGAAAGCAAGAACAAGGGTGCCTGGTGGGTGTGGCCAGGGAGGTGGATTTGGGGTGGGGATGATGGGGATGTGATATGAAGGGGCACAAGGAAGAAGAGAATATTTTGAAATGGAAAGTGGTAGAGATTATATAACACTGCTTGATTTTGACTGAATTACTGAATAGCATGATGTCTGGATGATGTCCTAATAATGTGATGTTTTTAAATGACGACTTTCTGTATTCTGAAACAATTTCATAAGCAAACAGACAAAATAATAGATAAATTTTCCCAAAAAATTATTAAAGTCATATTGAGGATGTTAAATCAGTGGTGCACAAATATATTAACATTAGGTCTTATTTCAATAGCTGCTCAAAGTAAATTTCTATATTTGATGGGGATTCAAAGAGTTCGTGGAAATTTTTAATTATCTTATAACTCCGTTTATTCTATGAATTTTTGAAGTCATCTTTCTATCCCTAACTATATATGTAGCCATAGAGTTTTACCCCTAAGCTTTCATTGAAATCCTACAAATATTGAAGATAAAAACATAAAAATATAAAACACATGTATCTGAAAAAAGTTAATGAGTAAAAATAATTATACATTGATATATTATATTCCTACAGTATAATTCATATGAGATATACACAATAAACAAATGTTTAAAACTGAAAGAAATATTTAGAGATTAAGTGTAGGTTAGTGGTTCCTTAGGGTTGGAGACGATGCGGAGATTTGGGAGTGATAGTTAAAATCTATTTGTTGGGTTTCTTATGGTTGTTGTGTTTCTTAGGGAATGAAATATGTTACAAATTCATTTAATTTATGGCAGTGACAATTGTGCTGCTCCTTGAATATACTGAAAACATGGAATAGCACATTTTAAGTGAGTGACTTGCATGCTCTGAAAGTTATATCTTCCAGTCTGTGTGATCGAGTGGTCCCGAAGGGATCAGTTATCAGGCATCAAAGAACAAAAATTCATATCATTGGCTGCACACCTCCATGATAGGATCACTGAAGACAAATGAATGCATAAGCAAATGTGGTGAAGAAAGCTGATGGTGCCCGGCTATCAAAAGAGATAGTGTCTGGGGTCTTAAAGGCTTGAAGGTGAACAAGCGGCCATCTAGCTCTGAAGCAAAAAAGCCCACATGGAAGAAGCACACCAGCCAGTGCGATCACGAGGTGCCAAAGGGACCAGGTATAAGGCATCATGCAAAAAAAGAAATATATGTGTGTATATATGTGTGTGTATGTGTATATATATATGTATGTGTGTATATATATATATATATATATATATATATATATATATATATATACACACATACACATACCATATTGAATGAAGAGGGAAGTGCAGAGTGGAGAACCAAGGCCCAAGTGTCGGCCAATAGAGATCCCTCATAGAGGGGTTTAGGAGAGGAGATGGGTCGATCAGGGTGCGAGGTAGTACCGATGAAGAACACAGCTTTCCCCCAGATCCTGGATGCTTCTTCCCCCCAACTACCATGATCCGAATTCTACCTTGCAGGGCTGGATAGGGCAGAGGCTGTACACTGGTACATATGAGGGCTGGAGAAACAGGGAATCCAGGGTGGATGATACCTTCAGGACCAAGGGTGTGAGGGGCGATGCTGGGAGAGTGGAGGGTGAGTGGGTTGGAAAGGGGGAACTGATTACAAGGATCCATATGTGACCTCTTCCCTGGGAGAGGGACAGCAGAGAAGGGGGGAAGGGAGACTCTGGATAGGGCAAGATATGACAAAATAACGATGTATACATTACCAAGGGCACATGAGGGAGGGGGGAGCGGGGAGGGAGGGGGGGAAAAAAAGAGGACCTGATGCAAAGGGCTTAAGTGGAGAGCAAATGCTTTGAGAATAATTGGGGCAGGGAATGTATGGATGTGCTTTATACAATTGATGTATGTATATGTATGGATTGTGATAAGAGTTGTATGAGTCCCTAATAAAATGTAAAAAAAGAAAAGACGAGAAAAAAAAAAGAAAATGATTAGGGCAAGGAATGTACAGATGTGCTTTATACAATTGATGTATGTATATGTATGGACTGTGATAAGAGTTGTATGAGCCCCTAATAAAATGTTAAAAAAATAAAAAGAAAGTTATATCTTCATGCTGTTAGCAAATGTGGTTTTAAAGCAGATGGCGTTACTGTTGTTTCGTGCCATTGAGTCTACTCTGACTCAGTGACCCCACTCACCACAGAAAAAAAGATGGCCTGGTCTCCTGGAAGTCTCACCACTGTTATTTCTCAGCCAATTGCTGCAGCCATCTCACCAAGTGTCTTCCTTTTTTTTCGTTGACCCAATACCCAGTATTTTTTCCTTCTCCAGGGACTATTTTCTTCTGATAACTTGTTCAAAACATGTGGGATTAAATCTTGTCAGACTCACCAAGGAGAATGGTGTCTATACATCAGATTGGTTTGTTCTTCTGACATTGTGCTATTTTCAATTTTCCCCCCACACTATTATTCAAATCCATCAGTTCTTCTCTGTCTTTCTTATTCATTGTTGAGCTTTCACATGCATCTGAAGCAATTACAAATACCCTGGTTTGGGTCAAGTTCACTTTAATCCTCAAAGTGACATCTTTAAATGTTAACACTTTACAGTAGTCTATCCAGCAGATTTGCTGAGTGCAATGTGTCATTTGATTTCTTGACCGAGCTCATGAACATTAATTGTGGATCTAAATAAAATGATATCCTTGACAGCATCAACAATATCTTCTTCTTTTATCATGAAGTTGTCTATTGTTATAAGGTGATTATTTTGGTTTCCTTTGCATTGAGTTGTAATACGGGTGAAATGATGTACTCTTTGATCTTGGCTTTCAGCAAGCAAGGCTGTTGTCACCTGTCTAAGGGTGAAGTGTTAATAACCTTTTTCCAATCTTGATGCCATATTGCTCTTCATATAACTTAGCTTCTAATATTATTTGATGAGCATACAGATTGAATAAGTATGGTCAAATGACAGAAAGGTGGTACACAACTTTCCCGAGTTCAATCCTTGCGTTAGCCTCTTATTCTATACCAAAGGCTGTCTCTTTGTCTGTGTAAAGGTTACACATGAGTATAACCAACTGTTCTGGAATTCCTATTCTTCACACTGTTATCCATCATTTGTTTTGGTTCACATGTCAGGAGCCTGTGCGTAGTCAATAAGATGTAAGCAAATATCTTTCTGTTATTCTCTCCTTTCAGCCAAGATCCATGTGATATCAGCAATTATATCCCTAATTCCATGTCATCTTCTGAATCCAATTAGAATATCTGGCAGCTCCTTGTAAATGTACTGCTGCCAAGATCTTGAATCATCTTCAGCAAAATTTTACATGTATGCATTATTAATGATATTGTTTGATAATTTCTGCCTACTGTTAGATCACCGTTTTTTTGCAATGGGCACAACTGTGGATTTCTTATAGTCTTTCTGTAATATATTCATAGGATTATTTTCAGGAATAGAAATATATTCATAGAATTATATTAATAGGATTATGGTGTAGGTGTTCACATAACTGCAATTGTTAAGTATAGAATATTTTTCTTTTGTTTACTTATAGAATAATATGCTTAAATGAGGCAGACACATTTTGAGTTTTATGCATTTTAGTTTAACCTGTTAGATACAAATATGATTTTAATACCATTTTGTTTAAAAATTTTTCATGGCTAAGGAGTTGTGTAAAATTTTCAAGTTGACAAAAGATAGTCTGTGGTAGTTACATAATCTCATGTCAACTTGAGGGCATTAAGAGTGAAGGAGCGGAGTCTAGCCTGTCAATCAGGTCACAGCCTGATGATGGCTCCTGTGGACATGGCCTTCAGAGTGAGGATTCTGAGAACTTCCTGTTTCTCTCTGCTTTATCTTCCTGTTGAAGAACCACACTCAGAGAGGTGGAGGAGTTACAGGGAGACCCATACCAATATTGAGATGCTTCCACGTCCACTGCATCCTCAAGACTTTAAAGCCACTGGCCTATGATCTTCCTGCATTTTGTATGATTGCATGTGCTGAATGAGACTGAAGTGGGATTTGTGGATGCGTGCCATATTCATGGACTCAATCGGGGATGGGATGGGGTGTTTTAAAATATACAATTGCTTTTTGTTATAAAGCTCTGTCTTAGACATGAATATCTCTGAATTTGTTTCTCTAGTCAAACCAGACTAGCACATCACTAAAGTCCACTCTGCCTCGAGGAGTCACCACTTTCCCAGTCACTTAGTGAGCACCTTCCACCTGAGTGGCCGTACATTAGACAGTGCTTTGCTGCTGTCTATAAAGTTTTCAGGGGCAAATCACAGAAGAGGATCACCTTATTCTTCATGTTCTGTTCTTAGTCTGGAAGATCTGCATAAACTGCTCACCAGGGGTGGTGGTTAGAGACCAGGTGCGTAGCTTCCAGCATCATAGTAATAGGTCAGCTGCTACAATAAGATGAACTGATAGAAGATTCGTGGTTAAAAATAATGGATGATGTCTTATCAAGAAAGAGTATGTTCACATCATGCATTCATGATTTTTTAAAAGCTAACATATCATTGAATCCAAATATTAAGATTGCTTCTTTGTAAGTATTTTAAGAGAATGCTTATAAATTTTCTACCATTTTGCTGATATGAACAGCTATGTGGAAAAAAAAAGACACCAAACTTGGCCAATGGTTACCACAGGTGAAGGGGAAAGGTATTTGCATAGGGCCATTGAGTTTATGTCAATGGTGGTAGAATACTTTGGAAACTTATATCAATAATGGTTGGAAGATATTAAGAGCATAATCAGTGACACAGAATTATTCATAAGTTAGAATTAGAGAGTGTTCTGTTGTGTATATTTTTGCCACAATTAGAGAAAGAGTTACATGAATAACAGTGAATAGAAGGAAGAAGAAAATATTCTAGAATTGAATGTGACAATTGTACAACTCTTTTTGATAAGATTGAATTATTGAATTGCATATGTGGATGAAGTGCTAATAAAATTGTTAAAAATAAATAATAAATAATACAGATTCAGAAGAAGATATACAATTCACATAACCTTGCTTGCTGAGAGTGAGGAGGACTTGAAGCATTTGCTGATGGAAATCAAGTACCACATCCTCCTGTATTGATGAAATCAAAGTAAAGAAACCAAAATCTTCACAAATGGAGAAATAAGTAACATTATTATAAATGGGGAGAAATTGAAGTTCTCAAGGATTCCATCGTGCTTGGGTTCACATTCAATGTTTATGGAAGCAGCAATCAAGAGATCCAACTTAGTGCTTAAGAAAAAATTTAAGCATGCAGTAATTCTGCTGTCCAAGACCTCTTTAAAGTGTTGAAAATCAAGGATGTTATTTTGAGGACTATGTACACCTGACATAAGTCGTAGTAACTTCAATTCCCTTACATTGGACATTGAGGAACACTTCTAGCATTGGAAAACAAAGTTGGACATTGCAAAGAGAATCTGGAACTAAAAGAGATGCATATAAACTCTGGTTTCGGTGGCAGATATAGAAAGTACTATGGACTGACTGCCATAGGAGCAAACAGATCTGTCTTGGAAGAAGTACAGACAGCCTGCTCCTTAGAGGCAGCGATGGTGAGCATTTGTCTCACATACTTTGGATGTGCTGTCAGGAGAGACCATTCCCTGGAGAAGGACACGGCGCTTGGTAAAGTGGACGGGCAGCATAGAAACGAAGACCCTTGAGGACACGGATTGACACCGTGGCTACAATGAACTCACACCTGGGAACACTGGTGAGGATGGTGCAGAGCGGAGTGACATAGAGTCACCAAGTCAGAACGGACTCAGTGCCACCTAACAGCAGCAGGAAAAGAACTGGCCATAGAAATTCCATATGACCCAGCAATACCTCTGCGGGGTTCCAAAACTAAATACGTAAGTAAAAGCCATGGCAGGAACAGCCTTAGCACTCACGTGCTCAAGGTGGTATTGCTTACCGTAGCAACACGTTGGAAACAGCCCAAATAATTAAAGCTAGAGAAATCATTAAAAAAATTTTGTGCATTCCCACAATGGAGTACTATGCATAGCTTAAAAAACCCACCCAAAAACCAAGGATGACAAGGATGTACCAGGAGATTTCATCTTGAGTGAAGCTAATAAATCACAAAAGGATAAACATTGTATGAGACCCCTACAAGGGTATCAATGAAGACACTTTCTTACACAAGAAAATAGACTTTGGAACTTGCCAAGGGTGGGATGGGGTGGGGGTGAGGAGGATGAAAGGAGAAGTTGAAGAAATGCCCTAGAGGGCTGAAAAGTGTGGACCTTGGTGAAAGGGAGCATGGATGTCCACAAGAAGAAAAAGACAAACGGGGACCTCGGGATAATGAGTTAACCCCTGGGGCTTATGGGGTTAATGAACTATTTGTGCTGTTGAAAACCGAGGTGATGATCTGAAATGTAAACCCCCTACCTAATCCACAGCAAACAGCCTAAAAAAAGAAACAGAACAAAAATCAATAAATATGTCTTGAAGGTTTTTCTTATTTAATGTACACTCCACTTTAATGGTGAATTGCAGGCTAGGAATGTTCTCCCGATGTCTCTGAGGGGGTGGGGGTTGAGGCGGGGGGGGGGTGGACAGGAAGAATTGGAAAACAGAGTTATGTTGAAAATGCACTTAATGAACCACCTTTGCCTTTTAGAGGTCGCATAAACATTGTCACTATTAGTGATAACTATTACTAATAAAGAGATGTGCATGCCTTCTTGGATATCATTCTTGGATCTAGTTCAGTACAATAGTAATATCTACTCTTCTATATCTCAACCAGCTAAGAGCCAACTGACACTGCTCACTGAGAATTTCAGTGGTAACAGCATCTATGCATATAAGCTGTTTTGATGAAGTTGAAGAGATGCAAAATATTCAATATGAGCCCTGCGACAAAGATCGCTGAGGTTGGGATACACAAATGACAAAATAACAGGTGTTTTCCTATTTTGAATTGTGCTTAAGTTTGGTACCAAAGATAAATGGATCTTATGCAGCAATACTTCAAACTGCTTCTAATGAAAGAATACATCTGTTTTTATATCCAAATGCCTATGTTTTTCCCGATTGTAAAGCATTTCTATCAAATTATAATGATACTTCAAAAATGATGAAACCTAGCACCTTCATTTTTTGTGATGCTGAAAATTACTTTGCATAATAATAAACTCTCTAAACAAACATAATTGCCTTCTCATTTCACTGAGAAAAGGGTGAACAACCATTGTCAGTTCAATAAAGAAAGTTGCTTTTTTTCTTCTTCTTCTTTTTTTAAGGCTGGCAATGTCCCTAGACACCATAGTACATTGTACTGGCTCGAGGCACCCACAAGAGAAGATGGCTCTGTGGTAAGGCGATGTGATACACTGATCTCTATGCAAGCTCACAATTAGAGTTGACAAAGGTGTCCAGAAATTTCATACAGATGATCCGGAGTGAATTGAGGCCAGGCACTCTTGAGACAGCACCTGATCCCATTTGATACTAATATGGCCTGAACTTGAGTATGTTGATCTGAAAAATTGGCTATTCTCTCTGGCTAGTGACAGAGCAGTGGAAACCTGGACTGCAGGTGGAAGCCAGGTGCAGGGGCCAAATGCACACATGGACAGGTGCTTATTTATTTGTCTCACTGGAGAGCATTTCTTTTTGCCCTGCTATGATCAGCAAATTGCTGTTCACCGTCACTCACTTAGGAAATCTGGTAGCCCAAAGGCTAAAATTCTTGGCTGCTTACTAAAAGGTCAGTGATTTGAACCCACCCGGCAGTCTGCTTCTATAAACATTTTCAACCTTGGAAACGCCAAGAACCACTACTACTCTGTCTTACAGGGCTGCTATCAGTCAGAATTGACTTGATGGCAATGAATTTTGGGAAGGGGACATTAGTTGAACATTAAAAATGAAATTAAAATTCCATTAAACTCCTCCAAGCAAATACTTTTTTCTCTAACCTCGACTCCAATTGCATATGATACCTGTTTTTTCCTCTCTAAATTACTCCAATTAATTAAATTTTTGAGCACAAATTGAGCTGTCTTCAATTCTGCAAAGGGTATTAGGAAGCCATTAGAAGATTAGTTCATTCTTATTTTCATAGCTGCAAAACAATGAGGAAGGTAGATGGCTGGAGAACGTAAATACTCATGCAGATGCAAAAATGTCAGGTGTAACTAAAATGTATTATTTTGGCTTCCAGGGCTTCAATGGAATTTCACCTTATTATCTCTCTGTCAATAAATTTTAAAATGCTGCATATGCCGGCCCAAGACTAGTGGCTGATGGCACCTATTTATCTCACCATCACAGATGGCCCTAAATGGAACTCTGGGTGATGAATTCTTGTTTTGATCATTTTAATGCATTCTACTCATCTTCATATTTCTCTCATATTGTGTTTTTATCTCCCAATTCATGCACAGGCATGAATTTATAGGTTAAAATTAATTCCAACAAGTGGTGTTCAACTACAATAAGAAATTAAGTTTTATTTAATCAAATGTATTCAGTTTATCCTAATCTATTTCTGATCACTTCTTAAGAACCATTTTACTTTGTATATTGTTTTGTTGAGAACTTATTATACATTTTTAGGCTTGTAAGCCTCTCAGGAGCAGGTACCAAATCTTCTCTGTCACTTGACTTACAGTATCTAACACCATGTCATGTCCTAGTAGGTACTCATTTCATACTTTCTGAATCAGTAAAGGAATAACTACTGTAACCCAACTGCTATTATACCTCATTCTACAAGTAAGTCAATCCTTTCGGCTGATTAATTACCAGAAAAACTGATGATTTACTATGAGGTGAGAAATACTGAATTGCCAGTAAATTCACATGAGCATTGATCTAATTTACTTGTCCAGGTGTAATTCTGCATTCACTGCCAACAACCAGAGGCTAGGGAAAAACAATAAAGTATTTGCTATTTGATAAATATGATTTTTAAATACAGTTTCATTTCCAAGATATATAGTCTATATGTTTTCAATACATAAAATTACAGCTGGACTCTGATACATGAAAAAATATCCCTAAAAATATACATGTTGATTTAACTTCTCGTGTTTTTTTCTTAAATGTAGATATTGTATGACTCGTGGATATTTATTCCATTCAGGACTGAATAATATGGAATCATTTAGACCCTTGTCATTCAATGTAGTTCTTGTAATAATAGCATTAACAGCAGCTGGCAGCTTGTTAGACATTCAGAATATCAGGACTCAGCCAGGACACCAAATCAGAATCTGCATTTTAACAAGATTCCCCAGGTGAGTCAAATGCACATTAAATTCTGAGAGGAACTGCCTTAGTTATTTTTTTCCATCACAGAAATTAGAAATATCATATTGATTGAGTCAAAAGAATAAAATCTTGTTGTGTCTGGTTTTTGATTGGTCCTACAACCTCAATCAGCATAGTTGATGCAGGTGAACAGCTTAGTAAGATTTAAATATTAATGGTTCTAAATCATTAGAATCATTAAAATATATTGGTCACCCATACTTTGACACAGGATAAATCAGTCACTGAAGAGATAGGGATTTTATAGGAACCACCTGTGTGCAGACATGTATATAAGGCTCTGTGGATCATTTAAAATGAAATGGAAGAAATAGTCAAGATATTTTGGTGGCACAATTGATTAAGTCTGTAGCTACTACCAGAAATAATTTAATCTTCAAATTCACCCAGTGGTGTTTCAGGAAAAAAGTTCAGTCAATCTGCTCTCAATAGTTCATAGCTAAGAAACTCCTGCTAAATACAGTGTTCCTTCATAGTACATGGGGTCTCCATAGAGTTGGAACGCACCCGACAGTAAGTTTATTGTTGCTTTTCCCTACAGATGAGTATAGAAAGAAAACACACGGCAAAATGATTATTAATATATATCAGGACAAAATGTATTCTCTCAGGCAAAATTCATAGACATTTCTAGAAATGAGTTCAGCCCCTGACCAGTATGTTTTATGATCAACAATCATTCAGAAATATGGTGGTTTCTCATGAGCTTGAAATCAGTGTGTCTGGGAGAAGAAGAAAATCAAGAACAACAAGAATAGCAAACCATCTAAATCTGTGCATAACCTGGTTTGTATATTGTGTTATTATATCTATGTCCTCTGCCACATACTTTCCATAGCCCTCCCATATTAGCATGTTCCTAGTTTACTTGTCTCTGTGTAAATGCAGTCATGCTGGGTGCATGCCTTCAGGTTTCCGTCATAGTTTTAAGTTGGATCAGTGAAATGAAATGCAAGTGATACTTCGCACCCTGCCCTAGACCTTCAAAGGGCATGGTCAAGCATAATGAATCACAGAGTACGCTAGGGAGCTCACAGAAGTTAGAGAGCTTTAAGGATTCATCCTGCTCTGTAGCATAACTATCTGAAAAGTATTATCACGTATACTAGCTAATTTTAGTTCCTTCAAAATGGGAATCATCATTGAATGCTACAATACGAAACGCAAGCTGGTACTTAGAAAATATGTCAATTGTTAACTTAAATAGCCAACCCAACAGGAGGAGAAAAATCCTGTAAAAATACATTGTTTTCTCTTTTAAACTTGGCTTTCATTGTTGGTGACAAGTGGTATCTCACAGTTGCTTTGGTTTGCATTTTCCAGAGGGCTGGTGAGCTAGGAGCAAGTCGTTGGGGTGTCATCTTTGGTGATCGTCTGTTCCTGTCCTGTGTCCACTTTTTTAATTAGGTTATTTGTCTAATTTCTTATGAAGTGTTGTAGTTTTCTACTGATTTTAGGGATTAATCCTTTGTCCATTGTGTCGTAGTAAAACAACATCCCATTCTGAGGGTTCTCTTTGTACCCTTTTGATGAAGTCTTTAATGCTCATAAGTGTCCTATTTTAGTAGGTCCCAGACATCTATTTTTCATCTACTGTGTGTGTTTCCTAATAATGTCTTTGTGCTTCAATGGGACCCTTAAAATTTCCCCTAGTTTATCATTGATGACCTGTATAGCTCTGGGGTTTACATTTAAGCACTTGCTCCATTTTGCGTTTGTTTTTATACACAGGGTGAGGTATGGGTCCTATTGTTATGTTTCTACAGAGAGAAATGTAGTTTTGTCATAAAAATTGAAGATATGATATCTATCCCATTTAATGTTTTCTGACCCTTTGCTAAAGACGAGTTGTTTGTAGGATACACTTATCTCTGGGTTCTGTATGTGGTTTCATTGGGCTTTGCACCTATGATAGTACCAGTGCCACATTTTAGATGGTTTTTCTATTTCTTACAGGAATTAAGTTCAGATAGGGATTAGAATTGAATTCCATTTAGAGATTTCTTGGGTAGTATTGACATTTTCTTAAAATTAAGCCTTCCTACCAATGGACAAACAAGTAGCCCTGAAGACAAATTCACGCTTTGAGTTGAAATATTGAAAGATTCGTTGTGCAAAATATTGAAGGATGCAGGAACCATCAAAAGGAAATGGAATGGCTAGACAACATTACCGTACCCAAACAATCAGCTAGACATTCCACTCTTTCAGGAGGTAGCATATGAGCAAGCACTAATGGTACTGAAGGAAGAAGTTCAAGCTGCTCTGAAAGCATTAGCCAAAAGCACATCTCCACGGTTTGGTAAAATACCAAGTGAAATGTTTCAACAAGTTGATGAAGCACTGGAAGCACTTACTCATCTATGTCAGGAATTTTGGAAGACAGCTACGAGGCTAACTGACTGGAAGAGATTCCTATATGTGCCTATCACAAGGAAAGGTGAGCCAATTGAATGTTCCACCTATAGCACAATGTGTTAGGCTGGGTTAGCTAGAGAAACAAATCTAGTGACACTCTTATATGAATAAGCAAGAACTTTATGTCAAGAAGTAATTATATATCAATAAATCATCCAGTACATAAGTCTATGGCTAGTCCACAAGTCCTTTTGAAGACTCATGCAACACGTCAAGTGATGCAGAAAGCAGGAAGATGAAAGGTTTGTGGGTACAGAGTCATGTGAATCCAAGGTCAGTGGGAAAATGGCAGGTCACCGCCAACTCTCAAGATGACCACCAGAGCACCAGCAGGTAAAAGAAAATATATTGTTTGTGGTAGTATGGTAACTTTATGTGAACTAGAAGATGTATAAAAGTGCACTGGTGGAATTCAATCTGTCAATCACATCAGCCCAATGCTGTCTCCTTGGGGGTGTGGCCTTATAGAAAGAGGGCCGTGGGAACATGACTCTCACTCGGCCTTCCTGCTTGCTGTGACTCTGGGGAACGAAATTCCATATGATCCAGCAATGCCTCTATTGGGTAGATATCATAACGAAGAAGAAGCAGACATATGGACATCTATGTTCATCTCAACACAGTTCCAAATAGCAAGAAGATGGAAATGACCTCAGTGACTACCAGCTGAATACTGCTTAAGGAAACACCGGTGCAGACAGAAGATGGGATGGTACGCACTGCGAGAACACCATGGCAAATTATGAAGCACCTCCTGGAATGGTGGATGGACCTAAGTAAAATTAGCTAATCACAAAAGGGCCAGTTTTATTTGAACCCACTGTTATAAAGGGAAAATCAAGACAAAGATTTTACTACCAAAAGGAACGGAGTTTGGGCATTGCTAAATGTCGAGGGGAGCAAGAGATGGAGACAAAGTAATGGGCTAGACTGTGGAAAGGTGTAACATCAGTGAAACAGAAGTTTTCACAAGATTCCATAAGAGAGAGATGAGGAATTAAAAAGCAGGTGAAGGTAAACTATTTGGAAGTTTGATTAGTACTTTACACTGTTGAATACCCAACTTGATGCTCTGATATGTAAACCTCCACCTAATTTACAATAAAAATATTTTTAAATGATACAATTAGATGTCAAAATACAATGGTTGGTTTGTTCTGATTGCATCTTTGTAACTTTTTCTTTGAAGATGGAAATTTATATTATACAAAATTGAGTTATCGCCACATGGTTATTTGGTGACTTCATCAAGTAGTAGTTAAAATAGTTACACATAAATCATAAGTCAATATAAAATAAATATTACTCAAGATTTATTTTGAATAATTTTGTCTCTATATGAATGTATTTGCTACTAGTAACTGTTGATACAACATGAACATTGAAATATGCATCCTTTTAAAACATGGTGATAAAAGTGTTCTTTTTTATTGTCTTTTGTACAGTTTTTCTGTATTGTCAATAAACAATGATTGAAGATATTGCTGTTCTTAACTAATTAGACATTTTTCTTCCCATGAGACAATATTAGTGGCCTTTACAATTGAAGTGAATAGACCAGGCTATAGGAATTACTTATGGTAAAATCTCATTTATTGATATTGAGTAAATGCTGACTTACAAAGTCTGTATAGAACAGAATAGACCTGCCCTCTAGGTTTCTGAGGCTGTCCATCTGTATGGCAGCAGTCTCAGAGTGACTGGTGGATTCAAACTGATGACAGGGAGCTTAGCAGACTGACACATAACACACATGTCACCAAGGCTCCTTGGTTACAGTTAGAATAGATTAAAATACAAAGATGCAGATGGTGTTGCGGCAATCCTAGAAATCTTTCTTTTGAGTCTTACTTTGATGGGTGACTGTGGATACAGCTAAGGGTGAATGTGAATGATCATCATCATGCTAGAGTGCGGGTTTTCAGGAGAAATTCCAAGTTCACCCTTCCCTATCTAATCCAAATTCTAGGTTAATTTATAGATTTTCATATTGAAAGCAATAGGACAAGGTGGAAGATTGAAGAGTGGACAAAATCGATGACTTCTGAGCTAAATGGATATTATTTACCAATAACCTAGCAATGGATCTAAGCAGGATCAAGAAAGTTGTTAATTTTGCCTGTTAGAAAGGGTTCTCTAGAGAAACAAAACCAGGACATTTATGATTATATATATACATATACATATATAATGAGAAAGAATCAGCTTATTAATCTCTAGAGCAGTACAAATGGCTCAGTGCAGCTGGCAGTCCTTCGAGTCTTGAGGGCTGCTGGGTGCAAGTCAAGAAAGCTGACAGCTGAGTCCTCCGTAGGGCAATTCAGGCTGTCTGGCCAGAGGCAGCAAACAGCAAGGCAGGTCACCAACAACAGTCAGCCAGATGACAGGGTCCAACAGTGCCCAGCTCAAGCGATGTAGACTCCAGTAACGTGGCAAAGCACGTCTTGAAGGAACCTCAAACTACAGCAACACAGTCCACAGGTTAGTTTCCCACAACTAGTATAGCTTGCAAACTGAGGCAGTGAACACGCTAAGGCAGCTGCACACTGGTCCAATCATCAAAGAGCAAAAGACAAGAGAGGTGGGGCTTACTGAGCCATTTCTCTCTCTTCCCTTCAATTAATCCCACATATGTTCATTGGCCCGGTTGGCACAATAAACCTACCTATCACATTGTCCTTTTCTTTTCATCTATCTCATCCTCAGATTTATTTATTCATTCACCAAATGCTTACTAAGTGCTTATTCACCCTTTAAATTATTTTGTCTCTTCTCCACCAGGAAGCCTGCACCGACTGCTGTAAATCTCAGTTCCTTCCCACAACCGCCGTGGTCCTGTGCTCCAGTATTTGTCACTTAATAAATATAGTGCCTTTTTCGTGGCTTTCATTTTAATGTTTTCTCAATGTATTAATTATGTTGGCTTTTATTAAAACAATTAAATTGTTGCTGTAGGGCAAAGCCGGCCATTTACATGTTTTCTATTCCCACAGCAGTGAGTGCAGAATAGTCATCAGATGCAATTTTTTTTGGTCAAGTGCACAGAAGAATGAGTGAACAGCTTTGTGAGTGCCATTCATTAATCTTGTAATTAAATCATTAGGCACTGGAGATGCAAACATAACTAAGGAACAATTTGTGTCCTCATGTTGCTCACATTCTAACTAGAAAAATATTGCATTCTTTTATTTTTATCAGTTGCATAAACTCTGACTTCTGCTAACCGGTTTTAAATAATTTGCAATTGACATTGATTAGTCATTTTCCTACTGAACATATGCAATGCTTATCTGATTGTTACAGTTTATGAAGGATAGTAATGCGCAGCCGACTCTTGATTAAGTGATGTACAGATTTCTAAGAGTTTTCATTAGCATTTCCAAGTGTCAAAGGATAAAAATGAGTTGTTAATTCTAGTTGTTTTCGAGGATTACTGTTATAAAATTGGTAGGTGGGAAGCCTAAGCTTATTGATTTATTTGACTCTTTACCATTACATATAAACATCACTTATTTATTTGATTCTTAAATAATAACAGATAAACTGAAATTATGTTCTCCCTTTATAGAATCTCAACATTTTTAGAATACAATCTTTATTTTATACCATTATCCCTCTGGCATCGAGTCAATTGTGATTGTAATTGATCCTCTCTAAGGTTTGGGAAGCTATAAATCTTTATGGGAGTAAATGGTCTCGTCCTTCTCCTGCAATGCAGCTGGTGACATTGAACCGGCCACCTTGTCGTTGGTAGCCCAATGCTTACTTATCCTGCAGTGCTACTAGTGTTCCTTTTGTTACCATTAGCAAATTCTACTTGGAGAGTTTCTGGTTCACCAAAAGTAAAAGTCTGAACCTTTTGCATGTCTTGAAGACTTGATAACCGGAGACAAATCTCTTGAACTTTCTACCAGCTTTGATTTTTGTGTTCAGTAGTTGCAACCATTCCATTCTGTTTTTTAAAATGCAAGTTCAATCACACATAAAATACATGAATAAGTGGTATGATTATTTCAAATAAAACTTTATAAATTATAACATCTAAATTTAATATAATTTTAATTTAATCATATGATCGTATTCATGTTTTGTTTAGTTTAAAAATCGTAGAACTCATCCTACCTCAAGAACTCTACAAAAACAGATGGTGCGTGGAATGCTGGCCTGGTTATATGTTCAGGTGTTGGCTGTGGCTCCTCGTGTGCTACAGGGGCAGAGTTGAGCACTAGCAACGGCAAACCTTCTAAAACCCAAGCTACTTACTATCTGACTCTTTAAAAAAGCCTTGCTAATTCTGGAATTAAATAATATTTTAATTGAAAAGTATTATGATTTCATCAGATGTATATGAAAGTAAAATGTTACAGAGTTTGTGCCATAGTAAAAATTAAACAAAACACTTCTAGCAAATTAATATTTGTTATGTCAGTCTACGTGTTTTGTGAAGCCATTATTATGTGGCATGCATCACAATTCTAGGAATTGAAGATACAGGTCACTTCCAGAAAGGCATAATTTTGAGGCCTATGGAGCTGGCGTCCTAGAATGAGAACCACATAAAAACACATACAAATACACAAGAAGAATATATAAATACATTGTATGGCCCAAACAAATCCCATATAACTAAGTACATCTGACTTCTAGCAAAACTGGAAATTGCAGTGGAAACAATCTAAGCCAGGTGCTACCAGTTGGACCATTTGAAGTCTCAAATTCAAACAGCAAACTCACAGCCATCGAGCTGATTCTAACTCATGCCAATCCTACAAGACAGAGCAGAACTGCTCCTGTGGGTGTCCTAAACTGTGAATCTTAATAACAGAAAGTCTTATCTTTCTCTTTTTGGAGTTAATGAGTTTTTCATAAGGAAAACCTTAAACTTTGTTTAAGAGCGACTCTAAATCAAGGACAAAATACAAGCTAAAAATCAAAATACCAGATTTGTTATTTTTGTTTTGTTCTGTTCACCTTGCCTTTTTAATGACAGTTTTGGCTAAAATATTTTTTAAGTAAATAACAATCGTAGAGAAGTTTCACATCATTTGAGAAATGTGGAATTCTGTGTGGAGCCCTAAGATTTCCGGGGTGGGACAAACAGTTAAGTGCTTGACGTCTACTAACCCACCAACTGATGTTTCATTGCCTGTGGAGGCTCCTTGGAAGAAAACCCCACGGATCGGCTTTCAAATGGTCACCGCCATTGAAACCCTATTTAGCACTACTTTCCTCTGGAACTTTGCACCAACTTCAACTCCACAACAACTGGTTATGCACCTCTCAAGATTAAATTTTCTAAATATCGCTTCGGCTTTAGAAGAACAGGTTGATGGACTACTATCCATCTAGATTCGAAATGAAATCTGTAGATGGGGTAAGGAAGTGCTGTAACCACAGGGCAACTGATTCCCTAGTGTTCTGATGTTCTGACTGTAGTAAAGTTTTCAAAAGAAGAAACTTTAATTTGAACTTTGGGCCCCTGTAGGAAATTTGATTTATAATGTCGAGTGAACAAGATCTAGGAAATATATACATGACTTTACATCCAAAGATAAAATCCCAATATTTTTATGTTTCAGCAAGCTGCTGGCTTTATTACGTGAACCTGCATGGAAGAAGTCCAATAGTCAAGTACAAATGAAAGTGATATTTTTGTGTTCTACAAAATGATGAGGCATTCTACTCCCATACAGAGTTGGTCTTGGAAATCCACAGGGGCATTTCTTCCCTGTCCTAGAGGGTGGCTGTGCACTGGAGTGACAAGAAGGCAGCGAGTTTGGAGTGTTTACTCAGATGTAAATGAACACTATATCCAATATGGTTCTGTGATGTTAAACCACTGTCGCTAAATAGCCTAGCTTTCTAGTGCAGACATTTTTTTAAGAAATAAAGAGAACATTTGATATCTTTATTTTCAAATTCTCCACAGCATTGGTACATTCCTTTCAGCTTTTCCTAAGGAATTGTTTAAGAGCGACTCTAAATCAAGGACAAAAAACAAGCTAAAAATCAAAATACCTAAAAATCAATTCCTAAGGAATTGCCAAATAGCACGCAGATGAAACCCATTAGTGTTTTTAAAATAGTCAAGAGGACTCAGAATGCAACGTTTCAATCGGTTGCTGCAAACCCTTAGAAGGAGGTTTTATGTGACCCTTAGAGCATCTAGGACCAGATTAGAAGGTATTTTTCCTTTTACTAGAAGTCATGCTGCCTCATTTGAGATTAACTCATTGGAAATCATTTCACAGACAACCGTGGAGAAGAGGAAATAGGCGGCATTTCAAATCAGTTGTGTACCAAATAGATTTCTATTTAGTTTGTTCTGAGACAACCGTCTCATAGAACAGCTAGGCAAAAAGTCTATACTTCGTTCATTGTCATAAAGTAATACATTATTTCACAGAATCCGGAGGTAAGTCTTTACAATTAGTCATTATTTTGAGGAGGTACGATGAAGTATTTCTGACAAGATTGATTTCACGAATTCCACACAATACTATTGAAAAGGGGAAAGTAATCTAAAACTGACAAGCTTTACATGAATTATGTCCTGTGACCAATTTAAGAGACTACAAATTAAGTTGAAATGTTTAAGTTTTAATTAAAGATTGCAATATTAGACTGTCTGTTCATAATAAAAACTGATTACTCATATTCTTTTGTTTAATATTTTCTTTAAAAATGAAAATTTATACTTAAAATATAACAGAAAATAGAGAGAATTGTAGCTGTGATAAAAATTCACAAAGGAAACATCTCCACGTAAGTAGCACTAAGATCAAGAAGCGTGCCTAGCTCCCGAGTCTACCCTGACTCTCCTCTCGTCATTATCCACATAGCTTAGAGAAGCGGAAAACTTGACTTCCAATGGTGCTATGCGGAACTTTCTAACTGGTCTTTACTCATTTTATCTGCTTTATTTTTAGTCAGCATCACACTTACGATATTTATTCATCCTATCCTTTATAACTCATTCATCTCATTGTAGTTACAAATTCTATTTATAAAATATAATTTTTATTCATTTGTTTCTTCACCTGGGTTTGGACATTTGGGTTCTTTTAGATTTGGGCTACTAGAAATATGCGCTCTGAACACCCTTGCACATGGCTTTTGGTGAGTGGACACCTGCCTTTCTTGGCCATGTTTAGCAGGCATAAGTTTAGCTCAAGTTAATATTGTTAGTTTTCCAATGGGCTGTTCCCATTTAAGCTCCTATTTGTGATTTACTAGAATACCATTTATTCCCAGAAAATCTTGATATTTTCATCTTTTCACGCTAGCTGTTCTGATAGGTCTGGAGAGGCTCATTTTGTGCTTTCAATGTGCATTTGCCCGACATTATAATACTGAATGATTTTTATTATGTATATTGACTATTTGAATATGCTCTTTTGTGAAATATCTGTTAACATTTTTGCACATATTCTTATTATATGGTCATCTTTATCCTATTAATTTGAGGACACATTTTTATATTGGAGATTCAAGTCCTTTGTTGGATATGTGAATTAAAAATATCTTCTTTAAAATGATGATTTTCATTTTCCTCAATACTATCTTCTATAATATTATGAATAGAAGCACTACAATTTTTAATATGATCTTTACCTAGTTTTTTTCTTTTACTCATCCATTATTATAAAATATATTGTGTTTCTGAACCTAACAAAGTCTGAACTAGGATGTCTATTGATTTAGAATCTTCAATCTTGGCCCAAATTCCAAAATTCCATTTAGGAATTCTGCCCAAAAGAAATGAATAAAGATTCAGGATAAATAATGTAATATATTTGTCATTATCAAATTAATGGGTTTTGATTTTTAAGGTTAGTTGTTTAAATTTATGAGTTTAAAATATGACTTTATTGAATTTTAAATATAAATAAATGCTCAAAACCCTGGAGGATCATTGACAATAGGAATGATGGTCTACACCCCTCCTTTCTCACCTATATCACTCTTACCCCTTTAAATCTCGGTTCCTGCTTTCCCACCTTGAAATACTTTCCCTGACCTTCCTTCGTACAGTTAATTTCTGTCCTCGAAAATGTGAACATAACCTGCACTTATCTCACTCTACACGTACACTCTTCTCTAGGAGACAGAAATTTCAGGAGAGATTATGTCTTATTTACATTGGTACTCACGAGGCCTACAGCAGACCTAACAAAGTGCCCAGTACATGTTTTCTGAAGGTGTCAGAATGAATGAATCATTCTTTTTAGTAAGCTTGAACTTGTGCATTTTAGCATAGAAACTATATGCCCTTCCAACGAGCAATCAGTAGAAGGGAAATGCATATAATTACTAGGGGAACTGGAAGATTCAACAAGAGAATAAACTTTTACTGTTGTTACTCTTAGGGATTTAACATTAGCCCTACTGATGAAAAACAACAACAATAAAATGATCCAAGTAGACAGAAAATAAAACCTTTTTCCTTTAGTACAGTTGGCCATTAGAAGTCCTGTTTATTGGTCATTGAAAGGTTATTTAGAAACTGTAGTGCTTGGTGCCTTTGGTCAGATTTGAAAGAAAGGGACGCAAGGGATGCTAATGGAGTTTTGAAAGAGACTGGCTTGGAGTGCCTGCTGAGCAAAAACGAAAAGAAAAGGGAAAAACCCTATTATTTCTTGTGGCCTGCCAGATAAGAGAAGTCCTTGATAAGAGAGTGAAAGATTAGAGAAGATGATGCGGCATTCCAGAGGCAGGAACTCTGAGAGCAGGGATAGGGCAAGGTCTCCGAGAGATGCAGCAAACCTACAGGACACACGGTCCAACGAAAACTCGAAGCAGGGGAAGGCACTGGCGAACAGAGATGCAATCTACGCAATTGGATGCAGTGGACAGTAGGAAGCATTGTAAGTTATGTCACAAGGATAAATATCTCAGTCCTTTTCATTGCCACCCCCAATTTGAGAGGTTTATGTTATGGTTTCGTGCCATGTCTTTGTCGAATGTATTCCGGTTGTCACAGAGTAGCCTGAGCCTCTCGTTAGGACTGTTTGAAAGCATACTGCTCTTGTCTTCCTTCTGCTCAGAAGGAGGCAGGATGGCAGGATTAGCACTACTCATGAGAAGCAATTGACACTTTGTTTCGTTAGCAGCTCATGTCTACTGGATGAATATAACTTGATTAGAATTCCTAGTCACTATTTATTGCACTATCCAAGCTGGGAGAGGTCTGAAGAGTCAATGAAAAAATTCAGTCCATTGGTTCATATGGACTTTTTTCTTCGTTCATAATTTAAGATAGCCCAACTAGAAACTGCTGACATCACCGAATTTTAAAGTTTATACTTTGACTGAAAATATATTAATTGGTGTCCACATGTAAAGTTTTCTATATCTTGAATAATCATTTTTAGTGATGTCCAGGTGTAAGCAAAGAGGTAATTTATGGATTTTTTCACTTTGAAGGTGTCATTTTATTAGCGCTTAAAGTTTATAAAATATTTCCATCCACATATAATAAAGCTTGCCCTAAAACGTATTGTGAGAATTGAATTATATATTCTTAGAGAGATTGAATATCACACACACACACACACACACACACACACACACACACTTGAAATAGTATAGCACATTTCTAGAGCAAGCTTTGTTATTTCCCCAATTTTATAGATGGGAAAGTTGAGGCTCAGGTAGATTCATTAATGTGTTTGGGATTAAATGCACACAGATCCTGGATTATACAAGGGAGCTTTGAAAATTCAATGAAAATTCCATTATCTTTTAGTTACATTTTCATGAAACTTTTGAATTCCCTTTGAATTGTTAAATACAGATCTCTCCATCCAGACTTTCTTTTATTTAAATTTTTATTTTGCTGATTAATACATCTAAAATATAATTTATTACAAAAAGAATGCATTTATTGTTGTATGTCCCATTTACTTAAAATTAATATAAAACTTATTAGAATTTTATGTATAGTGCTTATATTAGGCTGAGTTGTCTAGAAACAAAATCAGTGAGACTCATATATTTATAAGAAAGAACTTTTCATCAAAAGTAATCATGGCCTATTAGGAGAATAGTGCTAGGCACACTGTCCCCTTAGGGTCAATCAAAGTATTGTTAGTCATTTTTCACCTCCGCATGGAAGTTGGTCCTAGCCCTTTTATACTCACAGACATGAATTTGTCCGGGATATTAACCCTAAATCTTCAGGACACACACATACTCCCCAGGCAATCCTTCAGGGTTATCATGTGGAAACCCCGCTAGGTGAACCTGGCTGTACCTCAGACAAACACGGACTTATATTACATGGTATGGCAGTTACATAATCTACTTTCAGCTTCAGGAAGGGGTGGAGTCTAGCTTGTCAATCAAGTCGCAGCTTGATTACCTCATTTGGAGGCACACTGAAGATAAATAGCTTACTGGAGACCAGACACACTCTTTCTGTGGGGCATTCCTGTTGACAAGCATCGTGGAGCTACATTGATGGAACCACAGTCCTGGAGCTGGAAGAGCCACGTGGAGACCCACACCAGTGCTGAGATGCTTTCACCGCCACTGACTTTCCACCCACTGGCCTGTGACCTTCCTGTATTTACTGTCATCTCATGTGTTGTCTGAGTCTGAAGAGGAATTTATAGACTGGTATCGGAAATATGGGCTAATATTGGACTTATGGATTTGATTTGGACTTTGCTGGGATGTTTTCTTATTTTATAATTGTTCCTTTATTAAAAACTCTTTCTTATCCACATATGAGTGTCTATGAATTTGTTTCAACCCAGACTAAAACACATGGTGTGTAAAGAAACAGAAGACAGCCATACCAAGGGTTTGCAGCTGTCTGTAGGTGGACTAGCAATCACTTATCCTGCAGTCCCCTGCTTGCTGTATTTAGATTTGTAGTGCCCTGACACACATGTGTCTGACATTGTCAGGGAATGTTATTTAAAGTTTTGCCCGACTACCAACTTCCATTGTTAGTGTAAATAGTTTCTAGTCATGAAAAGATTTATTCTGTACACGTTAATAATCCATGGATTTTGATTTGTAGTTAGCCTACACTTGACCAATCTCTCTCCTTACTGTTTAAACGCCATATGTTAAATCAATGACACAATAAACAGAAGCCCTTAGACTCCAGGAAGATAACTGATTAAATTGTCTACTGTGAAATAACAAAAATGTATCTAAGGTGAGCCAGAGGCAGTTAAGAGAACTTATCTTTTAACATGTTATCTTTCCTAGATTCTTCATTTTTGTAGGGGAGGGACCATATCTGTCACATATTTGCTTTAATCCGCATCACCCAGCAAACTTCAATTCATTTTGAAAAATCATTTCTAAATTGTTGAAGTTTTACATTTAATGTTCTGGGTATAGCAGGAGCTTCAAGGGAGCCATATAACAGTTATTTCCAGATATGTTCACAGTAGGAGAAGATATTATCTGCAAACGTTGTTCATTAGAAAGAACAGAAATGCAAGACACCATCACATCCACAGCCCAATAGGGCTTCTAAGCCTCCGGAGTATTTGGTGATTTTGACATCTTTGTTGGCTGTTACCCTGCCTTTTCCCTAGTGATGAATTCATGTTAGCACTCTCTACTACTTATTAAATTATGATGCTACGGAAAGAATGAAATAGTTACTAATAAAGAGTATACTCATGAACAACAACTAAGAAAGTGAATAAAAGGTTCATAGAATTTACAGAGAGGTAAATGAAAGGTTACTAGGGATTGTGAATTATGTCTTGAAAAGTTAAGCAGTTTATTTGGAGTGATGAAAAATTTTTGGAAGTAGTGACAATGATTATACCACCGTGGGATATAATTAATATTATAATGTTTTAAATTAAATGATTAAAAGTATAAATTTTGTTGTAATATCTTATCACAATTAAAATATATTTTAATTAAATAAAGCAACTGCAAGAAAAATACAACAGTTAAAAGTATTAGCAATAGCAATGTCGCTTTCACTAACAACCTTTAGAAAAATACCTAATGTCGATTTATTTCAGCGGCATAAACACTGGAAGAGTCCTTTGCCTTTGAGGAAGACACAGTAATACACAGGTCATGAATATATAAGTTTTATTTCTACAGCGGAAAGTATTTCACCACTTCAAGAAGTATTTATGAGACAAATTACTGGAATAGTATGGAATTAAATTTTGTTTTATAGAGCATCTTTCATACCTCAAGTATCGCAATAGCTTTTTGAAAGAACAGAAATGCAGTGACAATTGGACACGGAAAGAGCTATTACACATTGAAGGGCAGATGATATGGGCTTGGATTCAGAAATGTGCTTTATGAATTCAGGGAACAGGATATTCTGCAATCCATTCTTTACAAGTTCAGTGGCATCTTTATGTTCTGCCTGATCTGCAACTGGAACCATGCAGTGTGCTCCTAGTGAAATCTCTGCTCTAGTCAGCTGTTGGGATACTAACTGTCAGGTCAATGCTTCGAACCCCACAGCCCCTCTGCAAGAGAAAGACGAGGTTTTCTTTCCTATAAAGAATTACAATCTCGAAAACCCACAAGAGCAGCTGTACTTTCTCCTATAGTGTTGCTAAGAATCAGAATCTACTTGTTGGTAGTGAGTGAGTGCTTGCAATGCGATATAATCTTTGGTTATAGAATTTGAAAGCCATGTATCCCTGACCATGTGATGAATGAGGCAGCATACTAGACATACCATATTGAATATAAAATACTGTTCAATGAACAGGATATAAATAAATTTGAATTTGATTCCATTGGAAGACAGCAGAGACTGAAGCAAATTTTTATGCTAACATGGGTGAGAAACCAGGGAAACACACACGGATCACACACACACACACACAGAGGAATCAGTTTCTCATGTGGTGAAATCACCAGACTAGAGGAAAATCTGAAATAACACTAGCAGCCTTTTCAATAAGATGTGGGGCAACAAGTGCAAACAAGTGCTATTGCCCTTTATGGTATTTTATGCCCCAGAAGTGTTAGTAGCTGCAAGGTATTGTTCGTGTCAGAGAGAAACTCCGAGGGAAATGCAAAGCTAATAAGGATCCGCATGAAACCTGGAAGGGTTCCGCGCAGATTGTTCACTGATGGCAAACAGCACTGAATGGAGAAAGCCCACGCTCCTTAAGAGAAAGGTTAGAAATCAGAAGTGTACACAGGAGAAATAACCTCTGACCTTTCTCTCGACTCTAAATGGAGCCACAATTAGGCTGCAAATGTTAGTTTCACATTTACCCACAAACACTGCTGGCAGCCAGCCCCCGCTCTCCACTGGGTTTCTTCTTCTCAGCTTTCACACATGAGCTGGCTTTCTTGTTTTAAAATTTAAATCACATTCTCTATTTCTCCAAAATAAGGAGTCCTGGATTAGACATTGGCCTGACCTGAAGGTCAGAAGCACCAACGCACTAAGTGCTCTCTGGAGGAAGAGGAGGTGATCAATCAGCTCCCCAAACATTTCGCAGCATCAGAAAGCCCACATTGTTTCACGAGTCAGAATAGACTTGAGGACTGCTCCCCGCCTCCCCTGGTGTTTTGTTTAGCTTTTATTTCTCAAGAATATCCATAATCTTAGTTTATTCTTCAAGTCTCTTCACAGTAACATTCTGTCCATCAACATGTGACTCCTATTTTTAACCGGTTTTAATGATTTCTGATGCATTTTAATTGCCAACAAATTCTCACTGGAGTGAGTTTTGTCTTTCCTTTTCTTCTGAGCTTATAATGACTGTGTCTATTGTTATTAAGCCTAAATGCATTTTACACCAATTTGACCTAGCCTCCTGTCTTTCGCTAGATGGAACGAGTCCCACACATCTGCAATAACCTCCACATAAATACTTAAGAAAGCCGTTACCCCTAATGTCGGATGCATTGCTGTCTTTTGACACTGGGACACATCACTTCTTCTCAAGGCTTTAATTCTCAGGGGGATGAGCCCCAGGTCTTTGACCCTGCACCCACGCTTCTAGCCTCCTGGCCCTTTCAGAGGCCAGTGTGATAGGTATGGGATCGCTTCTCCCGGGCAGACCTGGGTTCCTCTTTTAGAGTTATCACTTACTTAATTGCTCAAGTTTAGAACAATTACTCTCTTGCATTGACTTGTAGGTGGAGCCTTGGAGGCAGAATTGGGTTAGCGTTGAGCTGCCAGTCACAAGGTCATCAGTTCAAACCCACCCGCCGCTTGGGGGTGAGGGTGGGGGGAGATGAGGCTATCTCCTCTTCTAAAGACAAACCTTCAGAAAGCTCGCGTTGGGTGCTATGGGTCTGAATGGACTCAATGACAGTAGGTTTGAGGTCGCTTTGTTTAAAAAATGAGGACACTTATGATTTTCCCGACCTCCAGCACAGAAAGAAGTGAGGTTGGGGTGAGGTCAAAAGTGATAACCATCTCAGTGAGGCTTTGTAAACCATGTTAGTTTAGAAAGCTATTGGCTGTTTTCTCTTGCCCAGTATCCTGCCTCCAGACACCATCCTGTGCCACTCACAGTTAGTGGCTTGGGACGGGATGACTGACTTCCTCCAGCCGGGAGAGGGGTAGCTATACTCTCCAGGTTTAGCCAATGAGAGGCCCCAGCAATTGCTTCACAGATGGGCATAGAGGCAAGCAAGGACATAAGACTGGTACTTTGATATTAGGCAGGATAGCTAACAAAACAGTTGTGGGGGATATGGAATCTAATGACGGTATTCTATAGAGGCAAGCCAGTATTTTTAATTACTGAGTCTATGAATCATCCTAAATAAAACGAGTGGCCTTTCTTTTGCAAAGACAACTTTTCCAATGTGTTTGAGAGTTATAGATAAAATCTGGCACCTTATTTACTTTTTGTTTATTTTCTAGGACGGCACAGACAGAACTGTGAAGAGCAGATGGAGGTCCCCAGTGGAGAGTTAAAGGGATAAACATAAAGTTTGCACAGGGATCGCCAGCACCTTCTTCGTATCCTCCTTTTCTCTGCTCTACTTCATTGCTGTTGTTGTTACTCACAGTTTTGTTGGCACTTCTAACACATATCATACAATTGACTAATTCAATCACATCGGGAAGAGTTGTACAATCATTACCACAATCAACAACAGAATATTTTCCCTTTACTTCTACTCATTATTAGTGTAATTATTTTTTAATTATGACAAAAATATACACACATACATTCTTCAATTCAACAACTCTACATTTATAATTTAGGACCATTGATTTTATGCTGTTGTACAACCATTATTGATATCCTTTTCCAAATTATTCCACCACCATTATCATAAACTCAATGGCCCTCCTTTTCCTTCACCCATGATAATGATTGGTCGACTCTGGTTCCTTTCTATCTTTTTTCAGTAATTTTCTTGATATAATATTCACATATCATATATTTCCATAGTTAAATCACCTTTTTAAAAGCATTGTATACACATCATTATATTAGTTCTAGTCTTGCTTCCTCCCCTTATGATTTCATTGTTTGCTCCCCAATTCCCCGATGCTCTCCACCCCAGTCCCCCACAAACCATTGCATCTGTATCGCTATGCATCCACTCCTGTGTTTCATAAACTGGGGAACCTAACATATACAATTACAAAAACAAAACAGAAAGAAGAAAATAATGATAGTATATCAAGATAAAAAATAAAGAGTATGAAGGAAAAGACCACCAACACAATTGTAAGCCTACAGTACATTCACGTTGGGTCAAGAGGAAAGTCAACTGAGCAAGTATCATATTATTCAGTGATTCAATTCTCCATAATCAAGTTCCAAGTAGTCTATCTCATAGGAAAGATATTTGAGTCCCTTGCCTGTGCCAGAGGGGATCTCTCAGAGGCTTAATCTGACTGGATGCTCTGCAGATAGATTTTGGGCTCCCACTGTGCACCTTAGCCTTTTACAAATTGAGTGTTCCCAATTTAAGCTCTGATACCATTCCCTTCATCATTTTGGATTTTTTTAGTGTCATCGTTGAATCACACGGGCAGGTGTGCTTCTTCTTTGTGGACTTAGGTGATGCCTCACTTCGATGGCTACTTGTTTGAATACAACCTTTTAAGATACCAGAAATATTCCACCCGACACCCAGGCACCATCTGCTTTCTTCACCACATTCTGCTCTAGCACACTTGTCTTTAGTGATCTCTTCATGAAGGTGAGAATAGAGCAAAGAAATCTGACATTTTAAAAGTATTTTTGGTCCCATTGTTTCAGTCTATTATTTTTCACCAGAGTTGTTTTCACTGATTTTCCATCAGAGTACCTTTTTACAGAAAATGGGAACTAACATTTATTTGGAACCCACTACATATCAGGCAGTTTTCAGTGTGCTTTTTAAAACATATTTGCCAATTTAATCCTAACACAATTCAATCACGTGGCTATTATTGGTTAGAGATGAGTAAATGGAGGCACTTTCCAACATTCTAGGGCAGACAATGGTTAGAACTTGGATTTGTGATTAGGCACTAGACACACAGAATCTCCTTTGTATCTATTAGGTGGCATCAGTATTTGTAAGCAGATTGTTTAAGTATCAGCATTACACACTAGCCAATAGGAAGAGCTCTGCATTTGGTAGTCTAAGTTGTCAGTTTCAGAGGTTAGAGGTAGTTGCTCAATACACAAGCTAAACTATGGTGTAGTTAAATCCAGGTAAGATGCTCCAGGAGCATTTCCCCCGCTTTCCAGCTATGCCATTAGTAAATCTTATTAACTGAACGCAGACAGTTTAACTAGGGTCCAGGGCTTGCATTTTACATGTATCCCTGATGGTCAGTTGACCAGGGAAATTCCCCCAACTAGAAAAACGGGTCACATGCAGTATTATTTCTCCTCTTTATCTAGAAAGAAATTGTTTTCTGGTTTATCCTGTTCTCCACTTCTGTCTTATTCTACTACCTGCATTAGATTAGGTATTTTGAGAGCGTGGACAGAAGAGTTTAATTTTTCCATTATTTTCCAGATTTTAAGAATAACACCTAGAAATGTGATACCAAGAATCAGATGTATAAATTTGAGACCCATAGCTAGGAGGCAGGTGCACTGTGTTCATTTTCTCCCTTTGAGTCGAGAGTGCGCACATTATTCCAGGTGGAAATATTTAGAGAAGAGTATAAGTGAATGTGTGTGGCATTTGCACAGCATCTTTTTTGGAAGATATCTGGATATAATTCTTAATCAATACATTTTAGGTAGTGACTATCCCCCCTTCCCTCCCACCACTTCCTGCATAGCACTACTCTAAAGTCCTTCCATCAGTGAGCAGGTGTGGCCAACCATCTTTACAATGATTGCCTGATTCAAGAATGCGCAGGTGTACAAACTAGTGAAAGAAAAGTCCTCCCTGGAAATCTTACTACAACTGTTAGTAAGTGTTTTATTTTTACTTTGTGTAGGTGCAAAGTGCGCTGCAGTGTGGAAGTTTTCAACTCCACAGAGATGATACCTGAAGAAATCATCAGAGAGGAAAGCAGAGATGAGAGATGGAAAAGTGCAGACTCTTGATGGCATTGATTGATTGATTGTACAGCTCAATCAAGGCATGAGCCCAGCTTCCACTCTGCTCTCAAGGTACATGCTAAGCAAATTACTTATTTAGCATAAACTATACTGTTACTTGCACTGAAAACTCTGGTCCACTCAATAACAAAACTTGGATCAAATTTAGCTTCTCATCAATGATAAATTCATTCATCTTTTTTAAAAGCTTAGTGATAACAAAAATGTCATTAATATCAGTGTAGAATTAAGACTTTTTGACTGTTAATCTGGTAGTTTTATTTGAACTTTCCTATGGCAACAACAGACACATTTCCTGCCCTCTTCTCCAAGTCTTCATCAAGGGCATCCTTTGACATAGAATTGTATCGGAACAAGAACTTGGTCATTTGTTGCCTAAATGACTTTAACTTTTCCTTTAAAGGCTCCCGTGCTTCCATATCTCTCATGTCCCATCAGTTCCATATGTCTCTGACAAAGTTATCTCCCCACTGTCTCTTGGATCATGTCATACTATTCCTCAAACTCTCCCTTGACACGCAAAATCAAGCCAAGTTACAGACTGCAGACGTCAAGTTCTTTATCAGCCCTGGCCATTTTTTCCTGGTCTCATTTATCTCTTTCCATTGTTTAAGCATCTTCTTTTCTTAGTAAAAGCAAAATCCTCTCCCTTCCATCTTTTAGTCGATATTTTGGAAAATAGTATTGTAACTTGGAGACTTTTCTTCCAATTATAGCAATCTTTACTTTAAAAGATCAGCTCTGAGATTTTCCCTTCCATGAAACCCTATCCTTTCTCCACTGAGAAAAAAGGAAAAAACAGTTTTCCTATAGATACTAAGCTAATCTCTCAAATTGTTCCCTATCAGATATTAGACAGACTGCATGCATCCGTTTTCTTTTTTATTTAAGACTACTAGATACAATTTTATGGTTTCAATTCTCTCACCTCCCCTGCTCATGGTAGTCCAAGCTTTCTGCTGCCAATCAAATTGTACTTTTTTCTCGCTTACCTCACATGCAAACCTTTTATTTTATAGAAAAGCTAAGCTTTCTCACATTTAATTCCTGACACGCATTACTGAGTTACATACACTTTTTATATTCGGCTGAGGAAGATGTTTCCACGATCCCTGAACTAACTACAAGCTTTTCTCTTGTGAACAGTTTTGTTCTGTTCTTTGTCAGTGGTTTGTTTTTGTTGTTTTGTTGTCTGGTTGTATACTGTTGCTTTGTTTTCCTCTGTCTTGTTTTCGTGCATGTTAGTGACTCCACAGGTCTGTCTGAATAGGATAGGCTGGATGAACTATCTGGAGGAAAAACAACGGGACCGACAGTTCCGGGGGGACTTGGGGTGGGGGGGTAGGGGGGTAAGGAAGTGGTGTTAACAAACCCAGGGACAAGGGAAAAACATGGGACCTCAAATGGTAGAGAAGAGGGAGTGGCAGACATGGTGGGAAATGATCAAGGGTAAGGTTGCTTAGAGAAGAGGTATACTCTAGCCCAGGTGGCGATGAAGCATGGTAGTAGGGCAGGAGGAAGGTCAAGGGAGATGGAGGAAAGAGCTAGGAGTCAAAGGGCATCCATGGAGGTCTAGACAAAGACATGTACATGCAAATATATATAGGAGGATGGGGAAATAGATCTATGTATCTATATTTATAGGTCAAGTATTAAGGTGGCGGAAGGACCTTGGGCCTCTACTCAAACACTCCCTCAATGCATGAATACCTTCTTTTATTAAATTGGAACTCTATGATGCTCACTCTCCCGACACAACGGCTGGAGCCAAAGCGGGTGAACAAGTAAATGTGGTGAAGAAAGCTGATGGTGCCCGGCTATCAAAAGAGATAGTGACTGGAGTCTTAAAGGCTTGAAGATAAATAAGCGGCCATCTAGCTCAGAAGCAACAAAGTCCACATGGAAGAACACACCAGCCTGTGTGATCGAGTGGTCCCAAAGGGATCAGTTACCAGGCATCAAAGAACAAAAAATCATATCATTGACTGCACACCTCCATAATAGGATCGCTGAAGACAAATGGGTGCATAAGCAAATGTGGTGAAGAAAGCTGATGGTGCCCGGCTATCAAAAGAGATAGTGTCTGGGGTCTTAAAGGTTTGAAGGTGAACAAGCGGCCATCTAGCTCAGAAGCAAAAAAGCCCACATGGAAGAAGCACACCGGCCAGTGCGATCACGAGGTGCCAAGGGACCAGGTATAAGGCATCATGCAAAAAAAACAACAACGATATAAGTGTGTGTATATATGTATATGTATATGTACATATATACCATATTAAATGAAGGGGGCAGTGCAGAGTGGAGACCCAAGGCCCAAGTATCGGCCAATGGAGATCCCCTCATAGAGGCGTTTAGGAGAGGAGATGGGTTAATTAGGGTGCGAGGTAGTACCGATGAAGAACACAGCTTTCCCCCAGATCCTGGATGCTTCCTCCCCCCAACTCCCATGATCCGAATTCTACCTTGCAGGGCTGGATAGGACAGAGGCTGTACACTGGTACATATGAGGGCTGGAGGTACAGGGAATCCAGGGTGGATGATACCTTCAAGACCAAGGGTGTGAGGGGCGATGCTGGGAGAGTGGAGGGTGAGTGGGTTGGAAAGGGGGAACTGATTACAAGGATCCACATGTGACCTCTTCCCTGGGAGAGGGACAGCAGAGAAGGGGGGAAGGGAGACTCCGGATAGGGCAAGATATGACAAAATAATGATGTATAAATTACCAAGGGCACATGAGGGAGGGGGTAAAGGGGAGGGAGGGGGAAAAAAAAGAGGACCTGATGCAAGGGGCTTAAGTGGAGAGCAAATCCCTTGAGAATGATTGGGGCAGGGAATGTATGGATGTGCTTTATACAATTGATGTATGTATATGTATGGATGGTGATAAGAGTTGTATGGGTCCCTAATAAAATGTAAAAAAAGAAAAGAGGAGAAAAAAATGATTAGGGTAAAGACTGTACAGATGTGCTTTATACAATTGATGTATGTATATGTATGAACTGTGATAAGAATTGTATGAGCCCCTAATAAATTGTTAAAATTATTTAAAAAAAAATTAGGCTGATTAGATAATTGAGCCAATACCAGCCAATGTGTCTATGATAGGACAATACCTCTGAAGTAGGGTTCTCCACAGTAGAGTTTTTCAGTTTTTAAAATACTATTTGCGGGGGCATGGAAAAGAGGGTTTAAACTAGAGAGGGGAACAAAGGTACCTAGGTCCAGGGAAAAATTAAGGAGGATTTCATCGACACCCTTGAAGGTGAGTTCCACCTTAATGTTTCCACTTCAGGCATCTAGTTTTCCACAAAAGAACAAAAGAGTGGAAACTCTGATGGGCAGTTTTCTTAACGTAAAAGTTTCGATTATAAAATGCGAATATTAAAAATACATCTCTGCAATAAGGTGGTTTTGCATATGAAGTGATATGTTGTTATTTAACAACATACTACTGGTATATAGCAGCTGCTCACTGCTCACTGCCATCAAGTCAATTCTGAGTCACTGGGGCCCTATAGAAGAGAGCAGAACTGTCCCTTGTGGTTCTATGGCTGGAAATGTTACAGCAGAGTGAGCTTCCTCTTCCATCTGAGGATTTGCTGCCCAATGCACAACCTACTCTGCCACGGGGTGCTTTACATACTTATTCCAAAAAGGGAAACAAACCCACTGCCATCAAGTCAATCCCAACTCACAGTGATACTGTCCATCAGCATTACTGTTCACCCTCATGAAGCCCAGAGTACAATTGTGAGATACGGCCCGCTCTCGGTAAGAAAGGATGGTATCACAAAGCAGGGAAAGTTGTGAAAGGATCTGGGAAAGAATCCAGGAAGCACTTCCTAGTGTTGGAATAAAGATGAAGATCCCAGTTGAAGGAGAAAGAGGAGCTGAACAATCTTAGAAACAAACTACTTTTTGTTAAAATCGATATGCCTAAATCGTTGATATAAAAAGCAGCTGCAGATTTTGCTTGTTGTTTTACACTATTGTTTATTTCTTCTTCATTTTAAAAACGTTGTTCCATATCATTGCCATTTTCTGTCTCTCATGCTCGCTCTCAGGCTGTCTATTGTCTGTCTGTGAGATAAGCCTATCTTATCATTCTCAGAGGTGGTGAGGTTTCACTCAGAGATTACTTGTTTGCTTTATGACTAGAAAGAAAACACATGCTTATTTTTGTACCAGTGGGAGTTCATCTCGTCTTATCTATTTATAATATCAAGGGGGAAGTTCTTAATTTATAGTAAGTATAAAGGTATCTTGCTGGTTTTCAAAAGAGCAATTTCATCTCTCTATCTAAATTAATAAAATATTAAAAAATCTTTAGCTAGCGTACCATAGCACAAAAGTGTTTTCTTTCTTTCATTCTTTCTTAATAATACATTATCCTGATGCATATTTTAAAAAATATATAGATTATTTCTAAATGTTGCTTTTATGATTTACATAATATTGACACTAAATTAATATCCTATACTTGTTCATGATTGCCAAATTTGAAGGCCTTCCATTTTTGTTGAGAAAATTTAAACACATATATTCTCTTATAAAACTTGAATGCATGTCAGTTTCTAACGTGAATAATCAAAGTGGCCCACAACATTTTGCAAATTACTCTGAAAATTTGGTATTTCCTGTGGAGCCATAGAAGGCTCCATATGTTACTAAAGGGACACACTTCTTGGTTATGTCTAATCTTCCCATCTGACTTATTATATAAATGGTATAAATGAATGTCACATACATATTCAATGTCAATGATCCATAAGACAGCCCTGGAAAGAGGCAACCTACAGAGATCAGAGAAGATGTTTTTCACTTGTAAGAAACTGATTATCAAAGGAGGGAAGGGGAAGCAAAGTTCAGAGAGAGCTTTTACGGGATTGTACAATGAAAGACACAGAATGAAGTAAATAACAGTAAAATAAAGGCAATATAATTTTCTTCTGAATGCATGTGCTTCTCATTTCTACAGAGCCTTTTCCTAACTTATGTAACCTTCAGCCACAAGGCAATGGAATCTTACAGAGGTCAAGAAACAAGCCAGGTTTCCACAGGACAAGCATCAAACTGCAGTTTGAACCATGTCTGACTTATTTCTGAGATTCTGATCTTAATCACAGACGTGTGTTGTGTCAAAAATAGATTGGGCTATGAAGGTAGTAGATATATCCATTGGTGTATTCAGCGTAGATATGGAGTTCAGTAACAGTAATTCTACATGGGGGAAGAATGGTGTAAATCATATTTTATCAACAGGTCTCTACTAGACCCTTGTTTTATTTCTCAAGGAATCCTAACCAGAGAAAAGTAATGCCAAAAATTACTAGAAGTAAACAGAGGATTGTGTTAGATGCCTGGAATAGACAGAAATCCAGAGGGAGGAGTTATTTACTCAGAATTAGAGCACGTCTTCATGGAGAAGATTAGAATTGGGAAAATTTCTTTCCTGCATTTCATAGTTGGATTTCAGTACTATGAAAAAGGCTCTATTTGATGAGAAAATGTGGGTAAAGTTGAAATAGAGGGTCAGTAAATATGAGGGAGACCCTCGGTGGGATGAACTGACAGTCACAGCAACAAATAGCTCAAGCCCTCCCAGTGATTGTGTAGATGGACCGGGGCCAGGAAATGCTTATTAATTCTATGATTTATAAGCTTGAGAGTCAATGCTATGGTAACTAACAACAATAGGAAAAACAACACTTTGCTTATCTCTTAATTAAAGAAGTAATGCCCCCATCCAGAAAAACAAGAGAAACAAAACCCCAATCAAATTAAAATATGAAGTCAAAATTGACCCACTGTTACTACGTACCAGTAAACTTTGCTCTTGTTTACGTGTGCCTCATAACAATGAAGAGAATTGGGATAGCTTTTATTCATTATTACCAATGTGGTCACTTTGAAAGGAAAAGAAAAATGGACAGATAATTTAAAAGATAGCCAGATAATAGGCAACTTGTTAAAGGATTAAGAGAAAGGGCAAAGCAAAACCAAAGAATGACATTTGTTTTAGACTGAATTGTAGCCTTTAAAATGTTATGTGGATATTGTACCCTGCCCCTCATATCTACAAATGTGACCTTGTTTGGAAATAGGGTTAATGAAGAAATCATACCTCAAGGTTTAAAATCAGGAAGCAAGAGCATCTGGGCTGTTGTCTGCTCACAATCTTAATCAATTTATATGCTGAGCAAATAATCAGAGAAACTGGATTTTATGAAGAAGAATTTATTACCAGGACTGGAGGATGGCTTAATAACAACCTGTGAAATTAAGATGACACAACCTTGCTTGCTGAAAGTAAGGAAGACTTGAAGCACGTTCTGATAAAGAACAAGGGTTGCAGCCTTCAATGTGCATTATACCAACATACGCTAAACCCAAATCCTCCCAACTAGAGCCTTAAGTAGCATTATGATACATGGAGACAAAAACCCCAAGCTGTCAAGGATTTCCTCTCGCTTGGATCCACAATCAGTGCTCCTGGCAGCAACAGTCAAGAGCTCAAAGGACACATCACATTGGGAGACTCCTGCACAAGAATTCTTCAAAGTGTTGAGACACAAGGATGTTAGTTGACGACTAAGACGTGCCTGAACTGAACCATGGTATTTTCAACCACTTCATGTGAATATGAAAGCTGGACATTGGATGAGGATTACCAAAAAACAAGCAATGCATTTGAGTTATGGTGTCAGGGAATAATACTCAAAGTAGCATGGACTACCGAAAGAACGAACCAATCTTTCTTGAGAGGAGTACAGAGAAGACGCAAGGATGGCAAGGCATCCTCTCCTGTACTTTTAATGTGCTTTCAGGAGGACTGAGACCCTGGACAAGGACATTACGCTTGGAGAAGTAGAGGGACAGTAGGAACGAGGAAGACCCTTTACCTACTGGATTGACAGTGTCTGCAACGACGCGCTCCAACATAAGAACAATTGTGAGGAAGTAGCCCGGTGGGTGGGGTTTCATTCTGCAGTACACAGGTGGCTATGAGTGAGAGTGGACGCAGAGGGACTCAGCAACATCAGTCATAGAAATAACCGTAGCAATCATGGTAATAGCATCGTAAGATCGTGTTGGATGGAACCTGGTAGTGTGGTGGTTACACATTGGGCTGTGACATGCATGGTTGGCAGTTCAAAATCACCGGCAGTTCCCGGGCACAAAGCCTGGGCTTTTGCTTCCGTAAACAATTACTGCACAGTCTTGGATATCAACAGTGCATTCTATGAGCCAGTACATGTTCTGTGGCCACGAGTCATATGTTGCTGTCTAATCAATGCTCAGGACTTGATGTACACATGTACTATTTTCAATTAATTTATTCAGCAGAGATCATGTATTTGCTTTCAACCGGATCCTCATTTCTAGATGGTGGTGTATTCAGCTAATACAATTTTCCCCAATGCCTGCCCAGTTTGAACTTCTGTTCTAGTGGGAAGTAATCGATTATACATGAAATGCAATATAGGGAAATTATATCATATGCTAGGATGTAATAAATACTATATAATTAGAGCAGGGGCAGGAAGATGGGGGTTGCTGGTTATTATAGCTAATAGAAATTCATGGGAAGAGTATCTTGAAAGAAAATAAGGATGGGTTATGTGAATATAGGAGCAAAAAGTGTTGCAAGCAGAAATTAATAGTCTGAGATGGGAACATGCCCAGGAAAAAAGAGGCCAGTGTCCACGGGGTAGAGGGAAAAGGGGGCTGGGATGAAATGATGGAGTTAACAAAGTGGGTGGATGCTAATACGGACCCACGTAGCACCTCCACAGAATGTCAGATCTATCTCAATAAAACTGGTGAAAGGGAGAACCAAAGAGCTGCTCTGCGGAGTGTTTCAAAGACTCAGACAGACTCACACATCAGGTTGTGGGTCGGAAAGGGGGACCCGATTACAAGGATCTACATGCGACCTCCTTCCCAGGGGACGGACAACAGAAAAGCAGGTGAAGGGAGACGTCGGACAGGGCAAGATATGACAAAATAATAATTTATAAATTATCAAGGGCTCATGAGGGAGGGAGGAGCAGGGAGGGAGGGGAAAAAGTGAGGACCTGATGCCAGGGGCTTAAGTGGAGAGCAAATGTTTTGAAAATGAGGGCAATGAATGTACAGATGTGCTTTACACAATTGATGTATGTGTGGATTGTGATAAGTAAGACTGGTATGAGTCCCTCATAAAACGATTTAAATAAAAAAGATTGTCAAACGTAGTAAAAATTGTAGGCTACCCTGCAGCAGACACTTAAATCTGTAAAGATCTATTTTAATAGCTTCAATGGATTTTTGTTTTACATGTCCTGGTGAGAGGATTTGGTCTCTTTCAATTGTTGGCATTTATGGAGAAATGCAAAATATATATATTCACACAATTTATTTTTATAAGATTAATAAATGAAATTAAAATAAGAGGATATTGGCCTATGTCTTCTCAGATCAAACTCAGGCGTTTTGTCAGAAAGCAAGCACCTGGGTGATCCCATCAAGTCAGCCAGAGGGTTAAATTAGAAGTGGAATTATGTGAACGAATCCTGGGCGGCATTGGACATGTTTAAGGTGTTAGAGAAATAGACATGAAGTGTGTTAGCTTGCTAAAGCCATTGATATAGCGTTAGAATGGGAAAGGGGATGTAAAAATGTCCAGGAGATGACTGTACTTGGGAAAACACTTGATGAGTCGTTCGCGCTTGTCTATCAGAGTCAGATGTCACTGCTTTGGTAGCATCATGCCAAGGTGTCTTTCGTTTTCCAGTGTTTTATTTTAGAAAATAAGAGGATTTTTCACAGGAGAGAAAACCGTGACTAGTGAGCTAATTCATTGATGTAAAATGAGAAGTTTTCTCATTTGCCTTTTGACCTTTGTTATGACTAAATATAATTAAAGATTGTGTGTTTTTCAGAATATTGTAAACAGTATTTTAGACAATAGCTTGAGCATTAATTTCCTGTGAGGATGAAACACTTTATACCTTGATCTTTATAGATTATTCTTCTTTTTGAAAAAAAAAGCACATCAAAATCATAGGTATTTGTGCAATTGATATTTGGCATTATAAACATGCTGATGACTTGCATGCAGTCCATTAATTTTAAGGATTTGGGGGTAACTATGATAATTGTCCTCATAAATCAAGCAGAATTCATCAGCTTTGTATATTTTAAATAGAGTCATAAAACACATTGTGAATAATAAATCGCTAATACATTCCATTGAAAGCATCCTCCTTCTCAGCATGTTTAATTATCACTTCTCCTTACATATCTAATGGTGAAAAAGTTGGGTTTCCAAGAGAACAAAATACTTTCTAAATATACATAGATACCAATGTCAAATAATCCAGAGTTCTGGTGGATGGATCTACATGGGCTGCTAACTACAAGGTCAGCAGTTCGACACACCCGCTGCTCCCCAGGAGAGAGACAAGGCTTTGCACTCTGTGACAAACGATGACCTCAGACACTCGCAGGGACTGTTCCAGCCTATCCGCCGGGGTCTCCGTGCATCACAATGGACTCAATGGCACCGAGTGAGAAGGGAATCATATATACAGGGGGCATTTAAAAGTTTATGGAGACATTGAATTAAAAGATAGTGGAGTTTCCCATTGATTTATAAACGAACTTGACACATCTACCAATCGCCTCTCCTATGGGAAGTGTTTCTGGTGATGGTCAAGCAGATGCAGCATGTCCACCGTCTGTTCCCAGAGGAGCTTTGCTCTGTGGCCAAACAGAAGTGAGATGTGCACACTCTGTTCTCAGAGGGCCTGCGTAAGTAGCGCGGTTGAGAAATCGCCTTTACCGTGCAGTCCTATGAGCAGGCGTGCTTGAGAAAGCAATTGGAATGCATGTGCTCAGAAAAGCATACCCCGCACGCTTGAAATTACCGTATGAATCTCCTATCACTCCTATAATCCCACATAGGTTTGGTCCCCAGCACTGTAAAGTCCCCACTTGTGTTAACCCTCTTTGCCTTTTATGAATTACTTATAAATCAATCAAATATGTTATAACTTCCTGGTTTACTATGACCTCAGTGCCTGTCATGCCTGTGGAAGCTCTGTTTACTCTGAAGGCTCTGCCACTGTGCCTTACTTCAAGAAAACTATTTGTTTTTATTCAACTGCAACCAAACCAAACCAAACCAAACCAAACCAATTCCATTTAGGACCCAGCCTACTCAGACCTCCCTAATTAATATGCAACGAAAAACTGCATTGCCAAACAGGATGGCCTCTCCAGGAACTAGGAGTTCAATGCAGATTTTGGGGCGACACAGTTAAATGCATAGCAACTTACATTTTTGATGTTTCATTGTTCATTTCTATTTATCATGTTAACTTAGACAGTGGTACAATGAGCTAGCTATCTCCAAGCCCATTAATGAATTTCCTTCTTCATAGGTGAGTGCTCCCCAGCAGATGAATCCATCAGTGTTAAAAGTTTTACTACCTAAATCAAGCAAACACATTTCTTAAGACCTTATCAACCTTGGCATGTAACAGCTGAGCAAAGAGCTGAGGTGATTTGGCGAAAAGAATCCCAAGTCATTAACTCCTAATGATGGAGCTTGTAAAGTAGAGTGTCATCCGAGAAAGGAACTGTCTTGCTTTATCTGCATCATATTTTTATCTGCATTTCAACCCTGCTTAAATATGTACTTCATTACGGGGCACAACTAAAATAGAAGGGCACCTGCTATGTCATAACCATAAAACAGATCTCCAGCCTGCTGGCATGTTAGATTTCACTAATTTATATTTTCTATGAAAGTACCCTCACATTATGTGGCTGGCGGTATAAATAATAAAGCATGTTACTTGGCAATTTTACATTTACTGTATTAGTAAGTAAGTGCCATAGCCACCCTTCCTCTCAAACAGTAAAAACTCCCCAGCCTTTGCATGAGAGATGACTGCAATTTCCATTGGCCTGGAAATGCAATAAAAAACCATAACTCATCAAGATTTTAGCTGTTTTCTCTTAAGATAGAAGAGCATTTTGTTTGAACATTGAACGTGGTTTTAAATATTCATGAAACCGAATAGAATTTAAGTACTAAGTAAAACTCCTCAATTCTTTTCAACTAGATTGAATTCTTTTTGGACCAAGTAAAAACTGCCTTGGACCGAAGGAGATGCTCATCAAGACTGAAAAGAGATTGTGTAATGTAGCCAACGTGCAGTGGTTATTTGGGATTGATTTTTTTCTGAAAAGTCTGCTCCTCGCCTGAAATTGATTCATGATAAGAGCTTCCATTGGGTCAAACAGTATTTAACCGCTTGTAAATTTTAATTAAATGATTTGTCACTTTGAACACATACTTTGTCATTTTGCAACTAAATGATGTGTCTTTATCAGAAAATGACTCAGGGGGAAGGCGCCCATCTAATCTGTCACTTGGACACCCATTAAGATAATTTCGTTGTTGCGTCGGGATAAAGTTGAAGATTTGTAAAAGAGCGTGCACCACTTTGAGTAAGCAAGATCACATTGTAGCTAATAAAAAACCACAATTTGCTCTGTAATTAAATTCTAATAAGTGCTTTACTTCTGGTCATTTTTCATTAATGCACGTTTAACTTTCTGAGAATAGAAAATCCTCCAGTTGAATGAAATATCTACGGGGAAATATGGGCTGCAAATGAAAGCAAGAAACTGAATTTGAATTATCTCGGGAGAAGACTACCCTCATCACCAGTATTGACCTCACTGTAGGTGCAGCTGATACTTTGTTTGCAACCTGGTGAATTGAAGAAAGCCCCGGACCGAGCCAAAGAGCCCAGTGCTGAACTACAGAGGAAATATCTGGGATCGCCAAACGCTTCTCTGAAGAAGTAGGAGGAGGAAGATACATTTTAATGTCTAGTGAGATGAAAGACTTAAGAGTATGTGTGTGCTTGTGAGGGTCAAGTCCGACAGTGAAAGTCAATAATCCTTCCACAGTATGGTAGCGTTAATTGGTCTTTCTCCTTACAGATATGGTCGTGGCCACATTTTGCTAGTTTTACTCAGCAAGAATAATAATAGTAAATATATAAAAAGTCCAAAGTGTAAAAATAAATTGAAATGTAAATTCATTTTGAAATAAAAATATACCATCTTTTTTGTCTTTGCCATTCAAAAAGTCCTGAGAAGCTGACAACGTCAGAAGTGTGCAATGAAGACACTGTAGCCTTTACCTGTGACATCACTTATGCAACTTAAAATCGAAGTCCCTCAAAGTCAATGGGTAAGCATTAGATATTAGCCTTCTCTTTAAGGGTCTATAGCTGTGTGTAAATCAAACTTACCAAGGGAGCTTACGCAATTCTGCAGTCCAGGTCCTAACTTCACAAGAGTGGGTTCAATCATTCTGGAGTTTGTCCCAGATATCCGTAATGCGATTCTAATTTACAGCTGGAGTTAAGAAGCTCTGGACTGGCGTGGATGCAAATGATATGAAATGGACGGGGCAGCTCTCATAACTGATGTGAGAAATACCTTTCTGTCTTAATAAAATGAGTCGTCCCATAGTTATTCAGGTTTAAAGTTTAATATTTTTTGAATCTCTCTTGAGGAACATCCCACATATCCCCTTATAGCCACTACTAACCTGCTCACTGTTTACTGTCCTTGTTTGTATTTTATTTACCCTCATTGTTTCTTATATTTAGGCACATTTAGTATTTATTATTGACAAAAACAAAAAGTAAATCTAGTTATTGCTGTCTTGTCTTTTGTTACATGTCTTTCCATTTGATTCATAAAATGTAGACCATTATAAAACACAACTCACATCAAATCATCAAATATTGTCCCTGTTATAGAACATCCATGCCTTTGACAACTGAAACCACCTACCCGTATACAACTTACTTCTTACATCGATGTGACATCACTATCCAACTTTATTATTAGCATAATTTGACTATTCCAGGAGGCTTTTTCCCAGGCAAATTATTTTCTTTTTCATCTAGGGGACTTTGAGAGCCCTGCAACTGTAGTGGATTATGAGTTGGGTAGGAAACTGCAAGGTAAGCAGTTCAAAACCACCAGTGGCTCCTCAGGAGAAAGATGAGGTTGTTGATTCCTCTAAAAATTTACAGTTTCCAAAACCCAAGGGGGAACTTCTACCCTGCCCTAGAGGATCACGATGAGTTGGAATCGGCTTGATGATGGTGATTATGGGGACTTTCAGAAAGGCCATCAATTCTTCAATACAAAGTATGAACAGTTTATGCCCTAAGACTATGAATTTCTCACCTTCACCTACTCTAAATCCTCTTCTTCTTGTGTCCAACAAATCATAAACTGTGAGCATTTTCATTTGACCCTTACCCAATCCAAACCAAACCTTCACATTATTAAAATATCAGATTATAAATTAAAATAGATCTTTCCTTTCCCATATATTACTACTAAACTCTCTTCAGGTAGTTTTTCAGCCACATAGAAAAGAAACAAACACATTTCTCTTATTGTGTTAGTCTGAGTTGACTAGAGAAACAAAAGCCAGAGTCATTCATTTATATGTAAGAGAGAGCTTTATATCAGAGTATTTGTATATTAAAAAAAATTCCATTCCAGTCCAGATCAATTCTCTAAGTCCAGTATTAGACCATATGTCTGACACTAGTCTATAAAGGCCTCTTCAGACTCACACAACACATGCAATCATTCTGAATGCAGGAAGATCACAGGCCAGTGAGTGAACAATCTTGTGGATCCAGTGGTGGAGGAACCATCTCCAGGGCTCTGGCTTTCATGAGTGTGGCTCCACCTGGCTTGCCAGCAGGAAGGCGAAGCAGAGAGTGTGTGTCCCACCTCCAGGGAGGAAGACAGGAGTTCCCAGAATCCCCAGGAGAAGGCCATGCTCACACAGAGGCATCATAGGCTATGACCTGATTGGAAGGCTAGAATCCACCCCTTTGCTCAAGTTGATAGGAGATTCTGGAACTGCCACTTTTATACCTACAGATTGTGTTGATGACACTTGGGGAAATTGGGGAACATCTGTGTTTTCCACCTCCAGTAGAAAAAAGTCCAAGCCTTCTTTCTGCACATTGCATTCCATACCTTCCAGATGCCGAACCCCATTTATGTTTTTTACCTGCAGATATCATAATCCTTACAGGGGCCCCAGTGGTATAGTAGTTACATGTCAGGCTGCTAATGGCCAGGTCAGCAGTTTGAAACCACCAGCCACTCCATGGGAGAAAGACTGGGATTTCTACTCACCTAAAGAGTTACAGTTTCAGTAAATCAACTAGATTGCTCTATCCTGGCCTATAGGGTCTCTATGAGTCAGCATCAACTGGTTGTCAGCAAGTATTTTATTTTTGTTTTTAATCAAAATCGTTATCCAAGACTATTCTTTCATAATAATCCACCTACCATTCAATATTGTTTTCAGTAGACCCAACACTTAGATCAGCTATAAGGTTTTATGGATCTTTTAACTATGAAATCTATTCTTGGACTCAGTTGCTGTTAGGTCCTGTTGGTAGGTCTGACTCATAGCAATCCTGCGCCCCAATAGAATCGAACACTGCCCAGTCCTACGTCATCCTCACAAAATTCCTCTGTGTGAGGCCCATTCTTGCTGCTTGGGAACTAATATATTTGAGGGCCTTTCTCCCCCCACTAATCCTCTGCCCCCAGTAAGCAAAATGTCCCCAATTGTCCCCTTAGATGTGTCCAAGCATGCCAGATGAAGTCCTGCCGCCATTGCCCTCAAAGAGAACCCAGATTGCAGCTTCCATAACTTATATATCTAGGGCGCACTCAACATTTCTCACCAATGCCAGGATCCAAAGGCATTGATCCCTCCTTAGTTTTGGGTTCTTCGTTCTCCCCAGTCACTCCTTAGCTTTTACAAGCATACAAAACTTCTGAAAACACCATGACCTGGGCTGCATACACCCTTAGATCTGAATAAAAGCAATAATAGAAGTAGTGAGAAGGAAGAACTGTAAGCAACCCCAAAATAATATTTAGTAATGATATATCTATTACAAAATAACCTTGGAAGATCTTTTCTGAACCAGGTAGTGCTTACAAACTCAAGTCTTCATCTACACATTTCCGACTGCATATTGTTAAGATTGTCTAAACTCAGCCTTTCATAAATCTCAATCTGTTAGCTGTTTGAATCTTGATCTTCCAGGATCATGATTCAGGAGTGAAAGAGAAAATTTGATTGGAGTAGTGGTATTGGTGCCTCATAAAGATATATTGATTCTTTCATGGAACTCCAAGATCTTTCAGGAACTTGAAAATTGGAAGCAACTTGATTTATCTGAATCTCCATTATGTTCCCGGATGAACCAAGCTGGCGGCTCTGGGAAAGTGCCCTTGGCTTCTATTTGCTTATAAATGGTTGTATATTCAAAACATTAGAGTGTATGGAAATGGATAAGAACACAAACTAATTTTGCTTTACTCTGATTCTTGCAAATGGATCTATATTATTTCCATGAATATTCAGACACGGATTATTCAAAATTCACTTCCATCAAATAAATTTTGACTCACAGTGACCCACTAGAACATAGTAGATATACCTCTGTCAGTTTGTGAGACTGTAAATCTTTATGAGAATAGAAAGCTTCACCTTTCTTCCACGGAGCAGCGGGTGGTGTCGAACTACTGACTGTCGTTAACAGCCCAACATGGGAACTACTATGGCACCAGGGATCCTTAGGTTTTATTCAGACATAACTAACAAGAAAAATACAAAATTAAAAGCAGAATGAAATAAAAGTGTATATATATTTAATTATACATATATATGTTAAAAATTAAAACAAAAATCTAGAGGTATGACAATCTCCAATTTGAGAGAATGGAATAGTGGGTCTTAAGATAAATTAACAGCCAGGATGAGAGTTATAAAAGTGAATGTACATTAATCTATGGGCAGTTAAGAAAAATAGAAGGTAATTGGTAGGGTCCAGAATTTCTCTGAAAATAATTTCAGCAAAAGAAAGAGGTACTAATAGGAAAGCAAAACTTAATAAGAAAAAGTTTGACTTCTATAAAGTTAAATGAACCTATGAGTATGAAGATTGAAGGAGTACTTTGAATACAAAGTAGAACAAATGGAATCAAATCCTGTACTCAGACACATTTTAAAATTATAATGATCCTGAAAAGACCAATAGTAATCAGCAGGACTAGAGGACAGATTACCTACAAAGGAGCAACCGTTCGAATGACAGAAAATCTCTCATGACTAACTGGTGAATGCCAAGAGATGATTAAATGACAAGTTCAAAGTGCTGAGAACGAAAGGTGCTGTCCACTCACAGTTCTACATCCTATATGCCACTTCAGAGACACAGGCTCTATAACTAACTCATTCGTTACTGGAAATACCTCAAAAGTTCCACTCATGGCCATCACATTGATTCTGGCTTACCGCAATCCTGTAGGACAGAGCCACTGTGGGTTTCTGAGACTGCCACTTTGTATGGGAGGGAAGAGGGAGCCTTGTCTTTCTCCTGGGGAGCATCTGGCGGTTTCTCACTGCTGACCTTGAAGTTAGCAGCCCGAAGTGTAATCCACTAGAATCCACTAGATGGCTCCTACTAGATTATACCCAGGGGAAATGAGGGATTCAGCATATACTTTCTTGTAAACATGCAATTACCTTAACAGACCTCTTTACAGCATGATAGTGGTCTTTGCTATAGATAGGGAATCTTCATCTAGAAAATGCTTTTAGCAGGATACACCTGGTATAAGGAGGTCGCTTGTTGTAAATGAACCTGTATCTTATGGATTTCCGGGACATAGTTTATTTGGAATATGAAGTGGGCCTCAAGGCATTCCTCTGTTTCTATGATGATCAGAACATAAAAAGAACGAGCTGGAAATGCCTATTGACTTCCTTTGTGACCAATGTTTGTGCACATATTTCTCAACTCTATCCTTCTTATCTGAAGCAAAAATGCATCATAAACCATGGCAAAGAACCTTGTGGGAAGTTGCATCTGATAGGTTGATTTTGAGTTCCTACAGGAAATGAATACTATTTCTGAGAATACATGGTTAGTTATATTAATCTGAAATGTTTGTAACAGAAGTAGAATATATTTGAAATATGTGTATGTTAATAGTGTGTAAAAACTTTATAATTTTACCCTTGGTTATGAAATAGGAGTCCTTTTGGCTTAATGAGTTAAGTATTAGTTTTCTAAGGCTTCTAACTTCAAGATTAGCAGTTCAAGCCCACCACTGGTTACAATGCAGAAAATTGAGGCTCTCTGCACCTATGAAGATTTACAATCTTGTAAACTCGAGGGAACAATTCTACTCTGTTCTACTCTACAAGGGTCACTATGAGTCATCATCAACTCAATGGCTATGGGATTTAAAAAATATTTTCATTTAAGATCTTTTATATTATTGTTCATTGGGCTAGAAAAAAGTGCTGGCTTCAAATTTAAAAGGCAAAACATTATCATAAAGACCAATTAACCATTTATATTCTCTTTTATCTTGGTTAAGAATTTGGTATCTAATAGTATCTAATTTAATTAATTGCCTAATAATTTAGCATAACATTTTATGCCCATAATATTTTTCTCCAGAGACAGTGATATCTTCAAGTATTCTTTATTTCATCCAAGTTCACTTGTTCAAGTATTTGAGCTTTAATATATAAGACTTTACTGAGAGTTATACAGAGCAATATGTTTTTGGTCTTTATAAACTCTACTTTTGCTTTGAAAGTTATGCATCCAAAATTCTAGTAAGAGGATTTTCTGATCTTTCCCAATTTTTTTGAAATATGTCTTTTAAAAGAATATTTAAATAGCCTTGATGTGTGTCTTGATTCATATAAAGTAAGTTCTTAGAAATTATTTCTCATATCAATCAATTACTTCTAGAGAATAAAGAGTTGCTTGATAAATGTATAATTGAATTATAGGAAAGAAAAGAAATAAAAAGGAATGTTTATATTGTATTATAAAAGAGTGTAGAGCCATTTATTGATCTATATCTTTCTTTTCTACCATTCAATTATTATTTTTGCTAAGTAGGAAAAATATAAACAAAAACAGCAGATGTGGTTATTTGTGATTAAATTTGCTCTATGAGAGGCCTGACCTTTGCCCTTTTTCTTGGGCTATGTGATAAAAGACTTGTAAATAATAAAATCCAAGATTAGAGGAGGGACTCTATTGCAATTTAAGCGCTCAGTTGGCAGAAGACTACAGGTTACAGAGCCATTTACAGGGTCCACACGAGGGCTAAGCCTCCATTGACTTGTCTCAGACCATTGACCAAACGTGAGTAGCCTGGCCCTTAGATCAGCGGTTCTCAACCTGTGGCTGGTGACCCCAAAGGATCGCGAATCACCCTTTCACAGGGATGGCCCGATTCATAACAGTAGCAAATTTACAGTTAGGAAGTAGCAATGAAAATAATTTTATGGTTGGGGGTCACCACAACATGAGGAACTGTATGAAAGCGTCGTGGCATGAGGAAGGCTGGAAACCACTGCCTTAGATAGAGTGCATCAGAAAGTGAATTACTGCAGATCGAGCTGCATTAAAATTTAATCTTTCATCATGTGTTTTTCCTTTTGAATCATATTTAATGTTATATTTTTATTACTTCCTGCTTTCCTTCGGTTGCCATGGTCTATGTTTTATTTTGTTACTCTGTGGGAGGTATTTGCAGTATGGTCCTTATCTGAAGGCCGATGGGTCAGTCTACAGTGAGAGGAACTGGAGAGATGGTTCGTGGGTTTATGGCAGAGGAGCTTGAGGGGTAACACAGAATTAATATGAATGTGATGAAAAAGTTCTAAAATAGATTGCAGTGATGACCGCAACTCTTTTAAAATATATGTAAACCATTGTACTGTATGGTACTTGAATTATATGTCAATAAAACTGTTCAAATAAAAATTGTCCTTTTTCCTTTTTTTGGCGTAGAGTCCCAGGCCAATAATCCTGAGTTGTAGGGTGAGACTTTAGAGCCCCGTCAGCAGTGTGATTTGGAGTGGTATTACGGGGTCCCACCGTGTCAGCTCGGCCTCCTTATGGGCTGGAACATGCAATCACCCCCTATGATGAGTCCACCATGCCTACGCAATGGAGTCCCAGTAAAGACTCTGGGCACCAAGGTTCAGGTGAGCCTCTTTGGTCGGAAGCACTCCTTTCACGTGGTCATACATTGAACCTACAAATAACACTCCAGGATCCATAAGGAAAGAATGGAGGAAACTTCATACAAGAAACTTTTCTTAGACCCTTTCCTATGCACTTCTTCTCATGACTGATATTAATATGCAGCCTTTAGCTGTAAGAAGCTCTACATGAGAATACACCGTCTTTCGATGAGTTTTATGGGGTGAGAATCGATGTGATGGCCGCTCGTTCTGCACTTGCACCAGAAAGACCACTCAGCTGTGGCATGCAGCTACAAGCGCACTGCAGGCTTGTAACTCTCATGTAACCATTGGGTATTATTGAGCATTGTCTTGAAATCTATGAAAAATATAGTTACTTATGTATAATTTTCAGTTTTAATTAAGGCTCTTGGCAAACTTCCCAGACATGAAACCTGTGTTGAACCTGTCCAGGTGTAAGGATTAAAAAAAAAAAATAACACCAGTAGTAAGAACCACAACGATGACCCACCAAATCCCCAAACAAAACAAAACAATCACAAGTGAAACAGGCAGTAATACACAGTGTTCGCAGTTAATATCGGTAATATGATGCTGCTGGCAGATCTTTCAAGGGCTGCTTTTATATCTATTTTAGTTGAACTTTTTATTGACTTTCAGGAAACCCATGTTTAGCGCAGCAAATCTGGCAGATGCTTTTGTTCAGCAGGTTTCTTGACAACTGTGTATGAAAAGCTATTTCTCGCATTTCACAGGAACTGGTCAAAGGCTGAGGTTTGCTTTTGGTGACATTGCTGTTAATTGTCTCCCAGGAGGCTGCAGAGAGCTGAAGGCGAGTTAGCATTTGAGACTCTTACCTTCTGAGTTCACGCCTCCTGCCTTCTAATAGTACTGTTTATGCCCGCAGCTTGACTGGCTGCTGACCTCCCTGCTTCACGGGGTCTTCATTCTTAACCTTCTACCTTAGGACTTGCTACTGAATTTGAACCTTGGTCGAGCCATGGTTAACTCCAGGTGCTACCAGGTAAATTGGGAAGGGCAGAAATCATTTCTCCCAGCCACTCCCTGGTAGGAAGATGGCATTCTGCTGCTTTATGAAGAGTGTGAGCCAGGAAACCTTATAGGACAGTTCTTTGTTGTCTTTCACGGTCATTATAAGAATAAATCTTCTAGATGGCGTTGGGTCGGGTATGGTAGTGTCATCTGAATTGGTGGGGAAAGGTGGTAAATGATACCTGGACAGGGATGGTTTAAAGGAGGAACAGGTTATGTAGATGAAGTTGAAGCCTTGTTTTCAAATTTCATAGCCTTTCTACTTGAGGCATTTTATCACTTTAGTGGATCTTTGGTGCTTCATGAAATTTATTTTCAGTGTATGTTTGAACTTTTTTTTTTTCTTAGAAATCTTCCAAGAACTTGGTATCTCAAAAACCAGTGGCATTTTAGTTTGCGGCAATGTAGTTTTGGTACGCAGGATTAAAGGCCCACACTTACTGGAGTCCGGGGAAAGAATGAAGGAAAAAGTACTGAAGGCATCTTATACTTTATAATTTTATCAGTGGTTTCCTTTAATGTTCCTCAGCAAATAAGTCAAATATATTTTTGTTTACCTCTTTTCTTTTTAAAATACTTCATAAGACAAATGGATGCCATTATCTTTTTTCTCATTTTACCATGTTCTTTAGGACATGACCCTTGATTTATTTTGCTATTAAAAGACACATTTACCCTGAAAACTTCAAAATATGTGTGTGTGGTATAAAATATTGTGACTATTCTAAGACAAAACTGAGCATCTAATTCTGCTGATTAAAATTATTTTTAATGGAAGCATAAATCACAAACTCCTTAGTATGATGTTTAAAATGGGTTGTGAACTGGCCTGTCATCCACCTTTTTGAGAACAATTAAAACTCATCCATAATTAGAAATATTATTTATGAGCCTAACAGCCTTCACACCTATCATACAAAATAGAATTTATTGGCCAATCACGTGAAGGAAATTTTGTTGTTATTGTTACCACACCAGTGTATATATGCTCCTCTTTTGCCTACAGTAATTTGGTATTTGGAAATTGTCCTCTTCTTCCATTCTCAATTTGCAAAGAATTGATCCTTCATCTGCCTTCATATGGGTATAACCTATTCTTGAGTGCATAATAATTAATGAACCAATTTGGACTATGGAAAAACATTCCAAATTATTTGGGGAACTACTAGAAAACAGTAACTTCAATATCTCCTTAATTGAAAGGCAAATAGAGAGTAAATAAAATTGAGAAATACATAGAGAAAAATAAATTTATTGGAGACATTCTCTAAGCAATTAGATCATCCCTCTCCTGAAACCAGTGCTGTTTGTGTTTTCAGTTACACAAAGCAATACTCCTTTTATTAAGCCATTTAATATTAGGTTTCCCACATAGAAATCTAACCAACAAAGTCCTATAAACCAGTGCTTCAAATATAAAGTGGTGGTTACATAATTTTCTGTCACCTTAAAGATATATAGAAGTCTAGGGCTGGTATCCACCATGATAATCAAGTCACAGCCTGAAGATGTCTCTTTGTGGACATGACCTTTTCATAGGAAGCGCTGTGAGAATCTCCCTCTCTCTCTTCCTTGCCCGTCCCACGTGCTGGCCATCCTGAGAGTTGCTGAAGTTCTGCCATGTTTTCACTAACTTTAGATCCACTTGAATTTGCACCCACCAGGCTGTGATCTTCATACATTTTGCATCGTGGTATGTGGCTGCACGAGTGTGGCGGGTCTGATGGACTAACATTGGACTTATGGACTTGAGTTGACCTGGACTGGCGTGCTCACTTTCTATGTAATTACTCCTTAAGGCAAAGCTCGTGACACTTATGAGTGTCACTGGATTTGTTTCTCTAGTAAACCCTGCCAAAGATGCATAATAATGTATCTCAAAGGGATATGTGTTATGTTATTAATAAAATATTTTCCATACCAACTAGATGGCAATAGTCACTTCATTTTGCTACTATAAAAATTGGTGAAAAACAAGGCATTGATGAAAAACAAAGCTACAGGAACTGTTGAAATATGATATAAAGTAAAAAAGTATTGATATAACATTTGAGTTCCCACATGGGCTTATTCCAAACAAAATGCGTTTAAACACGTCTCTATCATCGGTGGATGACGCTGGACTAGCTCTCTCAGAAACATACTGGTATTGGTTTTGGTAGGATGCCTTAAACAATCCACTCTGAACAGTGCTTCCGAGGGGATCTGCTGGGCTAATTAAACTCCCGCCTGAAAGGCCGCCTCAGAAGGCAGGGCAGGGTAACTGATTATCCAGGATTGCAAAGAAGCTCTAGCTTGATTGAGCTGGATCATTGGAGACGTCACCACAAATGGATCCCAAACTGGAAGAACTCATTTGTGTCTGACAAGAAACTTTGGCGAATGACTGAATGAGGTCCATATATGTGCCCTTTACAAAGAGGTGATCCAACCGAACACGGAAATTATGGACCAATATCCTATGCGAGTAAAATTTTTCTGACGCTGTTTTAAAAATTGCAGAAGTACATTGACAGAGAGCTGCTAATTTTCAAGTCAGATCCAGAGAATAACTGCAGCAAAAGATCCCGTTGCTGACGACAGAGAGATCTTGGCGAAAAGCAGAGAATCCTAGAAACGTGTTCACCTATGATTGACTTACTATGCAAACATTGGTGGGCGGGTTTTAATATATTAAGACACTCAATGGCACCCAACAACAGCAACAACGTCAAAAACAGCTTAGATTCACGAACTTGGTCTATTTTTATGAATTTTCAAATTTGAGCTCTACTTATCCTAGCCACTGACTAGATGTATTGGTCATGTGAATCTGTTCTAACGATTTTCATTGAGTTATTTTGGTGACATGAATTAGTTTCCTACTATCGTCCACTTGCCTCTTGCTGTATCTCTCTAACTCAGTTACGCACAGCAACAATACACTGACATGGGATTGCAAAACCAATCAGAAAACCAACATCCCATTTTTGCTGGTTGGGTGTGAGCCTGATAAATTTACTACTCAGTGGAATCAATCAGTAGAAAAAAGTCATTATAAACGTATGCCTTGCTAGCTGGTTTTCTCTTGTAGACAGGCTAAATATTTAATACGAATCCAGGTGTTATTTATTCACTTTTATTAGGTCTTTTTTGACAACCAGTTTCACATTGTGATGGGTCCTTATTCGGGAACACTTTGCTTTGTGGAAAATTTTTCACACTAATCCTGGTCCAATGGAGTTATGACATATATTCCTTGTGTAAAATAGTTATTGATAAGTATTAGAGACACTGTAAACTAGCGGGTCTCAACCTTCCTAAAACCGTGACCCTTTAACACAGCTCCTCACGTGGTGGTGACCCCTAACCACAAAATTATTTTTTTTGCTGCTTCATAACTGTGATTTTGCCACTGTGATGATTCGGGCAAACCCTGTGAAAGGGTCGTTCGACCCACAGGTTGAGAACCGCTGCTCTAAACTAATTATATTCTTTCATTGGTAAGAACAGCAAAGGCTAGTTAATAGAGAATTATTTTTTCCTTGCCAATATGCAATACATAATGTTTGGTTTTGCCATCTACAGTTTTTGCTTACTGAGGTTTCTTAGTTCTTCCCAAATTGTTTGCATATAAATAAATAACAACTATACAGTAGTTTAGTATGTTTCTTAATATTTACTAAAGCCCTATACTTACTTTTTCTGGTTTATGTGAAATTTAATCCATTACACAAAATGTAAAAGATTGCTCATTTATAAACATTTTTGGGCTTTTTATACATTGGAAATTAGCTATTGGAGCGGCCTGGTGGTGTGGTGAGCTAGCAGTTCAACACTAGCAGTCACAATGAGAGAACGCTGAGACTTTCTACTGCGGTGAAGACTTCTAGTCTTGGAAATCACAAGCGCAGTTCGTCTTCCTCTCCGAAGGTCCCTGCGAGTTGAAATTGGGTCTGTGACAGTCAGTCTGGTTTTTGGTTATAGAAAGCATCAAGGTTGATAAATGACATTTCAGCTAAAACACATAATTCCAGTGTCTATATGTTCCAAACTTCTAATACTACTACACATGATCATAATTATTCTAACTAACGTCCAGTGCTGGGTATTGCTCCAAAGACCTTCATTGGAGTTATTCATTTAAGCATCAGATCAACACTATGGTGTTGGTGTTGCTATTTTCTCTTTTCACACGTGAGAAAGCAGAGACCAGTGAAGCAAGCCGCATGCACTGTTGGGATAAGGCGTAACCAACAAGGACACTTGCAAATCCATCTTTCTTTTATCATGGATAACATTTATTGCCTTCTAATACACTCAATAATTTACCTATATATTGACTATATTAAAAAAGGAAATTCTAGAATTGGGGTCATGATAATTGGGAGGGGAAGAAGCATTCAAGAACTAGAGGAAGGTTTTGAGTTTCATTGTTGCTACACTGAACCCTGAGTGACTCATCTCCTCCCCACTAGCCCTCTGCAAGGGATGTCCAGCTGTCTACACATGGGCATTGGGTCCCCATCACATGACCCCAATTCTACCTTGTGGACCTGGTTAGACCAGAGGATGTACAGCGTGCAGTAGGGATCTGGAAACACAGGGAATCTAGTCTAGGACGGACCAACCCCTCAGGACCAGTGGTGGGAGTGGCAACACCGGGAGGGAAAGGGGTTTAGAAAGGGAGAACTGGTCTTGGGGATCTATGTGTAACTTCCTCCCTCTCTGGGAGATGGGCAATGGGATGGTGGGTGAGGGGAGACGCCAAGCAGTGTAAGATAAGATAAAATAATTATTTATAAACTATTAAGGGTGTAAGGGGAAAGGGGGGAGCGGGGAGGGATGGGGAGGGAAAAAAAGGAAACCGAGCTGATTCCAGGAACCCAAGTGGAAGGTGAATTTTGAGAATGACGAGGGCAACGAATGTATAAGGGTGCTTTGCTCAACTGATGTATGTATGGATTGTGATGAGTTGTATGAGCCCTAATAAAAAAGATTTATTTAAATAAATACATAAATAAGTAAATAAATAAAAGGAAATTCTATGAGGGCACAAATGTGTGTCAGTTTTAGTGTTCAGGCTTGGAACGGTGATGGCACATGGAAGACAGACATGAATAAAGTTATAGTACCAGTATTAAAACAGAAAGTTTTGGGTTTCGGCCTCATTGTTTTTAACTACAACACTCCACTGCCTCAGAACCACTCAAACAAACAAAAGCATGCCCTATGGAATTGAAAACAAGACCATATATTTGAAATGCTATTTTATCCTATAGTGCGCTTATTTAGCCTTTTACTTATCTAATCCCTAGTTATCTCAAAGAATTCTGACAGGTAGAAATAATCATTCTGAATTTAGAATTAATGACATCGGGGCTCAGAGAGGCTAAGTTGCTTACCTAAAATTATATGAATAGTGAAAGTTGGCGCCCGAGTTTGATATACTATGTCCACAGCCAAATTCTAGGCTCCTTCTATTAAACCCGAATTTCTTTATTTTTTATAGTAAAAATGGCTAAAACTTATTAAAAGATAAGTATCTTGATAAGTGTTTTACATGCTTTATTTCATGTAATAAATTCAATTTCTTAACTCCATGAGGTAGGCTTAAGGCAGCAGAGGTACCATTTGCCTGCGGTCACATTGCTGGTGCGTGGGAGAAGGCTTGTTAGAAAGCGGAGCGCAGGTTCTGCCATGCCTTCCTCTAGAAACCAGCACCCAGAGAGTGAATGAACGCCTAATCAGGGCTCATTTGCTGATCGGGTGGTGGAAGGAATTCGAAACACGCACACACACAGACATTCACAAAAATGTTTGCAGACTCTCATCCTTTCTCTTCATTAGAACCATCCTCTGCTATTTCCTTTAACAAATTTTCAGGTCCTGAGTTATTTGTTTCATTGAAATCTTTTCTTGGTTTTGACTACACAAATTCAGCACATATAGGCAAGTAATTTTCTCTCTCTGTGTTCTCTGATCAAAAATAGCGAAATGGTAAAAACGAGCTGCATCTATTAAGTATCAAAATGTAAGTTTTGAGCTGATTTCTATTCCTTGGTGCATGATTGTATACAAAGTCATTAGATATTTCTACCAATAAACACTTCGGTAAGTGCTATAATATTCATTGAATGCCTTTAAAGTAAATCACCTTTATTTTAGCGCCTGCAATAAAATGATTTATAAAAAAAAATGAAAGAAAGAAAGGACTATGAGGATGATGTCACCACAAGTGAAGAATGACACGTGGGCGAGTAAACACCGCCAAGTTGACATGCGTGTTATTGCATGGAGAGCTTTGCCACATAACAGCATAAACAAACAAACAAACAAACAAATAAAATCACTATCATTGGCAAAATCTGATATGGGATTTTAGGCTACAGAATATTCCATTTAAAAAATTTTAATTGCTTATTTGAAAAGTTATTTTTAAGAATATCAATTTTTATTTTAATTCTTTGCCTATCATTTGCCTTGTAAATATACATTATATCTTAGTTACTTTGCACATAAAATTTACATGTATGCCTCTGGCTTAAAATTTATTAATTTCTCTTTGTTCCTCTTCTTTAATTTTCCCCTCCCTCTTCTGTATCCTTATTTTGTGAACACTACCCTAATCTGAATGAACTTCAGGACTTATGTACCTTCTCAGTCTCAGTATGTCTTTTGATATGGATGAAACGCGAAAGCAGGAGCAGTGAAGATTATACCTCATGTTTTTTTTAAAACATTGCTAACTCTTTAACCTGACTGCACTCAATCGTTAAAAGACTGGAAAACTAAACCTACATCACAAACAGATGTTCATCTTCATTGTTCCAAAGCAGAACCACATTAATATTAAGGAATGAGTCTTGGAGACAGTAACAAGAGGTATTTTGGGCTGAGTTGCTGAGAAACATCGTGCATAAATAGAATGCCCTTTTTTTTTCTTTTCACATAGGATGAAACGAACACCTGCCATAGCTCCACTTTCTGAACAAAATAGACAAACTTTTAGAGTATGAAACACATAAGAAATGTGGATTCAGCTAATTTATAAAATCTTTTCTTATTAAAAATAATTATATATGTATGGGTCATGAAAACTAATAGCCATTATGAAAACAACAGCAAAAAATCCAGAATCTAATGATATGACAAATAACTTTTTATGTTCTCCTTTTCCATTTTACCGAACATTTATTTCTTTGAAATTAGAATCTATGACACTAGATTTTGAAGTATATTGTACAGTGAAAATATTCTGATATCAATCATTTTAAGCAACTGACAACAAATTTCTGAAGTGAACATAAACTGACACTCATCAGGGTACCCTGATGACTGCCTCAAGTCTGTCCTTCCCTGGGCTTGAAGGAACCCTGGGGGCTCTGTTGGGTCAGCAGTAGACGGCTAACCTCAAGGTCAATGGTTTAAAACCCCCAGCAGATTTACAGTAGAAAGTTGGGTATATCTGTTGCCGTGAACATTTACAGCTTCGAAAACCCTATCTAGGTGATTATATGGCAGTGAGTTTTTGGTTTGGGAAGCATAGTTAATTCATTGGTTCAAGTATAATTTAATTCAACAGATAATTGACTGCTAACTACACACAAGTACTGTAATAAGGGCTCAGGGCAAAATAGTGAGCGAGCTATTATCACCCTCATAAAGTTTACATCCTAGTTAAAAGGACAATTAAAATAACAACAATAAAAAGGAAAGTAATTGGTAAAAGTGAGATAAACAAAATAAATTAATCAGAAAAGGGGAATCAGGAGTGGTACGGTAGGGTGCAGTCAGAAAGAGGTTGATGGACGTGGCACACAAGAAAGGCCATCATAACAAAGGCTCAGAGAGTCATTGCAGGCGGATGTGGACCTCTGGAGGAAGTGTGCTCCGGGCAGGGAACAGCCTGTGTAAAAGTCAAGCGATGAAACTATCAGTAAGAAAGGCCAATCTGATGGAAGCAGAATGGCTAGGGAAAAGAAAATTAAGAAATGATGTCAGACAGATGGCAGGTGGCCATTCAGGAGGTACTTAAGTAATCCACGTTAGTGTGTTATATCTCAATCGCCAATGACAAATGGGTTCCAGTGGTGTGTGTGTGTGTGTGTGTGTGTGTGTGTGTGTGTGTGTGTGTGTGTGTGTGAAACCTTTAAGGCAGTCATGGCTCATAGGTTTTCTATTCAGTGACAACTCCCATTCATTGATCCATTGGTCATGGATGCTAGGTTCCTGTGTTGAGGAAAAAAATCCTAGAATTTTGAGAGGCAGTGTGGCAGCATGATGTCAGATATTTTCCACAAATGCACAACAGCAAGAGCTAGACATGGATTTTAAAGAATCAAGTCTTTCTTTTGTCTTAACACACACAAAACAAATGAAAATGCTTAGCATTTAAGAGTAATTTCCATAATAACAGTATCTTAAAAGGTTTTAAAATGGCACTTTCACTTAGGATTTTCTCTAGATACTCTATTCCTTAGTAAAAAGGAACAAAGATGTGTAGGTTATTTTCTATTCTCTCTGAAAAATAACTGGTATGCCCTTGGGTGGTTTAAATTTGAAAACCTTACTGATATTTTTTTAGGTAAGTGGATAAACTATTACCATATTTGCCTTCCTGTGACTCTGGAATTTGAGACTCTGAGAACTATCTTTTCCTATTCTATTTCACCTTTTCAAATCGGATTGTGTACATCAATTTTCATGGTTGCTGTAACATTCTTAGAGTAATACCATTTATACATGTGGATAAAAATACTAGCTGAATATTACCCTCCAATACTATCAGAGTGCTATGTTTATCCTGTTATATATTATACCTCTCATCCCCTGGCTCAACTAATTTTTGCCACTGCCTGTAACCTTTAAAAATATATATATATATATTTTTTTGCCTTGGAATTATTTTTCCAAAATAGTAATCATTTGCATTTAACAGGCACAGCAAATTTATCTTTCTGTATAATGCTGCTACATGATAAAAATGCAATATTATAAATTAGATTATTCTTTCAGAAAGCAATCTCAGACTGGAATAAATCAAGATATGGAAACCTTACAAATGATTTTTAATATATTGGATATTACCAGAAAATATGTACTACTGAAATGTCCTAAGTCAACAATTTATTGCTATATTTTCAACATAGGTTTTCCTTTTAAAAAAGATGTTTTCAACCTCTCTCCAATAAAATTCATAATCTCTTATGCTTTCATTGCTGGGCAAATCAGCACAAGATCACAGAAATGGAAGTATCCAAGTACACCTTCAATCCAAAAGAAAGAAGAAAATATTAATAAGTGGAACAAGTTTAAAATGGATTGAAGGGGAAAACAAATGGTAAGGTGTTCAATTTTATGCTAACTACATGTGTAGTAATTCTTTTTTCCAGTGCACTCTGTCTGAAGACAGAATTATTCACATGGAGTTTTTTTTCTAATACCAGACATAAAAATTACTAATTAAGTAGTAGTACCCACGTTTGAAGTTATTCAAGTGAGATGAGTGATAGAAATCTGACCTCGATAATTTAACCTTTTCTTCCTCAGTAGATAATGGTGTGTGGGAACAGATGGAGAAAAGAAATTAAAGGAAAGTGAGGTGATTTTCCTCTGACCATATCCTTCCCCATATTACATTCATGGCAAAGAAAAGAAGGCATTTAAACAATTCTTATAATTTGAGGAAGAACAATAAGGGACTGGGATGGGACAGTTTTTCGAATAGCAGAGCTGATGCTTCAATTATCCTCAGCACATTCCCCACCAAGGGGACTCTCAAACTCAAGCAGAGCCTATTGGGTACTGAGCAGAAAGAAGGTCTTGCCCTTGTCTCTGGAGCACTTTGCTAACTCGGTCAGCTTCAACTGTGCGGAGTTGGTTCTTCATGAAAAATTTTTCTGAGTGTCTGTTCCATGTGTCACAGGCAGACAGTTCAACTTTATTTTTTCCTGAATGAAAATCGTACAGATAGAAATACATATGCTGCCATGTAAAATATACAGTACTGTCTCTGGCACGACTCAAAAAACTGACTCACTGCCGTCGAGTCGATTCTGAGTCTTAGTGACCCTATAAGACAGGGTAGAACTGCCCTATGGTTTTCTTACTCTATTGTTATATTTTATGGGAGTAGAAAGCTTCATCAATATGGAGAGGTTAATTAATGATGCTTATAAAAAGAATATTTAAAATCTTATTCACCAATGCGACTATTCTCATTAACATAATGTATAATCATATATTCTCTAAAACCATCAGTTATTATATACCTGCAGTGCACCATACCGCCCCCTTGAGGCACGGCTCAGGAAGAAGACTAGGGGTATGTGATCTTCTAAAACAACACGGTGATCTGAAAGTGGCAAGAGTCTCCATCAGTTTTACCAAAAAACTAAGAGGAAGAGAGATGTTTCCCGTACCACTTAGGTTGTTTGAAAAATGATAGAAGATGTATCCCCAAAAGCAACCAGCCTTTCCTTGAGAAGACCATCATATTTGCAAGGAGTATCCTAGTAAACAGGGTGAGAGCCCAAGAGAGCCAAACGGGGAGTATTCCTTCTGAAATTATCCTGTATACTAATGCTTTGCCTCATGCCAACATAGCATCTGAAGTTTCACACTGCTCTGCCACTGAAGACCTGCTTCCGTCCGCATGTTCTCACTGCTGTCTCCCAGATAGATGATTGCAGGATCACATCTGTGATTACTCGTGAGCTCTCTCCCGAGGTGCACTCTGTTCTATGAACGCTTTTAAGTTGTAGCTACTCTGATTATTTTGCTCACAGATTTTCATGCCTTCTACACATTCATATTCTAAATTCCACGAGTCACGTCCTCACACATAATCCAGGCCTTTCGAACTCCTTTGAGTTTGCACAGTCAATTCCACACGATTTGCTCTTGTTTCTGTAACATTAGACAAATGGACTCATATGAAAGCTGCTCAGGTTGGTTCAAATGAAAGTAATGAGCTAACTGATGAGTGAATACTGATTTATGAATGACAAACTTTTGCCCAGAAAATTTACTTAAGGACTAAGTAGCTTTTTATGTTGCACATACACCCTCACATGCATTCAACATTTCTTATTGTAAAAGTGCGATCAAGTCTCTCTTTGTAAGTTAAAAATAAAAAATGATAAAAGTTCTTTGCCTTCAAGATTATGAATTCATATCTGACTATTAATTTCCTCCATAGATTGCCAAATTTATTTGGTCAGACGCCCTTTTCAGGAACAAACAAACCAAAACAGCTCAGTCTTCTTCTGGTAAAACTTTTGTCCTACAGACTAAAATTCAGAATAAAGTGCAGGCGTCTTCTTTTGTAGCACTCTGGATCATTCCAGCACCCCTCCCAGAAGTGGTGTGGACAAAGCCATACCTCTGTTTTCAATACCTAGAGTTCAAAATTGGTAGCGCTGTGCAGGACTCTTTCTTCCTTGATGTCCAGTGCAGCTAGGAATAACTACTTCAAGTCACAGTTCCTGCATTGAGTCACCGGCATCTGCACTCACTGCAGCTCCACTCAGTCAAGCCAAAGTCGTATCTTCAGATGTAATCATATATGAATATATAAGTAAAGTTGGGTACAGCATACTATGAATTTCTTTTACCCCATCTTCTATTATTAACTGGGTTTCCTTGATTTCACATAGACACTATTCAGATAACTGATCCCATCTCCCCATCTTTGAAAGTCTTTTGTAAGCAATCGCTTACACAAGCACAAGTATTATATTATTCAGGATTTAGTAGAACTAGTCCCCATTAGAATGATATGGCATAATAATAAGTCAATAAAGTTAATAGACAAATGCGTCTTGGCTTGAAAACGGAAATTCATTTACTATTGGTGCAACTTTGTGTATGAGAATTATGTATAGTCCTGGTGGCGAGATTGAAAACAAATCTGTTCTACAATATAAGCCAAGGAAGATAGTGCCCTTTCCTTGTTCCAGGCTATGTAGCTGGCAGGAATAGGTACCTAATATCAGGAATTTCAAACTCTTTCCTAAAACTTCAGATCTTTCAAGGAGATCAAAGGTTATTCATCAAAGTGAAAAAATGGAGTAAGTCTTAGAAAGACTGAGTGTTAAGTTTTCTAGTTCTTGGCCCTCAGGCATTCCTGGTTCCAAGTCCATTCACCTGCTTGCATCCTCAGCCTCCAGCTAATGTGTGAGCTTCTTGCACACCTTTCCAGGAAGTTCCTTTTTCTTTACATTTTCAAGGTCTGTTGTTTTCCGCCAAGAGCACCGTTTGAAGGCGTATTATGTTTCTACCCTCATTGGAAAAGTGGGCCACAGAAAGGTTGTGTTAATGATCCAAGGTCACACAGCCAGTACGTATTACAGCTGTGTTTTCACACTGCAAATGCTCAGTAAAGGCTATTCCCTCTGCTAACGCAGACCTGTTTCTTTAAGTCTAAGTTGCCCGTCGTGTTTCCCTGTAGAACATCCAGGAAGCTTCCATTCAAGCCACTCAGCATTACCTTACAGTGGGAGGGGCAGAAAGAAAAGCACAAACCGCTGGAAAGGCAGATTTGCTGCTCTCGGTTCATTCTATCTTGCCACCAAAATGAGTTAAAGCTGAAATGATTGCTTTTTCTGGAGAACAATAAAAACAAAACAAAAAACATGCTCCAAAATAATGCAAAATCCTATGTTAATCTAGGAATTGAATTGCAATTTTCATCACTTACTTACTAACTAACATAAATCATGCATTGCTTAAAGTCCAGAGCATGTTCTGAAAAATAAGACAAAATGTGATTTGAACATTGTGTAAACACCATATTGTAGTCTGGTCCTTATTTTCTTTAAGCATCTCCAACAAGCTTCTTGCGTTCACCATGTTTGCCAACGGGCAGAGAGAAATTCCCTTTGTGTTTGGTCCTCATTCCCCATTATTAGCAATTTCTTCCTATCTGTTATACATCTCTCTTGTATTGTTTGTTAGCCTTGTAGTCTTCCGCGGGCCGATGTTTTTCCCTTGCTTGTGAAGGTCATCCTGATCATTGAGTTCGGTGTGCCTAAATCACAAACAGTAGTCTTCACTGTTTTCTCACGTTGGTTTCAATTCCATATCAATACTGCTCCTTTACTTCTTGACACCACACATATGCAAGACATCCTAAGTGAGCTGAGTTGGTATTGTTTCTCAGTTTTCAATGACTTTTCTCCTACTACAGCATTTGCAGACACATAATACAGCAGATACGTTCTACCTTAGTGGCAGAGTCTAGCGATATAGGGGCTAAATCTCCATTCGTTTAAACCACTCTTGGTAATGCCATTCTTTTGCTTGTGATTGGTTTAGGAAGGAACTTGTAATTCAATCTTGGCCATGACTGAGTCACATTTTGACTATAAGATGCCCAAGAAGACTGCTAGTTTGGAGATTCTGGGGGTGAGGGTGGGGGTGGTCTCTAACTGAATAAGACATGGTTCATTTTATTCCTCTGGACATTAATGTGTCTGCCTGGAGAGCTTGAATTTCAACCTTCAACCAGGGAGAGTAAGGGCTGAAATAGTAGAAAGAGCCGAGTCTCTCAATTAACTTATCCTATAACTGATTTGCTGCTACAGGAAATAACAAGGTTTCCTTACTATGTAAAAACCTTTCAGTGGGCTTTTCGTTTACAATCCAAGTAGTTTTAACTGAATTATCTCAACTGAGGGAGGTATGTATATACTCATACCTTGAATGCATATTGCTATATGTACCTCAAGCACTTCAGAGAGCATGTTAGCACAATGCCTTGTCGACACTTAGTGAGGGTTCACATTATTTATGAAATGAATAAAAATTCAAGCAGAATAACAATGTCTGTAACTTACAATCTTTGAGGAATCCTTGGAGACCCCATATTTATTTGTGCTGAAGATGAAAACAAGGGAGGGTGATTACAAGCAAATACGGATATCATGTAAGTGGAATAACAGGGAAGAAGTTGAAAAATGTACATTTTGGGACTACCGGTGATCACTGTAGTGCTTGATCCCTTTGTCTAGAATTGAGAACAATGTCACATTAGAGTATTTTGTCCCTTCACCCTTCACTCTATTGAGAATGTCAACCAAGCCTGCCATGGCAAGCCTTGCCCCTTCACTGATTCGGCTGGTAGACCTCACACTGTCAGGTTTGTTCTCATTCCTCAACATCCTAAAGTTTCGAGATAAAAAAATAGAATAAGGTGTGAAACACATAGAAAACTTAAAACAAACAAACAAAAAATAGAACGATGCATTTATTGGCATCTAGAGGAAGAGAAATCTCTTTTGAAGTTTCATTTAATGGGGTAGGGAGAAAATACAAGCGAAATGCAAGGGGAATTTTCAGATAAAGGAGGGAGATCAAGATTATAGAAGGAAACATCAGTCACAGATATATAACTCATGCACCACACAATTCAATGGTGTTTCTGGGGCACCGAATAGATCTCCCCTTAGAATTGCAAGTTCTAAAGCATAGCACAAGTGCCTCTTGAGAATAATTGATTTAATCTTTGATGTCATTAAGACCTCTTGGTTAATCAAGTTTAGATTTGAAAGTCCTTATCTCCAAGTATGCACAATATGACATAGCCCTGCCTCCTATTTCCTCAGTTTTCTTAACCGCGATTACATCAGGGACTCTCTGTAGTTCTTCTCATCCACATTATCTTAGGAGACCTGGGTGTCACTGTCAGGTAAGTATTGGACTGCTAAGTACAAGCTCATTGGTCTTCTCTTGAAGAAAGATGATACTGCCCTTATAAAGATTAACTGTCTAGGAAAACAGAACAGTGTCATTATGTCTTGTTTTGGGATGCTCTTGGTGGCTGCGAGTTCAGTTTGGTTTTAAATTATTTTGGAGAATTCTACATATGAATTACTGTCAGATTTCCATACTATATAATTTAATTCAAAACTTTTTACCAAATATGTGCAAACTGTAACAACGTTTTGAAAAGATAAAAGGATGCATAAAACCTTAACCTTCTTCTCAAAGATCTCAGGTTTATGAAATAGAGCCTTAAATAGTTTTAACATTTCACACTATCATAAGCGTCATCCAAAAGATCTTTAAGCAATGATGATAGGAGTATCTCGACTCTCACAGGAGTCTTACTGTAAACGGTCGTTTTCCCTCCGTCTACGGAGCTTCTCCCTTCATCCCATCCTCACTATGTCGAAGGTAGTATTCACCATTTTCCTCTAAAAATTGTTCTGCATTGTGCAGGCTCTGTTTGTACTAACGTTTCACAGTAGCCCCATCACTCGGGCCTGAATGATGTGTATTCTTTGCGTTTTCCTCACAAGCTGCCTCCCCATCTAGCCATTTACTAGGTTCCGTTCGTTTTTCTCTTGAAATGTCTCTTTTATCCTTCTGTTGCATGGTCATTATCACCACCCTGGTCCCAAATTGGATCACTTTGTATCGATAGTCCTGCAATTTCCCAGCAGATGTCAGTGAATCCAGGCCCTCCTCGCCTAAATCATCCAGTGTACTCCCAAGGACCGCACTTCTAAGCGTGGAGGAGCCATTCTTTCCAAGGCAAAAATCTCTACGAATCAGCTCTGAAAGGCAGGTGGATAGCCAACCACTATTGATTGATGAAAAGTCCAATTTCTCAAAGAAGTTCATCTCATTTATAGATCATCTTATTTGATATACATTTCCCCCTTATATTGATAAGTCGGTTCTTTTTTGTTCTTGTTTTTGCCATTCCCATTAAATTGCAGCTCTACTTCCTGAAAGATGAAGTGCCATCTAGCCTTGATAGAAAGCTATTGTAACACTTAACTTCCACTTAAAACAAAACAAACAAACAAACCTAACTACTAGCTAAGCCTGCACGATTTCCTTATTTGTGCTTGATTTAATATATAGGTCTTATTGTTGGAACTGTCTTCTGTAGCAAATTTACAAGTCTCCTCATTTATTAAAATGTGGTGCCTGAAACAAAAGGAATATTTCAGAATGCCTTAATATAGTGGTTTGGTCCTTTAATTCATCAGTCCCCAACTCTAAGAATTTTTTAATAATTCCAGCTTTTTGTGTTCCAAAGCAAAACCCCTCTGCCTGACTGCTATCTGGCTTTTAGGCCCCTAAGAATCTAGGTCTTCTTTTAGAAAATATATCATTTATTGACTTCATTTTCTTAAAAACGCTCCTGTTTTAGCCATGACCCTCTGAGTAATGTATTTTCAGGCATACTCTGACACTTTCTACACTTTCTTTTTTATTTATTGTTTTGCCTAAAATTATATTTCTCCACTCTACCTATCTTTATCTTCTCTGTCTTTTAAAATTTAGTCCCAGATCTACTTTCTTTTTTTCTAGTATCTTCTAAGTACTACATTATTTAATTCTTTCTTCTGTATATGTATATTATTACATAGACTAAATATCGCAACATGTGCCACTAGCATAGATAATTGAGGGTAGAATATGAAGCAGACATTAGGAGAAGTGCTAGCAGAGGTAGATTATTAAGTAGACATTCAAAGAAATACTAGCAAAAATCAAGAATTTGGTAGCCTGGTAACTTACGAGACAAGAAGAAAATAGGAAATGGGGAGAAAACAATGTTCATGAGTAGAAAAAAGAGCAGGTAGCAGTGATCTGGCAGAAAGACATAAATCATTTTCCTTGTATTAAAGAAATAGTTCATCAACATTTATTGAGCACATACTAGATAATGGAAATGGGTCATCAGTTTTCCAGGGATGAATAAACCAAATTGCCCAAATCCAAATCCTGTGCGTTTGAGTCAACCCTGACTCTAACAACCCTACAGGAGCACCTAGAGCTGCTCTTGAGGCTTTCCAAGGCGGCGCATCTTTCGGGAAGTCGAATGCCTCACCTTCCTCCCTACAGCGGGAAGGTCCCGACTGCATTTTGGTTAGCAGGCCGCTGCTTGCTCGCCTGCTTCACCAGGATTCCCCAGTCATCGCAAAAGGTATGTGACCATGGCTGTCGCCCTTTGTCTACGGGTTTGTTTTTGATAGCAAACTGTTCCATAGGTTTCAAGGGTGAGAATGATAAGTCATCTTGCTTTCCTGCTGGTATTTCTAATTCTCTAACAACTGTAAGGGGCCGGCATTCATGCTTCCTTCGGTTGAGATTATGGTGGACTACATTTTTATCCCAAGATAATGTTTTACAGAAAGGAAAACATCCCAAATAGGGCCCTAAAAGGCTCTAAATTGGGACAATTCTCGAAAAAACAGAATGTTTGATTATCTGCTTGTTCTGTTCAAATGATATCTCAAATACACTATCCTGGCTGAGCTAGGGAAATGTACAGTAAATCAGTCACAAGGCAAGAATTCATTATTTACCAACTAAAATCCTATCAATGGAATAACTGTGTAAATCCCTACTTTATAAGCAGGCTCCACATTCCACTAGGTCTCTTCATAACTAGGTAAACCACCTGCAACTTTGCTAGCATCCATCCTCAATATTGGAAAATTGACCAATGAAAATAGTGTCTTAACTTTCGAATATTTAATCTGGTGTCTGTTGGAAACATTGGCTTTTAGAAATCAGATAACAAAGGGAGATAAATTCAGTTTCCACAATGCTATCTCATTCTAATTTACTTGGGAGAATTGAAAGACGAGCTTATTAATATTGACATCACTAGCTCTTGGCTTTAGCAAAACTTCAGGGCCATGAGAGTGAGGAGCAAGAAGTGAATGCAGACTGAAGTTCCAGAAAAGAAAGGTGAGGCTGAGGTCCAAGTCAATTACTGTGTGACCAGGGGAGCTATATCAGCAGGAATACGGAATGCCAGAGGCCAGAGCACTGATACAAGTTGTAACCTGCAGGATAGTGTATAGAATGTACATGGATCTAGAACCCCCGTGACCTGCCAATCTCTGCAAGCCCTTGAGAAAACCCAATGCTCACACCTAATCAGTCTGATTTTGATACTTTGCCTTGGACCTATGGCATTCTGAACTAGGTCTATTCTCAGGTGTGGCTCAGTGTAATGTGCATAATAAATCATCCTTTCTGCTCTCTTGGCTGAATAATAAAAAACAACTCCAGATCTTAAATAAAAATATGTCTCTAGTTGAAGTGATTATGCTAGAACTTCCCATGTAATTGCTAAATGTGAATCACTGACAGATGATACTTCTATTCCTGATTTCAAGCAGAAAGATCTACCCATGTGAGTCAAAACAGATGTATTTATTTAGCAAACAAAATACAATATCATGATTTCTTATGCTCAAATCATACTCTGTATATATATGTATTATATGTACATCAAAGTTTTCCCTGTGAGTTGCTTTACATGGACATATCTCTTTGAGAAATATTAATAGTCATTCCATTGTCTTTAATTTTTTAAAAAAGTTTATTTTCCCAGAATAATTTTACAACACTTTTGAAACTACGGGCTGTCAGTCTCTTTTATGAGATAAGATGAATAAGGTATTTTTTAGGTACATGATTCTCCAGTATATAATTGGTTTAAAGCATCTCTAAATTGTGGTGCTTCAAGAATTCATATTCTTTCCCCAACTATATAGTTTCTAGTTCTTTAAGAAAATACATAGGAAAGATTAAGAAAACTATACAGCTGTAAAAACAAATAGCTGTAAACACATGTATCACAGGGGAAGACGTAGCTCTAGAGATCACACACAATGTCTCCATGAAAATAAAATCCAACACTTAATGGTTTCTACTATTAGAACCACCTTTGCCATTTGTGAAGATCTATTTTAGTCAGGAGAGAATGCAGTTATATTATTAGAATCCATCTATTTATTACCATTACAGAAACAAATGTATGCAGAATGAAAACTTAGAAGCTGACGAACTTCACAGCTCCTGATCTTTGCTAAAATTTCAATAAATCACTAATATTGGTGAACTGGAGATTATTCTAAAGTTATACATAGAAAGGTTATAAAGAAAAAAATCCATTGATTATCTAATAACTGAGGGGCAATGGCTGTGTAGTTACCATTGTTATCAGAATTCCTTAGCAATTCTTCTGTACACATGCCTTGCTGTTTAAGGGGAAGTTTATAGTATACGTTTTTAAATATTATCAGGTATGGAATTATCTCTCTTAAACATTTTCCTCTGGTTTAGGAATTACCTGCAATAAGGTAGTGTGTTGCACTGATTGACTTTCCAAGGACTATTAATCTGAAAAGCACAAATTAATATCCTTTCATCAGACTAGGATGGTATCCAATTATCAGTAGAGCAGATGTTGTGCTTTTCTGCTGGGTATAAAGAAAAGGGATGTATATATTGTGTTTCAAGGCATGTACCAGTTAAGCAGGGCATTCTCATATGTCTCTACTGATACCTGGAAGGTAAATTTCTCAAGTGTGCAGCACTCCCTCCTGAAGTCCCTCCAAATACCAGAAATGAGAAGCCCAGCTACGAAAGGTCCAGGCTTGGCTTTCCACCCCTGTAAATTATGGGAATGTTCCTCATACAGCTGCTCCGGCTACCTGCTGTTTGCCAGATCCCTTTGCTTCCACTTCTGCCCACTGGGTATAGCCAGTCATTTCCAAAAGCTAATTTGCAGTTGATATGCAGTCTGCCAAGCCCAATCAATGTACATACTCATGACCACTCATAAGATCATTTGCTGTAATCATAGGAGACCTCTAGGTTATTACTCCACCATAGGGAGCACATTCAGTAGAGATAGCTGTGGGGTTGCCCACTGCCCTGCTGCCTGCCAGGTCTCTTGGCTATCATTTCATTTCTCCCATCCAGCCAGTTCTATCCAAAGTCGCTTCAAAGGCAAATCCATTCCCTACCAGGGAGAAGGTCTCTTCGGACTATTGACTCCCAGTACAACATGATAAATACAGAGAGCTTGAGGACATGTTAGCTTCAGTTTGCATTCTTTTAAATTCACTCATGGCAGTTTTCAGTGAGTATGTGTCCTGCTCTACCTATGGAAATCTACTTACTCTAGGAGTCTAAAACAAGGTCTATGATTCATGCCCACCATGCACTCCAACGAAGAAAGATGGGATTATCCGTTTCCATGAAGATTTACAGACTCAGAATTCCTATATAGGGTCATTATGAATTGGAACCAAATAAATAGAAGTGTTTTTTGGGGGGAGGGGGTTAGAGTTTTAACAGATCATCCAAAATTTCATTTATATAATGCATCACATTATATTCAAACTCCTAAGTGAAAACCATTTGTCATTGCTAACCTACATCTCTTCTCAACATTGAACCCTCTTGAATGATCAGTTATCACATCCAGTTGCATATACTCATGGACATACTTTTAATTTTTTCATGCTTTTAGTTTTGAGGATTTATACAATTTCTTTTTTTAGCTTCTGTCAGAACTTACATACCAACAATTTATTTCACGGCCTGGCCCTAGGGTTTTGGTTAATGATATCAATCTTATCTGCAGTCTCTTAACACAGATGCAGTTGATTTGATTTGTTTTTTCACCTAGTGAGATCACCGTATATAGGCATTGCTTGTATAGTCCTTGCATTTGCCATTAGTGATATTGTTGGGTCATCTATCTTTGGAGTGAGTACAAAATGGATCTCTTCCCATTGGCTGGTCGGGTGCCTGTCTTCTAAATGTCTTGGTGTACATGAATGAGTGCCACTAGTTCTTTATCAGTTTGTTGAAATACTTTGATTCATATTTCTTCCGTTTCTAGACTGGGAAAAGATACATAATAACAACACAGCAAGCAAAGGACTAATGATTAAGACCTACAGAATTTTACAAGCTTACCAAAAGAAAAAAAAAACACAAGCTGTCTGAGAAGGTGGGCAAAAGTCCTAACAGATGATTCATAAAGGATGACCCTTGAATGTCTAATAAACACACGAGGAAGTGCTCCCAGTCACTGGATGCCTGGGAAATGCAAGTCAGAATAATCAAGAGATAAAACTTAATGCCCACAACTGAAGCCCAAGATTTAAAACCGAGAAAAACAAATGTTGCAGAGGCTGTGCTGAGATTGGAACTCTTATCCACTGCTTTTGGACTCGTAAATACATGTAGCCACATTGGAAGTTGATATGACGATACCTAAAACAGATGGCAATTGAAATACCATATGATCCAGCAATACCATTACTGGGCATAGACCCAAAAGAAATAAGAAACTGATCATAAACAGATGTTTGTTCCCCCATGCTCATTGCTGCACAGTTCACAATAATAAGAAGCTGGGAACAGCCTAAATTCCCATCAGTAGGAAAGTGGGAATAAAAACAATGGAATGCTATGAATTTCTAAAGAAAACAGGGATGAAACCATGAAGCACCTTGCGACCAGGAGGGATCTGGAAGACATTATGTTGAGTGACGTTATTTAAGCACAAAATGACAAACATTGTATGGGTCCACTGAGGTAAGAACAAGCAGCAGAAGGGACACACGCTCAGGCTTCTAGGGCATTGGCCCGGTGCCAATGAGCCATCCACCATCCACTCCAGGTGAGTATTGTGTAGGTCACTAGGCCAGAGGGCACCTCAAGTCAGCTAGAATCACATGGTTGGGGGAGGGGGAGGGCTGTGGCCTGCTGAGTGGCTGCCATGTGGATCTGGAGTGAGGTCTCCTGAGAAGGAGGTAGCCCTGTCAGAGGATGTGGCTTACTGATGGGAGGGGAATCACAGGAGAAGGCACATCATGCCTGGGGAAGCATAGGTGCATGCCTATGGTGTGTGTGTGTTGGAGCGGGGGGACTGGAGAGGGTGAATCTCAAAGTAGGAGGAGGAGTGACTGAGGATGCTGTGGGGGTCACTAGGTTGGGAGTGTCTTTGGTGGCACCCAGAGCGTGGACAAGAATGAACTTGGGTTTCCTGGGGGGTATCCTGGAGTGCCACGCTGGGGCCATGGAACACTGGGACACTGATCTTGAGATCCAGGCTTGTCCCAGAGGTGGCATCATGAGATACCTACTGGGAACTCCACTGGGTGAGCTGAACGTAAATCAGAAAATACATGGTGTCTGAGGAAGCATCAGACTGCTGTTCCAAGAGTGGAGTACTGTTGGTTCGGGCACAAACACGGGTTTGCTACTTCAACGCCCTATATGCGGGATTAAGGCATGTATTATTCCTGCAATCTTGTGATGGGCATTCTGTCTTATTCTGTTTGTGCTTGTTCATATTCAGGTGTATCTCGGAGGTGCTATGACAGTGGGGTGACCCTCTTGCAATTGTGTTATTGGCTTTTCTCTTTTTCAGTAAATGAAACTTCAGGATGATGAGCCTATAAGAAGAGCAAACAGAGCAAGGGATTTGAGGGTGGGATGGTCTGAGGAGGTGGGGAGATAAAAGGGAGATGATGCCAAGGAGTCCAAGAAGGAAAAGTATGTTCAGAGGCTGCTTTTGTAAGTGATTGTACAATTCTGCTCAACATGATTGAGCTATGGAATGATAGGACATAAATATTAGGTCCCAAGTAATAACAACTTAAAAAACTAAAACCACCCATCAATCCAGAAGTGGGCTTTGGCTTTACACTAAATCTTAACTTCAATTTAAGAACAATTAGTTCTGACATCATAGCCCTGCTTGATACTCCCCCACAGGAAGGAACACAGAAGATCTGGGTGTGATAGCAAATTATGGCGTTGAATTTAGATGTTGCTCAGCTATCAGATAAAACAGCACTTGGGGTTTTAAAGGTTTTTCTCCAAGCAAGCAGCCAGCCAAGTGAGATGTCAGCTAAATCCACATGGAAGAAGCACTCCAACATCAGTCACTGAAGGATTATAATCATATAGCACAAAGTCAGAGGAGAAATTAGTATCAGACTACATTGAGAGAATCTCGTGTGCCAGAGGACGGATGGTGGTGGGAGCCCAAGCTTCCTTTAAGGAATTACATCCAGGAAATTAGCTTTGGAGAATGTTCGCTATCTACAATCGAGGGACGGGAGAAACGGGTTCACTAAACAGGGTGCTTGAGGGAGTTGAATTTTAGGAACAAAAGTCAAAATCCATCTTGTAACAACTGGACTGGAGGAGGAGACTATAATTTAGTGTTCACCCCCCCCCAATTTTAAAGTACTACAGTAATTTGTTTGTGAACACTACATCTAGTCAGTAAGCATCAGTAACAACATCCGCAATTGCACAACATTCACAGAAAAACGATAAATAATATTCTTAAACTACGTAGTTCTTAGTAGGAAGCAAAGGCATGAATACTAACAAAATTTTTAAACTGGATAAGTATAATAACCTATAGGAATAAAGATGCTTTAGAAATATGTGATTTACCTTGGTAGTCCCCACGCTAATTATTTCCATAGATATGACATGGACAAAACATGCTGCATGTTTATAGTTCACTCATAAATATGGAAGATAAAATAATTTCTTGATAAAAGAGTTGTGTCTGTAATGTGAAGGGGCTGAACTAATTGTATTACCTTCTCAGTAGACTTTATATATGTTCACTCAAAAAGGGAAGTTTGGAATATTTTCTGAGCTAAGTAGCCATATGTAACCACTGGTTTTTTGAATACACAGTCTATCTATTTTTGTTTGTTTAATTGCAGAAAGTGGCCCCTTCCACACACAAAAAGTGAGCAATGAGTAGGAGCACACGGAATATGGTTTGTTGGAGTTCCTTTGCTATATCCTCCATTATCTCGAGACTGATTTTCAACTTTGTGGGACCAGAAATCTATTTTTTCTATGATCTTTCATTGAAAAATATGTGTGCAGGAGTGTTCCAATGAATACATTCTGAAGGCTAAAGAAGATATGCCATTTTCTAAATGTGTAATTACAAAAAATCTGTTTAATAAGTATCATTCTCCTGGAGGGCAAAACAGCATTAATATGACATTCATTTTTGTTTAGTTGTCATAGTTACCTAGTGCTTCTACAATAGAAAAAAAATTCAAGTGGATGACTTTAACAAAAATGATTTCATTCTCTTACAGTCTAGGGGACTAAAGTCCACATTCATGATGCTCTTAGAGGGGCACGCCATCTCTCTGTGGTGACGCTGGGGGAGGTCTCTGTTCCGGGGGAGATCTCCAGGTGTCTCAACATCAACCTTCCCCTCGGTCTGGGACGTTCTCAGTACAGGGTCCAAAGGACATTTCTGTTTCCACCATCAAACGATTCCCAAACCCTAAAAGGCCTATACTATTATTTCTATTGTACAGAAGAAACTGATGCTTAAGAAAATTAAACTATTTTCTATAATTAGACATCTAGTAAACTGCAAAGTTAGATTCAAAATGCGGTCTTAGGTGTTTTATATCTATGTGGTATTTCTGATGCTGAAATACCTATGAATTCCTTTTAGAGAATACTGCACTCACGTATTTAGCATGTTAAAAACTCATTATTCCTTAATGGTAAAGGTATTGTTTTAGGATTATTTAGGTATTACTCCTTAATGATAAAGGTATTGTTTTAAGGTTTTCATAGAAATACAAAGACGAAATTCAAAATTATCATAGAATTTGTGGGTCCCTGAGAGACTGGGCAAAGAACTCCGTAGAGAAACTGGATGAATCTTTAAGATCTCAGGAGTTGGATGTAGATGTACCCTGACTGCAAGGACGCCACCACTTCTTTTGCCCCCTCAGCATCTTTGTCTCTTGTAAATGTGACAAAAATGCTCAGTGTGAGGCTTGCCATGAAGTTTAGTTGAGATCACATACTTACAATTGTTTAACATAGTCCCTGGCAGAGCGTAATCATTTCACAAATTATAATGACTGTGATTTGAATTTCTTCCCGGATGCTTTTCAATAAGACATCCCTCCCAAATGTCAGATGGTTGCTTGGTTAAGCAGGAATCAGATTCTGCCTCGACCATCCATTGCTTGTTGACAGGCAGACCCGGTTGTGTCTGGCTGTGAAACAGGGCTTCAAGGGACAATACATTAGATTGACTCAATGATTTCCTATGGCAGGTTACCAACTGCCAGCTGCTGTGGTTGCATTTCAGTGCTGTCGTCTATGCTGATTCACATAACAGTCCAAGGACAACAGAACAAGAGGCTACCGGACCTAATCAGTCTGCAGTTAGATACGTTCCTATCTCTAACGAGCTTCAAATTCAAAGACTAGGACCCCTTTTTGTTTGTGTATTCAAGGAAATGTTTATGCCTCTGCTCTTTGGACATATTTCTAAGTTGTTGAAGTAGCAACTCATTTTGGCTCCAGTGCACTACCTTCCACGAAGATTATTTTATGTGAAGAATATGGAAAAGCACTAATCTCTACCTTTTCTCCAGTTCCCCAGTGGTGTAGTCAGTCAGTGAAAGGGGAGAAGAGAAAGGTGAGATGGAGACCGTGGGAACTCACATTGCCTTCAACTCCTTTCTGACTCACAGCAGCTCTGCAGGAGAGAGTAGTATTGCTTCTTAGGATTCTGAGACTAAATGTTTACAGGAGCAGACAGCCGCATCTCGCTCCCAAGGAGCAGCTCATGGATTTGAACTGCTGACCTTGTGGTTAGCAACCCTTGTGGTTAGCAACTCCTTACAGAAGATGGGAAAGTGATTTACAATATTTTAAAGGAGCTGCCGGTCACTCTACCAATCTAAGAGCTTCCGGAATGCTCCCAGCAACATGAGGAGTTGAACTCAGCGGGTACTTTTGCATTTGCAAGGGACCCGTGGTTTTCTACTTCCCAACATGGGATGTGGTACAGTTGTCTGCTTTTCCTGGCTCTCCGTTCCAGTGCCTCTGATCTGGGGTCAGAGACTTATGGCTGCATCGAATCACCTCATCTTAAAATTCTAGAGTCAATGCAGATATTTCAGAGTAAACTGTATTCACAAAAGTGCTCTTTACCTATCTGACTGGGAACAGTCAATTTAACTAAGCTCATAAGGAACACCAAAGCAATTTCACAGCTGACTTAGACCCATGGACCTTTGATGCTCTGTTTATAGGAAATTCTTAGAATTTAGAGGACTAGTATCAAACTTTAAGATCATCTAGTCCAATCACTTCATTCCATAGAGTTGATATTCCCACGACAATGAGAGTCCTTTGAAGACAGAGCGCATCTTATTTATCAATGCCCTTGATTGTATTAAGAGACATGCCTGTAACCTTCAACTAACACCGTTTTGATTTGGGGATTTTTAGATAGCCAAGAGTGCTGAAGGCACTTTTCTACACTTTCTAAATAAATCATCCTATTTCAACCAAAACAAATGAAAAATCAAATGCAAATAGGCTGCATCGCTTAGAATTGCACAACAACCAGTGAACTGTACTGAAAATCTCATTTTTCAATTGGTGCTGGGCATGAACATGATCTTAATACATTGCTATTAAGTCTATAGCGGTAACGGTTCACGGAATCAGTGCAAATCCCAGACTGAGGAAAGTTAACGGTTAGAAGATAGAAGACATGACAAAGTTGCAATGCCAATTAGTATATGGAAATGACATTTGGGACTTCAGTAGAGGGTACAGCACGGAAGTGCCACCTAGTGACTACATTCTTCTGGCAAGGAAAAGCACAGATTTGTTAGTTTGGAGAATGAAATCTGTCTATGGTGCAGATCATCTTCATACCATAAAATGTCTACTCATCACTTACTTTGCATTTTTAACTTAGAAGAGAAATCTAGAAAAGCAATATAATCCTTTATGATCATAAAGGTCAAGTAGCATTAGATATTTGTGCTTTGCACCTTATGGGTGCACATAACTTTGATTATAAAATCAATCCAAAAATAGAATTTCTAAACTGTGATGTGATGAAAAGAATAAAGCTTTCGTCTCCACTATTATCACTGTGATATGTGGAATAATTTCCTGAGACTGTCTCATGCCACATTTAGCTCAGTATGCAGTATATAATTGCCGCTGCGTTGATGACTCAAAGTGACTGGGTGCAGAGTTTCTGCGACTGTCCATATTTACATTCCCTGGTGTTGAACTGTCTATCATGAGTCAGCAGTGACATCTGGGATCCTTGCAGCATATGTGGAGGATACTGAATGAGTGAATGCATTCATGAATGTATAGAACATAAATGTTCAGAGGGAAGGAATTTCAGGGGAAATTTTATCATCTTGAGAAACGGATAGGCTCAATTATCCTCACTACCTAAATGACCAGCATCATACCAATGCACAGGCCACCACAGTTCAACAAACTGACAGCCCAGTGGTGGTGGACATGGCACAGTCAATCATGAAGGACGATGCTGCCTGCTTGAGGATAATATCTATCTGCCTTCAAGTAAATTCAATCAACACAATTTTATTAAAATTTATGCCGTAATCAAAATCTAGTGCTGATGATATTGAATAATTTTACCAATGATTTCAATTGGATATTTATAAAATATGCAATCAAGATGCATTGATTCCCTGGTGATTGGAATGCAAACGTTGGAAACAAAAATGAAGGAACAGTACTTGGAAAATATGGACTTGGTGATAGAACCAAAGCTGGAGACCCATGACAGAATTTTTCAAAACTAACGATTTGTTCAGAGAAAATACCATTTTTCCCACTACACTTAAGGGATTATACACATGGAGTTCTCCAGATAAAATCCACAGAAATAAAATTGACTACACTGTGGGAAGAGGTTCTGGAGGAGCTCAATATCAGAAGATATAACCAAGTCAGGGGCTGAATGTAGAACAGATCATCCCCTGCCCATACGTAAGTTCAGGATCAGGCTGAAGAAAAGGGAAACAAGCCCATCCGCGCCCAATACAATTCTGAGGACGTCGTAGGAGCAGATGCAATGCATCGAACCCTGATTACAGAAGACCTGAACTGTGGGAAGACTTCAAAAACATCGCTTGATTGTATGACATGTGAATTATAGGCCAATAAAACTGTTGGAAATAAAGCAAAACAAAATATCATTGATGAAGAAAGCAAAGGGTCATTAAAAGACAAGAAAGAGGTAATCACAGTGGATGTCAGAAGCGACTCTGAAATTTGCTCTTTATTGTAGAGTAGCTAAGTCAAATGGGAGAAATGAGTTAAAAGAGCTGAATAGAAAATTTCAAAGAACATCTCAAAAGACTGAAAAATATTATAATGAAATTTCTAGAAATATGAAACCAAAAAAGGAAGAACATGCTTAGCTTAAATGGAAAGAACTCTAGAACAAAATTTAAGCCTGAGGTTTCCATTTCAACAGATTCTATGGGAAAAATATTGACTGATGCAGGAAGCATCAAAAGAAAAGAGGAAGAATACCGAGGGTCACTTTATTTAAAAAGAAAGCAAACAAAAATACCTAGTGGACAGTCCACTGTTTCCGCAGGTGGCATATGACAAAGAACCAATGGTGCTGAAGGAAATAGTGCAAGCATCCATGAAATAATTAGCCAAAACTAAAAAGCCAAGGCTCCAGGAATTGATGGAATATCAACTGAAATATTTCAACAAGCTGGTGAATCACTTATTCATCCACGCCAGGTAATGTGGAAGAAAGCCACTTGACCAACTGACTGGAAGAGATCCATATTTGTACCCATTTCAAAGAAAAGTGACCCAACAAAATGCTCAAATTATAGATCACTATCACTGATATTCCATGCAAGTAAAATTTTGCTGAAGATCGCTCATCCAGCAACAGTTTCAGCATTATACTGCAAAGCAGCTGCCGGAAGCTCAAGTCTGGTTCAAAAGAGCGCATAGACAAGGGATATCATTGGTAATGTCAGATGGTCAGGTGGATGCTGCCTCAAAGCAGAGAACACCAAAAAGATGTTTACTTGTGTTTCATTGAAAACACCAAAAGCATTTAAATATGTAGATCATGAGGAAACTACAGATACTCTTGAGAAAATTGGGAATTCCAGAATACTTTATAGTGCTCCTGAGGAACTTGTCCATGGATCAAGAGGCCGTTGTTGGAACAGAGCAAGGGGACATTGCATGGTTTAAAATTAGGAACGGTGTGACGAAGGGTTGTTTCTTTCACCATACATGTTCAATGTGTATGTTTAGTAAATCATCAGAGAAGCTGGGTTATATGAAGAAGATTGTGGAATCAGGATTGGAGGAAGGCCTATTAACAATCTGTGATAATGTAAATGTCACAACCTTGCTTGCTGAGAGCAAGGAAGCCTTGAAGCTCTTGCTGATGAAGGTCAAGGATTGCAGACTTCAGTGTGGATTATACTTTATTGTGAAAAAACCAAAATCCTTATAAATGGACCAATACATAACATCACAGTAAAAGATAAAATGGGTGAAATTGTCAAGGATCTGATATTGCTTGGATCCACAATCAATGTTCATGGGAGCATGAGGCAAGAGGTCAAAAGGGAAGTTAAGGATAAATCTGCAGCACACCACCTCTTTAGAATACTGAAAACTAAGGTTTTTTGCTTGAGAACTAAAGTGTGCCTAACCTAAGTCATGATATTTGCAATTGCCCCTTATGCACGTGAAAGCTGTATATGGAATAAGGAGGACCAAAGAAGAATCAACACATTTGAAATGTGGTGCTGCTGGTGAAGAAATCGAAAGTACCATGGACTGCTGAAAGGACACGCTGATTGCACTGGAAGAAGTAGGACAAGATTGCGTCTCAGGGGCAAGGATGGCAAGACTTTGTTGAATACACTGGATGCAGTGTCAAGAGAAACCAGCCCCTGGAGGAGGACAGCATGTTTGGTAATGCAGGGGGCAGTGAAGGAGACGAAGGCTCTAGACGAGGTGGATTGACATCATGGCTGCAACCATGAGCACAGGAACAATTGTGAGGACTGCGCAGGACTGTACTGTGAGTCGTTCTGTTGTGCGCAGGGTCTTGATGGGTCACAACTGACACGATGGCACCTCCCAGCAAGAACACCTGAATTACCATGGTCAGATATGTGTGTGTTTGTTTTTTGGAAAGCAGATTGCCAGAACTTTCTTCATATGAACCTCTGGGTTAACTGTAACGACCAACCTTTTAGTTAATGGTTTTCAGAAACTGGATCATTCTGGGGTCATAGGAAAATCCTAGAATCAAGACTATCTTCTTGTCCAAGTAGGATCGTGTTCCTTTGTAAAAACAGTTATGAACAGATTGGCTGTATGTGCCACCATTCCTATCTGGTAGTAAAGAGTCCTTGTCATATAATATATTTATTCTTGGTATGAAATCAACCCAGTTCTCATTACTGGTTATAATATGGAATACAAGATACACTTATTTATCTCCTATTCTTACACACACACACACACACACACACACACACACACACACACACAAACAACAAACCTTTATTAAAATCAATGCTGTTACATGTATTTGACCAACTATCCTACTAAGTTGATGGGTGCTGAAATAATAATAAAAGCATTGAGTAAATGAGTGGTTCATAAATTAGAAAATTTAAATAGCCTGTTAGGAAGTTCAGATAAGTCAGAACCATGACTAATCAATGGTTCCTTCAAAACCACATGATTTCTTCAAATCCTCTCAAACACAAAGTGAGGCATTGAAAGATTTTATTTGTTGTTGTTGTTTTTAAGATGAGCAAAAGATAATTCTATACTTTAGGAAGAAAAGCAGTCGACATATTCATGCAATGAAAGTAACTAAGAGGTACCTCCCAAAGGATGCCAGTTCAGATTTGTGATCATTCATGGGAGTTGATCACATGTTTTTGTTTCTGGGGTGTTACTTTTGGATAAGAAAATCAGCAAAACCCCTAAAATAATGCAGAAAAAGTCTTCATAATACAGGAAACATTTACTGAGTTTGTATACTATTCAGTCAGTTGTTTAATTTCCATGAGCTTCTAGTTATTATCTGAAATATGTTAATACAAATAATTCATACTTCATAATACTATGTTGGGAAGTAGGTGTTCATTGAAAATATTTTATAAACTTAAATTGACTTTCAAATTTGGTTATTAATATAGCCATCTTCAAACGAAGCACAATTGTCGGCTCATCTATTTGCATTTTCACAGTCCCTAGTGAATTTATTTACGATAAACAATGGGAGGGAAATTGCAGGTCAGCTACTACTACTGTCCAGATGACCGGGCAGAAGCCAAGGATCTGGATTTCTGGGTTTGGTGATGTATGTGGCAACAGAAAGGCACTTCTGCCTAATAATATCTCCTTGATGACTCTTTTACACATGAAATTTCCACCATTAGAAATAATTCATTTGGGGTTAAAAACAAAAATCTGTATCAAAATGTAGCTACCTAGGAAGGTATATTTGAGATTATTATTCTTAAGATTATCACATACATGTCCATGGCTTTAACAGCTGGTTTACAGGTTTACTAACCCCCCGAATCCATTGCAGCTGAGTAGATTCTGCTCAGCGCAATCTTAGAGGGCAGGGGGACTGCTGGGCCATGTTTCCAAGCAGACCACCGCATTCCTTCTCCTTCAGAGAGCCGGATGGGTTCACACCGCCCACTTCTCCTTTAGCAGTCCAGCGCTTAACACGGGCCCACCAGGGATCCTTTTGTCTCAGAACAAGTTCTGAAATTTGCTTATATCAGACCAAGCAAAGTCCTAAATTCCTGCTCCAATGTGAAGCTCTGTTCCAGGAGGCTTAATTGAGGAAGTGGGGATGCCAGGGGAGTTTTACAGAGAAATTGTGATTCCTGGAGAAGGTCAAGAGGGAATTATCAGAACACCATCTTCCAAGTGATTTTACTCTAAATGCCACCTTTTCATAAACCATGTTCTTGGTGTGTATTACAGACACAAAGCCTGCTCAAGATCCGTGCCTTCCTTCTAAGAATGATCACACACACACACACATTCACTTGTTAGCTTTCAAAGCATCTTTCTCCTACGAACTAAAAGAACTGTTTCTTATACGCATTATTGAAAGACGAATCGCTTGTTAGACCAAAAGTCACTAACTTCCATTGCTTCACGAGTTGCACCCATTTATGCTTCTTTTCTGAATAGATTGCTGCTGCAATTGATCAGTGGATCAGCGAGGATTTTTCTTACCTTTAGATATTTTATTTTCCTTCTCTAAATAATAAATATAAAAATAATAAAATGTATATTATAAAATGCTAACTGATTTACAAAATTTTATTGGTAATAATATGGCCTGAAAAAGATCATTTACCATATATCCAGTGAAAACTTGATTGCAACATTTAATACAGAATTCAATGTTTAAATGGCCACAGCTATGAGACCTTGAGCTAAGAGATGTGAGCAGTCTTTAGAAGCTGGATGAAGCAGGAAAACAGATTCTCTGCTAGAGAATCCAGGAATACATTCGTGCCCAGTGGCACTTATTCTGGACTTTTGACCTCCAGATCTGTAAGATAATGCATGGCATTGTTTTAAGTAACTGCAGTGGCAATAGGAAAGTGATAAACTAGGTAACTCATTAAGTCATATATACATTCAACAAACTGAATGTTTTATAAAAGCAACATTTACCTAATCAATGTTGAACCAGTTAAGCTGCCTTCTGATAAGTACCTTTATTTCCACTTTTGAGTTAGGGATTATCAGACGAGGTAGAAACAGAAAAATATACACGAACTAGTTGTCACTGAATTGATTCTGACTCATGGTATCTGTGTATTTCAGAGCAGAGCTGCTCCATTACATTTCCAAGGTTGTGATCTTTTGAAAGCAGATCAGTGGGCATTTCTTTCAAGACACCTGTAAGTGAATTCAAGTCACCAAACTTTTGGTTACTATCTCAGTTCTTAATCACTTATGCTACCCAGGAACATACACATACAGCAACACATAATGTACTCTGGTGATTGTGAAAAAATTCTCCAATTGCATATATAGTATAATCTATGAGTTGGTTTACCACTTGTCTGTCAGCTGATTGTACCGTGGTAGCTTCCATGTTGATGTGATGCTGGAAGCTAAGTTACAGGTATTTCAAATACCATCAAGAGCTCCCAAAGAGAATAGGTTTCAGTAGAGTTTCCCGTTAAGAACAGACAACAAATAAGGAATAGGATATCCACTTCGGAAGTGTTAACTCCTGAAAACCTTCTGAGTGGCATCAAAACATAATCAGATATGGAAAATCTCATGAATAGAAGTAGAGCACTGTCAGAGATAGTGCCAGAAGATGAGTCTTTCAGGTCAGAAGGCCGCTCAAAATATGACTGAGGAAAAGCTGCCTTCTCAATGCACAGTTGACGATAATGATTCAGCTGGAGTAAAGCCATCTGGACATTCATTTGCAGAATGATCACAACTCAAAATGAGAAGAAACAGCTGGCAACACCAATAATTAATCAAAACTTGGACTGGATGAAAGATGAATCTAAAAAAATTGGATGTTGTAAAAATGAAATGGTACACATAAAGATGGACATTCTAGGTGTTAGGGAGCTGATTTGGACAGGTACTGGCCATTTTGAATCAGAAAATTATGGTTTACTTTGCCGGGATGATATATTCACCCACAACAGTATTGCAGGCATCACAGATAAGGACATTTCAAGATCCCTAAGTACAGTGCTGTCTGTGATAGGATAACATCTATCTGCATACAACACTAATGCTGCATCGAACACTAATGACAGAAGACTGAATGCACGATGGAGGAAACCAAGAGCAGCAAAGATGAAGAAAGCAAAAGGGCACAAAAAAAGAGAGGAAGAAGGAAAAGAGCAAAGTAGAAGAAGAAGAACTCTCTGAAACTTGCTCCTAAGGGAAGAGGAGCTGAGGCAAAGGGGAGAAATGAAGAAATCAAAGGGCTGCAGAGAATATTTCAAATCAATACAAACTTTATTCCAATTTATACACCAGCCACTAAAGCTAGTGATTCAGAAATTTTAAAATTCTACCAATATCGTCCATGTGAAATGTATCATACATGATGCCAAGATGCAGGGGAAATTCTTGGTGATTGGAAAGCAAAAGTTGGAAACCAAGAGGAAGGAACAGTAGCTAGAATATATGTTCTTGGTGATAGAATAAAGCCAAAGATTTCAGGAGATAATTTTATAAGCCCAACGACTTCACCACAAATATATTTTTCTCCATATGGAAAACACAGAACCAAAATAGATTACACCTGTGGGAAGAGATGAAAGAGAAGCTCAGAATCCACAACTGAAACGAGGCCAGGGGTAGACTGTAGAATAGACTGTCATCTGCTCATATGTAAACTCAGATTGAAGCTGAAGAAAATCAAAACAAGACCATGTGAACCAAAATATGACCTGGAGTATCTCCCACCTGAATGTAGAGAACACTCAAGCACAGATCTGCTGCACTGAAGCTAATGCCAGAGGATGTGACGAGCTGTGGCAGGACAGCAAGGGCATCAAACACGAGGGAAGCAAAGGGCCATTAAGAGGACAGGAAGAAAGAGACCATCAAAAGGGATGTCTTAAGTGACTCTGAAATTTTTTCTTAATTGTAGAGTAGCTAAGGCAAAGGAAAGAGATGCTGAAGTCAAAGAACTGCATAGAAACTTTCAAAGAACAGCTTGAGAACACGACCATATTATTGTGAAATGTGCAAAATCCTAGAATTAGAAAGCTAAATGTGAAGAACAAGGTCAGCGTATCTTAAATGGAAAGGACTGAAATAAAAATCCAAATTTTGAGTTGAAATATTAAAATATTTGTGGGCAAATGTCAAACGATGCAAAACGCAACAAAAGAAAGTGGAAATACGAGTCACTGTACCAAAAATAACTAGTTAACATTCAACCATTTCAAGAGATCTATGAGCAAGAGCCAATAGTACTGAAGGAAGAAGTCCAAGGTATATTGCAATTATTATTCAAAAACAAGGATCCAGGAATTGATGGAATGCCAGCTGAAACCGTTTAACTAAGGTAAATTGACAGGAAGTTGGCAAAGATTCAGGCATGGCATCAACATTGGAGGAAGATTAGCATGCCATGGCACAACCTTGCTTGCTGAAAGTGAGGACTTGAAGCATTTGCTGATGAAGATCAAGGATTGCAGACCTCTATATGGATTATAATTCAATGTAAAGAAGACCAAAATTGGTCACAACTGGACCAATAAGTAGCATTATGATAGAGAAAAGATTGAATTTGTCAAGGATTTTGTCTTACTTGGTGGATTCACAATCAGTGCTCACGGAAGAGTAGCCAAGAGATCAAAAGACACATTGCATGAAGTAAATCTGCTGCAGAAGAGCTCTTTAGAGAATTGAAAGCAAGGATTTTACATTGAGGACTATTGTGTACCTGTCCCAAACTACAGGTTTTCCAGTTGCCTATTACGCATGTCAAGTTGGACATGGCATAAAGAAGACTGAGTAATCAGTGTATGTGAATGATGATGTTGGCTAAGAATATTGAAAATACAATGGAATGACAGAGGGTAAACAAGTTTTTCTTGGACAAAAATACAGCCAGAATTTCTCCTTAGAGGAAGAGACAAGGGGATTCCATCTCACATACTTTGGACATGATCACAGAAGAAATCAGTCCCTGAAAAGGGACATCCTGCTGCTGTGGATGGGCAGCGAACAAGAGGAAGGCCCTCTCTGACACAGTGGCTGCAACAATGGGCTCAAACATGGGAACGATAGTGAGGATGGTGTCAAACTGGGCAGGGTTTCATTCTGTTGTCGAAAATGACTCAGTGGCACCTTAAAAGAGCACCACTGTTAGTATGTACCTGTAGCTGCTGCTGAGCGACTTCTATTCATAAGCCTATATTCATAGCGCTTTAGTAGCCATCAGTCACCTTAATAATTATGCTAAATATTAAAGCCACATAGTTAACCTATTAAAGTCATAGATATTCACTATTTACTTCGAAATAATTGATCAGTCTTTGGTGGTGATATATTCTGTGTCAAAATAATCAAAAATAAAAGACAAGTGACCTAAACTGCTTTTTTTTTTTTTTAGACAGACAGGGGTGAAAATATGCCAAGGAATGAGAGAGTGACTTGACACCAACAAGTAAAGATTACACAGCACCCACTTATCTCATTAAAAAAAGACCCATTGCATTCCAATTTGCATCCTAGATTTTCTGCTATACTTTATTTGGAAATTAATCAGCTAATTATGGATAATTAGAATTAAATAGATGAATCCATTATATCAATACATATTAACTAGGATTTAAAATATATTCTGGTCTATCTTAAATTCCCTCTAACAACCAGAGAATAATGGAAGTTAGATTGTTTCAAATTAGGTAGAAAAAGATAATTCACTAACCTTAAAATACATTTAAATAACCTCAAAAGTTTGATCCTTATTCTGCAGGAACCCGTCACTGAACTTGCAGAGCAGTGCGTATGCTCAGGGGGAATTTTCCTGAGAGGGCACCGAGCCAGGGACTGGGTTTCCACACACAGCCTGTGCTCGGCGCCTCCCAGCTCTGCTCTTACTGTCTTTTCTTTGGGTGCTCTTTCTGTCCTGAGAATTATGTTTGCCAGACACATGAAGTCATATTCCTTCCCTGCTCAAACAGAAGAACACATGGATTATCCTTCTACAAGATAAATCTTAACGATTTGAAAGAAAACCAAGGTGTTTCACCTTCTTCCAGTAAACAGTCGAGGATGTGGAAACCTTGCTTCTTTCCTTCTCTGCCTGCCCTTCAAACCTTAGGAGCAACCAAATCCTGACAAATTTACCTTATCAATGATTTTAAAGTTGGTCCCTTTCTCTTTACCTTACTGTCACTGTCCCAGCTTAGACTCCTGTTATCTCTTTATTTGTGTCCCAGCTTAGACTCCTGTTATCTCTTTCCTGATACTAGTTTTGGCTTGGCCAAGGATTAGCTTTCAAAAAAAGAGAAAGAACAATAATAAACTTCACTGCTATTGAGTCGAATCTGGCTCCTCAAACCCTCTAGGCCAGCGTAGAACTGCCTCTGTGGTTTCCTGAGACTGTATCTCTTTATGGGGGTCGAAAGCCTGGTCTCTCTTGTGGCTAGCAGAAGTCATGGATTCAAATAATTCTAATAACCAGTTTGCTGCCCTAATGACAGTGGTATGATAAAATAATATATGAAAGGTGGTTTGTTATTTCTCACAGTTAGTATTTATATAAGAAAATAAAAGTGGTACACAAAACTAGATTATGTTACAAGAAAGTTTAAAAATATTGGTGAAAATTTTAAATAACACCTGACAAATAACAATAAAATTGTTATTTAAGGTATTTCCATATTGCTTCCTGATTAGCGTCCTCACTTGCAATGTTCTTCACGTGCCTGAGCAGCATCAACCATGAAACTTATGGTGCAGCATTGATTCACTGTAGGGATATGTGGCGGTCACCTATTTCATGTCCACTTGAAGTGGAGGGGTGGAGTATAGTCTGTCAATCAGGTCACCGACCGATGGTGCCTCCTTGTAGGTGTGACCTCCTTATAAGGAGGGTCCTGGAAACTTCCTCTCTCTCTCTCTCTCTCTCTCTGTCTTCACCGTCATGCCAACAGGCCATGCTGAGGCCTGGCCAGCCCTATGATGTGTCCACTGTCATTTAATCCACAAGGCTTTGCACCCACCGGCTTGTGACCTTCCTGCATTTTGTATCATTACTTTTGGCTGTGTGAGTCTGAAGAGCGATTTGTGGATTAGTACTGGAGTTAAGGACTTGATCTGGACTGAACTGGGATGTTTTCTGATACGTAACTACTTCTTGATATAAACCTCTCTTTCCCATATGTGAGTTTCTCTGACCTTGTTCCCCTAGTTGACACAGCCTAATACAGAGCAGGATCGCAAACCTTTAGAAGTAGGCTCATTAGACAACAATCACTGTGTGTGACAAATTATAAGCTATTAGGTGACTTCTCTTCTCTCAACGTATTACGCTCATCTCTAAAAAACAAACAAACAAACCTTTGCTTCCATTGAACTTATAGCAATTGTTCTGATAATATTTTTAGTTCTTTGAACACTTTCAGGAATTGTATAATTCACCTATAAGATCGCCTATGAATTTGACATCGTATAAAGCTGAAATGAATGAGAGTGTGTCGCCCTCTGGTTGTCAGACACTTTTTCTCTTTATGTTATACGTTTGTTTACTGAAGTAACAAGTGCAAGGGAATAGAAATGTACTATTTTATTAAAATATAATGAGATTTATGAAAGGAATACATATTGCAAGCATAGTTTCATCTAATTTTTTATACCTGTGGAGAGAATGAACATTATTACCAGAGCTTAGAATATACTGTTTCACAGAGAAACACTAAAAAACAGCCCAGAATGTAAATTTGATTTCCACACTGAGTGAACCAGTTGAATCCCATAACTAGTTATCAGCCAAACATGTAACCACTGAGCCACTAGGATTCCTGTCTAAAATAAGTTACACTTAAAGCTAAACAGAACACGTTTCCAAGAAAGCCCACAAAGCCTGCATGCTCTTTCCCTACCCACTCCTCTAGCCTCCCTGAACTCGACTCTCTTGGTGCTGCAGCAACTCGAGATTCCCATGTATATTATATCTTATTTTATATTTATCTTCCCTAGCTGAGTGATCTGTCTATAATGGATTTTCTTTCATTTACCCCTTCCTTAAAGTACCGAAGTCAGGAATCTGCCTTTCCTGAAGTTCCCCCGGCAGGACCAGATAACACCTCTCTGTATGACCAGAGTGCAGTGCACATATCTCCATTGCATTACCGTGATGGCTTCTGTGCCCACGCCCTCCTCCTCTACTGGAACCCAAGACTCTGGGAAGACATGCAACCAACCATCTTGCAACATCACAAAGAGACAGTCAGATAGTCAATTGGTTCTCAAAAACTGATGGGATCACTGAAAGGTGACTTCTCTTTCAAGTTCTGCCAGCTTCCTCACTTTTCTTGTCATCTAGCCCTATGGATCACACATACGTTTTTCATCCATCCATCCATTTATTTATTTATAGGAAGGCAAATATGTAAGTCTGACCTGTGTATTGAGATTTTAAATTTTTTGTATAATACACAAGTGGATTGATATTCCATTTTTCTTGCTATGATGTAATTATTTCTTTTTTTTACCCCCATTCCCATCTTTGAATGAGTTTTATGGATGCATGATACTGTTACTTAAAAGTTGTTTGTGTGTATGTGTGTGTGTGTGTGTGTGTGCTGCAACCATTTTTCTGCTTATGGATTTTTAAACCATTCATTAATTTCATTAATAAGTAGTGGTAACTTATTTATAAGTGACCTTTTTAGGGTAGAACCTGAATAAGCAAGCAACTAAAAAGAGAAATACGACATTAATGAACAGTTTCAAATCCCATGAAGAATGCTGGTATGAAAGTACTTTAAGGAAACTCTATTATTTATGAACTTATGACTGCAAGAGAGGTGAGGTGGGCTCAATAGGTAGTAAATGGATTTTGTATTTTTAATTAAATTTTACTTCTTACATGAATTTTAAAAATTATAAAAGCTTGCCATTGGGTGCTAAGCAGTTGGTTTTGACTCACAGTACCCTATACATAAAACAATAGAACGCTGCCCATCCCGTAGTATGTTTGAGCCTGTCCCCGCAGCCATTCTCTCCGTCTAATTGAAGATCCTCCTCTTTTCCCAGACCCTTTATCTTTATTATCCACGATGTCCTTCTCCAGAAGGACAAGCTTGTCCCTCCTTATAATATGCTCAAAGCATTTGAAACAAAGTCTCGTCATTTTCAATACAGAAGTGTGCCAGCTACCACTTGATGTGCACTGAAAATTGCTTTGTAGTACATGCCCAGCAGTCTGCCTACTTTGTTATTTTAATTTGGGGTTCAAATGATTTCTTAAGTGGTTCAGAAATCGTGTTGAAATCATCTGACACATGAGTATAAGGCATAGTAGTAGGTGATAAAAGTAAAGAAATCAAGTAAGTTTCAACCTCAATAATTTACACTTGCTACTTCTGAACTGAGTACGTATTCCTCTTGCATAAAAGAATGCCCAGTGCTTCTTATCAACTATGTTCAATCTATATGACCAAGTTCATATATGTGAAGACTTCCTCCATGCTCAATTGTCTACTTTATTTTTTCTAAACTATAATTTTAGGGAAAGTGAAGTTATGCATATGTTGATCTCCTTAATAGAGGATAAACTCCTTGACGATAATAACCATATTCTCTGGGCACTCGGCACCTTGTTATGCAACAGGCATCTGCTAAAGGAGGAACAGTGTCCTTTAGAAAAAGAGAGCAAGTGGACTCTGTGAGGTGCCCCTCCCCTCCCCAAACAGGCGTTTCCTTTGGGCCAAAATCTAGAGTGCCAGGGAGCTCCAAAATGAGCTGCAAAATCTATGAAGCAGATTAGAATTATTCAATTTAAATCGGTATTTTTTGTATCACAAGATCATTTGCTGAATTTAAATGATTCAGTTTGCAAACAATCTATAGTCTCTTCCTTCACAAGGCATTGTTGTTGTTTTAAGTAAGTCACGGTATTTACATAATTAAAAGTTCTGACTCCCTTCCTGGGTTGTTGTCTTGGGTTATTCCTGTCTGCAATGGTGAAAATGAATGTGATTAATGTCAATTTTGAGCTCAGGGGGAAAATTGGCCCCTTGAATATCTTCTCTGACACCATGATGCATAGTCAAAATGGCTGACAGAAGCCCCCCCACCCCACCCCACCCCCACCAGCTTGATGTACTCAGAGGCCACAGGCCATATTGCATATGAAAGGGAGAGTTGAGATAAGGATTGACTTTGCATATTTCCAATTGCATTTAGGATCTGGTTGTTCTAGGATTATATTGATTTCTTCTAACTATTGTTATTGATAGAATGTGTGATATAAATGATTATTAGGAAGTGTGAAAATAGAGAGTTTGTAATTTCAGTGCCCTCAGGCATTAAATTGGGACATTAAATGGTTATTGGACACACCTGCAAAGAAGGCTCTGAAAAGATAAGTCCCACCCAGTGCCTTGAGTGTTCTGGACATTCACCTTTCAAAAGACTTGCCAGGAGAGCTGTTGCCAGACTGAAAAGAAATAAAAAGGAATCTGATCTCTTTACATTTTGAACTAAAGGTTTGTGCCCACAGCTGGAAAAAAAAATGGCAGCCATGAAGAAACTCTCAGCTCTAGGACTCAAAGCTAAAGGGAGCCTATGGGCAGCCTGAAGTGCTTGCTAGGTGGCCACTTGAATCTACCTGTTGAGTGGAAATGGGATAAAAGCAGCAATAGAGAGACAGGTGGAGAACGGCCACTGACACCCATGGACCTAGAACACAGGGACTGGAGGAGAAGACAAGAGGGGGGTTGGCTGATCTGAAATTTATACAATTTGCCTGCGCCTCTGAAATGACCTAGCTCAAGAGGGCTAGTGCTGCTAAGAATTTGTGAAGGGACTCAGAGTTCAAGGGCTAGGTGACCTGTTGGGGCTAAGCGAGGCAGCCCATGTTGAGCCGGCCAGAACCCGACCAGAAGAAGAGCCTGTTTGAGCCTGTGAATAGGTTCACATTGCTGCTGCCTTTAAGGACAGCCTGTCCTGATTTGACTTTGATTATGGAGGAAGACTCAAAGTGTTCCAACTGGAATGAAGAGCCTTCACATCAAAGAACATGCTTGTCTCTTCAGGGCACTGGGTTGTTATAAGTGGGCAGTATAGAAATCGGATACCCACAATGAGGAGTATAAAGGCATGGAGTGTCTGACTTACAAACACTTATGGGTGGGTAATATTTTGATAGGATTATGGTATAGGTGTGCACATAACTGCAATTGTAAAGAATATATTTGCTTTTTTCGCTTATATAATATTATGTTGTGTATGATTTTATTGTTGTCTCTGTTTTGAAAATTATGTATGGCTAAAGAGTTGTGTAAATATATCAAGTTGACAAGGAGTTGTCTGTGGTAGTTACATAACTCTGTGTCAACTTGAAGTGTAATGGTGAAGTCTAGCCTGTCAATCAAGCTACAGCATGAGGATGCCGCCTTGTGGACATGACCGCCTCCTACGGAGGGTGCTGGGAACTCTCCCTCTCTTTTTGCCTTCACCTTCTGGATGATGAGTCACTTGGAGACCTCTTCCAGCCCTGGGATGCTTTTATGGCCATTGGATCCACAAAACTTTTCACTCATTGGCCTGTGATTTTCTTGCATTCTGCATCACTTTCATGTGGCTTCATGAGTCTTAAGCGGGACTTATGGGCTAGTTTCAGAGTTTTGGACTTGAGTTTTCCTGATATACAATTACTTCTTGTTATAAAGCTTTTTCTTACACATATATGAGTGTCTCTGGATTTGTTTCTCTAGTTAACCTGACCTAACACATATGGCATACTTATATTGGCTGATAGTTTCTAGGCATTTTTATTTTGGCTTCGAATATATTTGCTGAGTTTACCTTCAGTACTACAATTGTGCTTATCTCTCATGGGCTACAAAATGGAATTGTGTTATGATGAAAGAACTTAAAAATGATCTTAAAACACTTATAAGTCCAGTGTTTATAGCAATAGACATTTCAAATGGCATTTGGTAAATCTAACCCAAGGCCTATACTGACTACAAAGATCATATCCTCATATTTCATTATTTTTCTAAAGATAGACATATCAATTTTAACTACAAATGACAATGATATTCAGATGAAAAGTAAATTATTTCAAATACAGCAATTCAGGTGATGACTGCTAATGATTATTTCAGGGGTTAACGAATAGACAAATGGGAAATGGGGCATTAAGCAAATTCCCCATAAGCCTAAAAAAAGATGGCAAAATTAATGTTTATTAATTTTTTTCTTCAAAGCTTACATCAAGCTAATTGAATACCTAATTGTTTGAGTATTTTGCTTTCATGTGATATAGATAAGTATGACCAAAATGTGAAACAAGATCGAAAGGATTATTTTGAATTTGATTCTAAACTGGGAAGTTTATTCTTGACTTGCTAGGATCAAAGCAACTACAGAGAGCATGTGCATAAGATACTCAAGACAGATAAGCTGTATGGGAAACCATGCAGGCTTAGGAGTACTAGTTTGTCTAATTCAATGTGCAAAGTCTTAACTTTCTTTTCAACCTTGCAAAACACGAAGGCAAATATTAACGTTAGCATATCCTTTGGAAGTCATTGCAGATATGAACACGAGTATGTATGCCAAAACAAGTGAAACTGATCCAGTTGCTGGTTTTATTGGTCGAATAGTGTGCATTTTTAAGTTTGACGACGGTTACCAAGTATAACATATGGCTCAGCATGGCAATTATAATAAACGTGGATGGAATTTTTTAACTCATGCATATTCATTGTGAGAAATGCCCTTCACCTTTCAAACTTAGAGATTCTGAGAGTGATCAAAGAAGAGTTTTCTTTTGTTCTTAGTACTCACTATATTTCATGGCCTTTTCTTGAATAATGGTGTTAATAATTCAATTTTCATCTCCTTCCATTGAAACAGACTCTGACATGTCAAGATATATAAAAATATGTTGTGACTTCAAGATCTTAATTTCTTTAGAACTTATGGACATAATTGATATAAATCTACTTTCTTCAATCTGTTTTAGTGTGTACAATATTTTAATAACCATGCCCTCTTTATCTCTGTTTTAACTTTCCAACAATGTCATTATGAAATACAAGCTCTGTCTTGACTTATGCAGAAGCAGCAAATAGACTAGCCTGAAAATCTGGTATTTGTTATCCCTTGAATACTTTTGTCAGAATCTTCATCAACTACTGTAATTTAGATAATGTATTTTTAAGACATTGTTTTAAATGATTGGAACTTTTAACAGTATAGCTTTTTCCATAGGGCAATTTGTCTTCCCATCTGCCTTTAATGATCTTTTACTTAGAGTTATATATTGCCAAACCCTTCTCTTTTGTATCACGCTCAACAGATTTCACATATTTGTAAAGGCTTTTATTTATCATTGATAGCACTCTTTAAATCCTGCTATAACCACTAACTCTTCAAATGCTTCCTTAACCTAACTGTTCTCTGGAGGCTTTTTAACAAATTCCCAATTAATTGAAGGATACTTTACAGTGATATCTATGTTTAATTTCCACCCTTCAATTCAACATCTATTTATTCACCTTTCATGTGATAATCTTTATTTTTAAATGTTTACAATATCTTCTTTAAAGATTTCATGGTAAGGAATTCATCTTAAACTCTTTTGTGTGTGCTCATAATTTCAGTGCATTGCATTCTAGTAATGAATTGCCTGGTTTGGAGGCAAAATGGCATGTTTCACAGGCATTATATAGATAGTGACAATGATTATAAAGTTTCTATTTAGTCCAATTTCTTACCTTTAAACTAGTTCTTACATGTTTTCTATATACAAGCAACATATGGGTTATATGTATATTCCATATACATTGGGCCTTATGGATACATAAATATGTGTACATAAAGGAGCTTCAGGAATCTATGAGAAAAAAATCTAGTGTCTTTTAATTCACTTTTTCCACAAAGTCTGTAATGGTTCTCACAATAGAAACCGATTACTCTTTGTCTCCCTTATGTACTAAACCCTCTTACCAAAATTGATGTACTCAACTTAAATAAAACACTGCGTGGCAGGTACTGCCATTAACTCTCTCCTGCCTGAGAGAGTTGAGGTGACTTGACTATGTTTACACAGGTTAAAATTACGGCAAAGCTAGTATTTGTACTTGAAACCTAAACAACTTGGTTCCAGTGTTCATGCCCACAATCCTCATGCCAAATATCTTTTAAAGGTAAACACTTTTTTTTGGTCACTGTTGTTTGTTTATTTGTTTGATTTATAAAAGGTAGGCTTAGTTGTAAGGAGCATGGTCATTGAAAGGAATTATATACATATGGTTGAATGACCATATTCTCATATGGACAAATGACAGTAAGTCTGTTTACACATATCCTAAGCAAAAATATTTCTAAAAAAAAAAGAAAACAAAACACAAAGTGGGAAAATACAATGTCATTGAATGCCAACAAACATCACTTTTTAGGAGAATATTTTATACCTCACCCTTTTTTGTGTGAGTAAATCAGCAAGCTAGTATATTTTTAACATTTACAAAGACTTCATCCAGTAATTAGGGCAATGGACAAAGAAGAGAATGCATACTTATTTAGCTTTTACTTCCCTGGGTAGCAAAAGTAAGTGGAAATTTGTCACTATCTTCTTTAAAATTGATTAAGAAAAGGAAATCCAGAGATTTACTAACAAGATTAACTCTAAACTCACATATGATCCTGATATTATTACATTATTCTTTGGATCAGAGGTATCACAGGAACCAGACCTAAAGAGTCTTTAGAAGTTAAGGGGAAAATTAGATCCAAGTACCTACTAGTTCTATTTATATGAATATATCACTCAATCACGAGAGGCTATTAGCTCCAACTGCAAAATGAGGAAATTGTTATCAATCATATAACTTAAACCTTGTGTGCATCAACTATAAAAATCATTTAAAATAGACTACCCCAAACCACTTTGGCTTGATACGTTAGGAGACTATCCTATAATTTGACAAGAAAGTGTTATATTATGAAGCTGTTTAAAAATATAATCACAGACTTGCTCAAACTTGTGTCTTTGGGGGTGGGAGTATTCATAATCATCTAAAGCAATTTTAAGCATTTTGATTGATTACAATTTGAGAGATCGAGGTTTGTTTATTTCTAAAATACTCGGTTTCCCAGATCAGCATATCCTGTTTTAGACTAAAATTTAGTGCCATTTCTGGAATGAGGAGAGAAACAACTCTTTAACGAACTTATACCTCTTTCTGTTAGGGAGTACCAACAAATCCTCAACTAAGCAGTGGCGAGAAATCCCTAAAAACTTTTCAAAGCTAAAAATCTTCAGCCATTCCATTTTCTTCTTTAAATAGCCAGCAGCCAATGTTCAAAATGAACTGCTAAATTCCTATATAACAATATAAAGGTTGTTTCTAATATCAATAGCTTTTATCTTGATTTCATGTCACCCAGAATTGTTCACAGTTGAAAACAACACTTAAAAACATACTTACAGAAATGGCCTATCTTTTCAGATTGAGTGTTTGTGTTTGAATTTGGAACCATCTGCGAATAAAGCCCCACAACCGAAATAAGTCCTTAGACTTGACAAGTTCAAGAGCCCAAAAAACCCTCACTATAATATTCCAAACGTGGAGGCGTAGGTTTTTCCCTTAGGTATTGTTCCCTGTAGGAGCACTAAATGCTCTTCTGTTCCATAATGATTTTATAATAATGTAATACCAAGCCAAAGTAAATAGTTTTTTAATAGCTACCCAGACAACCTTGTAAACTCTGCAGCTCTGTTTGCAAGGATATTGCAGAAGCTAATCACCTTGCAACTGTTCCACAATGTGGCACAGATTTACTGCATAAGCCCTAAAGAATGGAGTAAAAGATGTTAACTTCACATCAGGGGCAGAATGCACAGCGCAGAGGGAGGACGAGTCACAGACAGACGAGGACAAGTACAGACATCAGAGTGGTGCCGCAAGCCGGAGGCACAGAATCGACTCAGTTCATTGCTTTGACAATGCGAGTGTCTTACTGAATGGAAAGAGTACCCAGACATACTTTGTGAATGTATGTGGATACTGACCTGGACTTGTGACAGGACTAGAGGTAGTAGGCTCAATATTTTCTACAAAGAGGGAAAAGGAAAGAAAAGAAAAACATTTTGTGTATTAATCATACATAAAAGACAAACACACATGAGACAATCAACAGTCATGCAACATATATACCGATGGTTTTTTAATTGAAGACTTTCCTGACCATCAACACCATTGACCCAAATCCAGCCTCTAGGTGTTTCCGAAAACTCTGTCACTCTCTTTAATATTAAATTACTACATGGTCATATTTCTCTTTGTGGCAACAGTTAGCAGGCATTTCCACAGTTTAGTCTGTAGGATCAACTTTTGTTGTGCTAAGGCTAAAGTGCTGCCTTTGATGTTCCCAAGACACACTTTCCATGGATTCTTTATATAAAATTTAACACGTGCGATATAAGTCTTCTTCTGAGAGTTGATACCAGCTCCTATAATGCCATGCAGTCACCTCGCTCCTTAATATGAATATTAAGAATAAAATATGTGGGTAGCACTCAAAATAGTCCAAAATTTATTTTTAAACATAAATATTGTATTTTACAAACATGTCTATAGAACTCTTCCATGTAGACAGTGATGTGTGCATTGATGCTTAGACACAAAAGATAAAGACACACAGATGTGTGGATACACACTTCTAGCACACTCCACATACATATACACAAACAAGCCCATGTTTCAATCGCCCGAAATATAGTGTTATCTCTATAACATTTCTGTCTGGAACATGGCAAATTAAAGGATTGCTACATCACTTCTTTACCTACATAAAAGTATACAAAAAACAACAACAATAATCTCCACAAAATCTTAAATAATGTATGTACTTTTATTTCGGATACCTTGTTTAACTTTTAATAGGGTCGTTTTTCAAGTGTTAAATGTCAGTAATAATAAAAATATCAATAATGTAAAGATTTAAAGTGAGAAAGTAACATAAATATTAAGAAACACATTGGGAATCAAAGGATAGGAACAACTTTTATTGCAGGAGAATCCAATCTCAGGAAAATACTGCATTATTTTTGAAACTCTAGTAATGTGGTAGCCTGAAATATTTAGTTTAGCATTATTCTATATATTTATCTGACTCACCTTACTCTAATGAATAGAAGCCTGTAATACTTGAAAAAAAAGTCTACATCCCCAATACCAAACATTGGAAGTATGTCAATCAAAAGTAATAACAGACCCCCTCATGCAAAATCTTGTCTCTAGTGATCATTTTCACCCAGCTTTTCTCCAGTGACCTACAATGAATGTTGCAGAGACTATATATTTTCTTCTTCTTCTTCCAACCTCTTTGGTATTTCTGCTATCACTGATTCTTCCATTCATAAGATTTTGGCAAGCACTTGTGAAATTCAATAGTGAACTCATTCACCTTCTCTTCTAGTCTAGTTCAGCTACTAGTTCAAATGATGAGACATTAGTTCAAGGGGAGCTATAAAATGGACCTTACAAATAACCATTTTGAATAATTATTGATGGGACTAGAGTCAATTTGTACCAAATTGCAAAGGTTGAATGTGTGAATCCTTCTCTGCCCACTCTAGGGCAATGAATTACATAAGATCTTCAGGACAAACCAGGATCAATGCCTACCCTACAACAGATAAGGGGTGGTAGAATATACTATTGAAGAGAGGCATTCTCAAATAGCAATATATATATATATATATATATATAGATATATATATACATATATATAGATATATATGGCAGTATTATTTGATGTTGTGGACAATTGAAAGTCTACTATACTAAGGAAAGCTTGCATTGGAGTACTTATTATGACAAATTTTCCAGTTTCATGGATGACTATTATCTATATCTGTTTGCAAAATTATGTAATAAACAAATATTTAACTTACTTTAATGTGTCAAAAGATATTCTAGGTGCTGGGACTATGAACGTGATCCACTGCCATTGAGACAATCCTGACTCACGGCAACCCTGGATAGTATGACCAGGAGCAGACATGCTTTTCTTTCTCCAGCAATGGCTGGGGGGTTTGAACTGCCAGCAGCCCAATGATAAATAGTGAATAATGTCTGGCCTCACGTAGTCAATAGACAGTAGAAAACAGTTAGAAAATCAAATTCCTAGTTTGAAATTCAGTTATTTATAGAAAATAAGCAAAATGCAAAATAAAAATTGTATTGGATGAATGCCATTCAAACAGACACTGTTCTGTTGTTGAGCTGGCAAAACCCCTCAAGGATTTTTATTAGCACAATTTTAAATGAAAAAAAAAAGATTCAAAAATAATGAAGATTAACGTGAAACTTCGTTTAAAGCTCTCTACTAAACAACGCTTGATCTGCTCACCCAAATGAGAGAATTCATAGCCCCGAAGAGAAATGAAAGTGTAAGTGGTTTGAAAGGTAGCAAGAAGTTTAATCAGAATAAGTATTCAAGGGAAAAAGAAATTCAACGGGACAGTGAGCAGAGTTTTCTATGTTCAGCAATTCGGATGTTTGAACTTCAGTTTCGTCAGCTGCTAGATTTTTGTTGTTTCAAATTTCTAACGTGGATTTGAGACGGTGAAAACGAGCAGCGTGACCCACCGTGGGATGATCCCATTGCACCCGGCTATTACTTGTCCTTGTTTATATAGCGTCAAATTGCTCATATAAACCTATTCTTTCTCTCCTAGAAAGGAATCATAAAAATATGGAAATTTAGTGCATGAAATGCTGCATACAGAAAAAACTTTTTAATAGAGTATTTCCCAAAATATGTTCTAATGTTTGCTTCACGTTGAAGTCACCATATGTTTTTCCCACATAGACTAAAGTCGAATCCCCAGTGAGGCAACTGTATATAAAACAAGAATTGGGGATGGTCATGGGGGTCACACAAAGGTCTAGAAGAACAAGAAGCAAAAGAGAACCACATTAATCCAGACCCAAGCACCGGCACTGGGGAAGGCTGGCCCTGAAATACGTGGGCGAGAACAGTCAGGAAGGTTCCTTGCTAGCAAAGAGCTGGGTGAGCCGAATAACATCCGGACAAAACCGAGGCCAAGTGCAAAACTTCCCATTAATCTCTGTATGATGTAAGCAAATTAGGAAACGCTCTAATCTTCAGTGTCTCCATTAAAAAATTTAGTGAATATCTCCTCGTTACACAGTTATGGATAAATTAAAAAATGCTTTAAAGGAGACACAGTAAGAGTAAGGGCTAGTAGTAGCATATGTTATCACTTAGATTAATGGAAATATTTGTATTTTAATAAATGAATAGAAAATGAAATAGAATATTTGGGATTGAGGAGTGTTGAATTTTATGAAGTAGAAACAAATATGTAAAATATCTTCAGTAAATGCTACTTGAGATTCTATAAGGAAACAATATTTCATCTAGAATTTGAGCATTGATTATTTCCCAATTAAAATATTAACTCTATTTTTCCTTAAATGATTTTTGGTAACCATATTGATTCTTATGACTAAACTACATAATGCAGGATAATTTTACCAGGTCCATATTTATAGTAGTAACATATGGACTAAGGTCTTAAATTTCTGTAAAGGGCATATATACATTTGAAACCTAAAATAAAAACTTTATGCCAGATTTCACATAAATTTCACTGCCATTGAGTCAATTCTGAGTCATAGCAACCTTCCAGGGGAAGGTGGACCTGTCCCTGTGGTTCCTGAGACTCTAAGTCCTTCAGAGAGTTGAACACTTCAACTTTCTCCTGAAGGAGCAGCTGTTGAGCTGCTGAACTTGATTAACAGACCAGCAATTAAGCCACTATGCCACCAGAGCTCCTTAAAATTGCAGGCAAATCTTAATATATATAGGTGACCAGTATTTAAATTATAATGCTTGTACTATGACTCAGTTCGACCTTTTCAAGAGGTAGTATGTGATCAAGAACTAATGGTATTGAAGGAAGAAATCCAAGCTGCATTGAAGGTATTAGTGAAAAACAAGGCTCCAGGTATTGACAGAATACCAATTTACATGTTTCAACAAGCTGAGGAAGAATTATAAACATGCATCCATCTATTCTAAGATATTTAGAAAATAATTATCTCGCTAATCAACAGGAAGGCATCCATATTTTTTGTGTAAAGCTAAGAAAGGTGACCACTAGACTAAAGGAATTATCAAGCATTGTTAATATTGCATGCAAGCAAAATTTTGCTGCAGATAATTTAAAAAATGCTTACCAAAGTACATCGTCAGGGAACTGCCAGTCATATATAAGCCATATTCAGAAGAGTATGTGGTAGAAGGGATATCACTGCTGACTTCGTGTGGATCTTGACTCAAAGCAGAGAACAACAAAAAGACATTTTCCCTTGGTTTCTGGACTATGCAAAGGCACTCAACCCTGTGCATCAGAACAAACTGTGGGTAACATCATAAAAAAAATCCATGGATAACACTGGAAGAATAGGAATTCCAGAAAACTCCACCGAACTCATGGATAACCTGCTCATAGACCAAGCCAGTCCTTTGAATTGAATGAGGGAATACTCCATGGTTTATAATCAGGAAAGGCTTGGGTCTGGTCAGATCTTTTCACCATATTTATCCAATCTATATGCTGAACAAATAATCCAAGAAGCTTGACTAATGAAGGACCAGTTCAGTATCAGCATTGAAAGAAAGCTTAACAACCTGTAACATGCGAGTGAAGTAACCATGCCTGCTGAAAGCTAGAACTTTAAAAACACTTCCCAATGAAAATCAAAGATGGATTTGTAATCCACAGTATGGATTACAACTCAATGTAAATTAAATAAATACAGCAAACCAAAATTCTCACATCATGATAAAGAGAAAAACTATTGGAATTGTCAAGAATTTCATCTTGCTTGGATCCACAGTGAATGCTCATGGAAGCAGTGGTCAAGAAATCAAACAATATAAAATGAGGAACTGATGCCAGGGGCTGAGGTGGAGAGCAAATATTTTGAGAATGATGAGGTCAATGAATGTATAAATGTGCTTTACACAACTGATGTATGTCTGGATTGTGATAAGAGTTGCATGAGCCCCTAGTAAAATGAATATTAAATAAATTATTAAAAAAGGAAAAAAAGAAATCAAACAATATATTGCAGTTGACAAGACCTCTTAAAAGTATTGAAGAAATGCCCCTTTAAGGACTAAGATGTTCCTGACTCATGCCATGCTATTTTCAATATCCTCATATGCATGTGAAAGTTGGGAAATAAAGAAGATCTTAGAGGAATTAACATATTATAATTATGGTCTGGCAACAGATATTGGAAGAACATTGGACTAGCAGAAGAACACATCAATCTGCCTTGGAAGAAATACAGCCAGAACACTCCTTAGAACAGAGATAGTTAAGACTTTGTTATCAGGAGAGACCAGTCCTGAGTAATGACCATAAAGCAGAAGCTCAGGGGGGAAGATGAGGACGCTCGACAGGATCGATTGGCACGACGGCCGCAACAGCAGGCTCAGGGCCTGCAGCGACGGCCAGGCTGCCTCCCAATGGCACTGAGCGCCACTCCTTTCTCTTGCATATAGGGTCACTGGGGGAGAAACAACTCCAGGGCACTGACCAACACAAATATGCCCGATGCTGATGCAAAAGGTGTAATTGTATGAATTCATTTCACCGACACAACAACTGTGAGTTAGATTTGGTAATGATATAACTGAGCGCAGAGAAGTGTGATATTTCACATACGGAATGGAGATGAGGTGCTTTTCTGCAATATCCTAGTTATGTATTTTCTCACACGGATGGAGCCAATATCCTGTGCACCTTCCTTATTTCTGCAATTACGTAAATGAGGTGTTTGCATGCAAGGGACTGCACCACCCCACGATTTAATAATGGATCTTTCTATGAGAGGCGGTAAATTAATAAGTAGCTTCTGTCACCAAGCATGAAAGCGAGCCATATTCAATGTGACTTCCTAGAGAGCTCTAGAATGGAGGACTTTGAAAGAAGAACAGGGTTTACAACACATATTTTCCAATCCTATTATTATATTTTGAAGCAAAACCATGAGTAGTCCTTCTTCCCCACAAGCCCTGCAGACACAGAGGAACCGTCTCCAAAGCGTTCTGAGAGCACGATCCGCAGCAGCTTACTCGTTAAATGAGAACCTTGAACTCACGACCTTGCGTTCTGTTAACACAGTAGTTTGGCCAAGGATTGCTCAGCTTTTGGGAACATCGGTTGTTTTATATGGATCAGCTTTGAACTGCTGTTCTGTCATCTCAGTAGTCAACGTGTAAGCTCTGAGCCAGTCTTTATGCGGTGCCAAGTGGCTGTCCTGAGGAACCAGAGCGGATTCCCCGAGTCTGATTATGTGGTGATTCCAGAGCGGGCCCTCAGTCCCACGAACGGTGGACTAGATCACAGCGGGCCACTGCGTTCCTGTGGGGAATGGTCTTAGCAAAGGAATGATTTTAATTGCTCATAAACCAGAGGTGAAAAGAAGTTCACCAAGATACGCGTGCTCGACAGTTATGTAGAAAAATGAGGTGCTGTGTAAAATAAGACTTTCTTCTTAGTAAATGTGATTCACCAGGATATGAGAAATTCTATTAAAACAAGGTGTTGTGGAAACTGTGTGCTATGAGAAGGATCAATTTGTAATGGTCTTTTCTAAGGACTTCATAAACTATTGTTTGATTACTACCCACACTATATGCTTCTAAATTGTCTAGTACCAAATCCCTCGGTTCCTGTATATTTTGGATGACCATGCTTGGTTTTGGGGTTGCATTTTGTCCTTTTGTTACAAGACAGCAGTCCTGTGTGTGAGAGAGAGCCTGCCTGTGCTATTGAGACAGCACAGAAATGAATCCCTCTGGCTGCCATGGTTTCATCTGAAAGCGCTGACTTCCAATCATTGTGGAGTGGAAGCAAAGTAATTTTCACAGTAGAATAAAGAGGATGCTGCCCCGGAATGACCAAGGTTATTGTTGATGGAAACAACAGAAGACTGGCTGTGAGCTGGGTGGGATATAGAAGCCACGAGTGACAAGTTCTCCTTTTTACCTTTACCAGGAGACTCATAAAGTGTCCTTTAGCCATCGTAGCGCTCTAGGATAGCAGAGCCTTTGTGTGTCGGATTTAAATTACAACTTAAGAGCACGGATTTGTTTCAAAAGAAGAAATGCATCACCAGCAAACATCGGCGAGGCTGTGGCTGACATTAGAGATTACAAAGTGTTACTGTGTGATACAAAAAGGTGGTGCTGCTGTTATTAACAGATGTGGATTCCTGTCTGTCTGTGTGTGGCTCTTTCTATTCGACCTCTGGGTTTTACTTTTCTGATACACAAATGAAAGCTTATAAGAGTTGGTTCACAGATCTCACTGAGTCATTATTTGTTTCCCATCATTTTATTGTCGATTAAAAAATGGCTGAGCACAGTTGTTACTGTTAGGGCATTCAGAAGCTTCCCCCAAATAGAATCCACAATCATATACACAGCAGGTACTCATCGTCTATAAAGTTGCATATTTATATAGCGACCATATCTACTCAGTGTTGCCACTCAGCATTGTACTGAGGATAAATGAGACAATACACATAAGTCCCTTAGCACAGTCCCTGCCTAGGACATAAACATGGTTCTATAAATGTGAGCTGTTTTTTATATTGAAATTATGATAAATGACTTTAAAACTCTAGCAGCATTACCAATACTGTGTGTTTTATGAGACTCATAAAATACAATCCCAACAATGAATATTCTACCCAAAAGTCATTGATATTAATGAAAATACTATGAAAATATTTTTAAATGTTTACATGGGGAAACCTCCATGTTAAAATTAGCTAACCCAATCACCAGAATTTCTCTGTAACTTTTCAAATACATAAAATGTTATTTTGCATTTATTTTGTAAATGCTTGTGTGCCTATTGGAAGGAAAATGCTATTTAGGGCTGTTTATAAATGCTCACATGTGTATTTGACGGAGAAGGGATTCACAGAAGAGTAAAAATTAGAGGGTTGCATAAGTATTTCTTTGGCATGTATTCATTGAAAACAGAGTGCTATGTCAACACTAAGAAAAGACGGCTGTCTATTATCACTGTTGATTTTTCTCAAGACAGTATAAATGGTGCTATACTTAACCTTAGCCTAAACTACTTATTCAAATATAGAAAACATCCTCTCAACTAATCAACAGACAGTTCTATATGAGAGAGGAAAACATTTGCTGTAGAAAGAAAGGGACTTTAATCACAAATGGGACATTCACATGCTTACTAAAATTAATAAAGTAACTATAGTCTTTTTATTTCTCTTGGTAGTGGAGATATCAAAGCAAATTTATGTTTCTACAACTCACTTTAACTTCCCCAAAGTATAACATCATCTGTAGTCTTCTACACAAAGTCGCTCCAGTATATGTTCTTCTTGGATGCCATTTTTAGATAAGTTTGGAAAACTTTTAGTCATGCTCCGAGTTAGAGTAAATATATTTGTCCTCAGCCTTTCAGGTGACATACAATATTTCAGCGAATATGCTTGATGTAAATTCAACAAGAAACTAAGAGCTCTGGATTTTAGTGAACACAGAGTCCCCAGATTATGAACAACTTCTACTCCTAAACCTTTAAGTCAAATTTGGACATGAGGTAGAACAGGTAGGTATAGTTTTTATCTAAAATCAGTTAATCAAATTTTTGTCTTGGCATATAACATATATCATACTTTTAATTCATTAAAACATTAAAGAAACATAGACACACCATAAATTTTTTTATATTATAATATAGCAATCGTAATAAAAATGTGTTGATAGGTGGTGCACAGCAACAAGGATTTCCTATTACAGACTATAGCATGTACCCTGAATGTTTAATAGACTGTGCTTTAGGGCTGATTTGTAGCTACTGGTCGTGCATAGTCAGATGTTCATAACCCTTCATTTTAGATAGCACTCAATGGGAAACATTTTCTGTTACTTTGAGTTTGATATTATTTTTGAAACATGCCGCTCTGTGTCATGGAAAAAACAAAGCACTCAGGCTTCAGCAAAAATGTTTGGTTTCTTCTCTAATATAAACTAGAACGAAAGTCAGAGTAGAGGGAATGTAGTCAAAGATACACAATAATTCAAAGATGAAGGTTATGACAGGCCACTGAACTAGTCATAACAGTCCGTTGTGTTGATGCCAGGTAAAGACATGCAGTGCCTAGATACCTGGTCATCAAGACTTGGACTGCTTATTGTTTTAAACTCACAAACTCTAGCTACTTCCAGTAACTGAGGTACAATCTGTTAGCACTCTCGATTGCTTCCCCATCTGTGACTCTGCACAGGACTGGCTTGGAGTTACTGCCTCTGCATTTGTGTGGGCCAAGGGATGACCAAGGAGGTGGCAAATTACCAGATGTGGTGAGGTGTCCATTTCCCTGCGTTAGCACATTAGCCGTCAGTTGAAACTAAAGGGAATTTGTTGCATTCAAACAAACGCCATTACATGTGAGCTAGATTTTAATGTCTTTAATATAGAGGCTGTAAGTCGGACATGGATTTCAATCTCTGCCAGTGCTAGCCATGAGATCACGACAAGAATTGACCATTGACCGGTTAAATAGAGTTAAATAAAAATAAATAAGCAAGACAAGACACCTTGCCCAGTGACGCACATATAGTAGAAGAATACCAATTATGATAACTGTTCTCTACAACCCAGATCCACTGTTACAATGAAAGCAAATGGTTGCTCGCGAGCCATCCTCTGGTCATATGTAGGGAGTGTACTTGTAAATAGCACACCGACAGAGAAATGACTTGAAAACTAGTAATAAAAAGACAGCTTAAGGACGGTGACAAATGTCCCTGGAATCGACCAGGTGCTCAGTATCAAATGGCCAATTTTGACAAACTCTTTTGGTGAAAAGTGATGTGGAAACGCCTCATAGACACTGATGCCAGTAACATTCAACTGGAGTGTTGGTGATCCAGGTGACTAAAAGCGGCTCAATATCAAACTGTAGGAACAGAACAGGCTGGCAGAATACAACCATACTAAAGCTCTCTGGGTTAGTCTGGGTAGACTAGAGAAACAAAGTCACAGAAATTCATATATGTATAAGAGAGAATTTTATATAAAGGGTAAGTGTACTTTCAGAAAGCATCTTGACCGTGTCCAGTCCAAGCCCGTAAGTCTGATATAGCCCATATGTCCAACACCAATCTACAAAGGCCTCCTCAATTTCACAAAACACACGCCATGTCACCAACTGCAGGAGGAAAGTTGAATCAGTGAGCATGTAAGCATCTTAGTGCTGGCAGGGATGCCCATAGGGTGCTCCAACACCCAGGGCTGCATCAGGGTAGGTCCATGTGGCTTCTCCTCAGGGATGTCTTGCAGGAAGTGAGCCTTGCCAACTGAAGCTGGGAACTGGATAAAGCAGCTGTACCCTGGTCTGACCATCAGAGAGCAAGAGACCCGAGAGAACCAAAAAAGGCGAGACTCACCAAGCAATTTATCTCTCTGCCCTTCAATTAATTCCACATGTGTTTATCAGCCAGGTTAGCACAATAAACCTTAACTACCTCACTCTCTACGAGGCAGTGTGTCATTGATATAGATTTCCAGGACAGAAATCTTAAGAGAAATCCCTATCAAGAAGCAGTCAATGCTAGATTATTGGCATAGTTAACAAAAAACATGAAAAGCCAAAAGCAAAACTAGGATGAGTGATCACAGAAACTTCTTGGAGAAGAGCTGCCTGATTATTGCCACACTAACAAATCAAGAGTCATCAGGAATTCTTCATATTTCTCTAATATGAAATCTGAGTTTATTCAGTTTCTTTGGCACTATTTTAAACGATGAATAATATGACAAATTGCTTCCTCTATAAAATTTATTGCAGGCGAGATTGAGTATAAGTAAAAAAACGAGATGATAATGTATTAGAGCAGACAGTTCACAGAGAGGACCACATGGCCGGCCCCACTATGAGACATGATGCCCCTCATTGACCCATAGCCCTACAGGGGACAACACTGGAGACACAGTGTGGGAACTGCACCTGATCTGATCCCGCCACCTGGAGGCAAAACACTAAGGGGGTGCAACAGAACAGCAAGGGATTGGAGTGGCGAGGTCCCCAGGAAATGCTGAAGGTGGACTTTGGGGCCAGGGTATGGTGCCCCAACAGACTGGCCTGGAAAACACTCCTAAAGGCCAACAAACAATCCTTGAACTAATTACAAGCTTTTATTTCTTGTGTTTTGTGTTTTTTGGTCATTGGTTTATTGTTATTGTTGTTTTGTTGTCTATTGTTGCTTATTTTGCTCTGTCTTGTTTTTGTTCATGTTATTATCTCCACAGGTCTGTCTAAATAAGATAGGCTGGGTGAACAATCTGGAGGAGTAAACAACGGGACCAACAGTTCCAGGGGGACATGGGAGAGGGGAAAGAAGGTGAAAGGTAGTGGTGGTAACAACCCCAGGCCCAAGGGAACAACAAGTGATCCAAATCAGTAATGAGGAGGGTGTAGGAGGCCTGGTAGGGCATAATCAAAGGTAATGTAACCAAGAGGAAGTGCTGAAACCCAGGTGGGGACTGAGCATGATAGTGGGACAGGAGGGAAGTCAAAGGAAATAGAGGAAAGAGCTGGAAGGCAAAGGACATTTATAGAGGTCTAGATAAAGACCTCTATACATATGCAAATTTATTTATATAAGAGGATGGGGAAATAGATCTATATGCCTATATTTATAGGTTTAGTATTAAGGTAGCAGAAGGACATTGGACCTCCACTCAAGTACTCCCTCAATGCAAGAATACATTTTTCTATTACATTGGCATTCTATGATGCTCACCTTCCTGACACAGCCACTGAAGACAAAGCAGGTGAATAAGCAAAAACAAAGATAGTGCCCGGCTATCAAAAGAGATACCGTCTGGGGTCTTAGAGGCTTGAAAGTAAACAAGCGGTCATCTATATCAGAAGCAACAAAGCCCACATGGAATAAGTACACCAGCCTGTGTGATCATGAGGTGCTGAAGGGATAAGTTATCAGGCATCAAAGAACAAAAAATCATATATCATTTTGTGCTCACATCCCTGATACCATAGCTGAAGACAAATGGGTGCATATGCAAATGTGATGGTGCCCTGCTATCAAAAGATATAGCGGCTGGGGTCTTAAAGACTTGAAGGTAAACAAGCGGCCATCTAGCTCAGAGAAGCAAAGCCTATATGGAAGAAGCACACCAGCCTGTGAGATCAAGAGGTGTCGAAGGGATCAGGTGTCAGGCATTATCAGAACAAAGTCTTATCATAGTGAATGAGAGGGGTGTGCAGAGTGGATACCCAAAGCCCATTTGTAGGCTGTGGGGAGAGGCCAGGTGCTCAGACATCCTCCCAGAGCATGATCAGTTGCCAGACTATATAGCAGGCCCCACTCCCTGCTGTTAAAGACAATGGATGCCTGCAGCCATCTAGTTGGCTCCAGGAGGTGGGGTTTACACCCTACTGATAATGGTTCCTATGGAGATCTAGGGAATGGGTCAAAGTTAAACCACCATCCTAAACCTAGGATCTTCCCATCTTGTCACATGTATAACCCCAATCCTTCCCCTTCCTATTGCGTGTGTATCCCTGGACCACCCACCTCTCATTGCTGTATTGCTTATAGGACAGCCCCTTGTGGTGATGTATGTCCTCACCTGTACTTAGGGGGCTTGCATGTCCCCAGAGAATTTAAAAGGGGCCTGGGCTAGCATTAAAGCTCTCTCTCTCTCCCTCCACGTGGACCATCTAGTGGGGCAGAGGTGAGCATGCTACCATGAATCGTGACTGACTCCATTTATTTCATTACTTCTATCTCTCATGCTCTCTATAACTTTAATATGATATTTACTTATTATCGCTGTACAATTGTGCCTACCATACCCGTAATGATGTGTTAGGGGCTGGCTTCCCCTGACAGTAGGCCACTGGACATCCCCTTACAGAAGGGTCTCTGGGAGGAGATGAGCCAGTGCTCAGGGTGCGATGTAGCAACGATGAAAAATACAACTTTCCACTAGTTCCTAAATGCTCCCCCCTCTCCCCACTATCGTGATCCCAGTTCTATCTTGCAAGTCTGGCTAGACAAGAGGATGTACACTGGTACAGGTAGGAACTGGAAACACGGAATAAGGGTGGATGATCCCTTTAGGACCAACGGTGTGAGTGGCAATGCCGGGAAAGTAGAGGGAGGGTGGGTTGGAAAGGGCGAACTGATTACAAGGATCTACATGTGACCTCCTCCCTGGGGGACAGACAACAGAAATGTAGGTGAAGGGAGATGTCGGACAGGGAAAGATAGGACAAAATAATAATTTATAAATTATCAAGGGTTCATGGGGGGAGCGGGGAGGGAGGGGGAAAATCAGGAGCTGATGCTAGGGGCTTAAGTATAGAGCAAATGTTTTGAGGCTGAGGGCAATGAATGTACAAATGTGCTTTACACAATTGATGTATGTATGTATTATGATAACAGTTGTATGAACCATTAATAAAACAATGAAAAAATTTCCCTGTAGTAAGTGTTACAAAGGAGCACGCAGCAAGGAGATCCACTGTCATCAGGAGGTTGGGAAAAACTTCTTTGGGAACGGTCAGAACAAGCCTTAGTTAAGGATTGTATGCATCATTGAACCTGATGACAGACATTAATGAAAGGCAGTGTGGAGGCTTGCATGGCTGAGACCAACCTGGGACCAGAAGTTCAGTTATGGTGTATCCTGTACTGGAGAGGACAGGAGAAAACACAACATGCTTCAAAGGCATGTGTGGCTTCTGCACAGCAAGATGACAAAGTGAAGGGTTCCAATTATTGTCTGAAGATAGCACATCCGGAATAAATCTTAAAGGCGATTCTGACCCCTCCAGCTCATTTACAGATGCGGAAGATAAGTCCTAGATGTATATAATAACATGTTCAAATAATACCTAGATAGAATTAGAAACCAGGACTTTTTACTCCCAATTTAGAGACAAACAGGAGAGGAAAAACTTTGCCATGTTCTATTCAATAGTACTACTCTAAATATGCCAAAATAAAAAGAGCCAAGTATGTTTAATAATGTTCTAAGGTAAGTGGTATAATAATCTTCAAGTATCATAAAATCAGATCCTGACAACTCAATGAGACAAGGAGAGCCTGCGGCAAATAAAAATGGCTCCACAAGTGCTTGCGTTCAGCGTCACAGTTTGATCTAACTACTTCTAGAGGGGCATTGACTTGGAAAACATGACCCTTTGTTTTATGTTGATCTGAGCATGCACAACAAGCATGTACATAAGTGGAATGTAGGGTGAGTGTAAGAGTCATTGGATGGAGAAAGTGGCTTACTCTACTACTAGCTGAAAGGTTGATGGATCAAACCCACCCAGAGGTCCCTTGGAAAACTGGCCTGGTTATTTGCTTCTGAAGGTCACAACTTTTCCAGCTCTGTGGAACATTTCTCCTCCGAATCTATGGAGTTGGCATGAGTCAGAATCTACTTGACAGCAATTTCAACAAGAAAAAGTATATGCGTATATATACCTCTTGTTTTAATTTGGATGGACCAGAATGAGATGGAAAAAAATTGAGAGAGAGGTTGGAAAGTTAGTTGACATTCTAATCACTGTTCAAGTTGCTTTTATTTTATTTCGAGTATTTATTATGACTAACACTGAGTGTACCAACTTCCTTTTCTTCCAGAATGTTTGATGTTTTTGAAGTTTTCATATTGCTAAAACAGGAGGTGGGAAAACATCCTTTATAAATAACTCTCTGCCTCTGATCTAAGTTTCTTTGTTTGAATCTTCATTTTCACTGCTGACACAAAGCCAAAGTCCCTTCTCCGGGTGTCTGATACTGTCCATCTGACATGTTCATTTGTCGAGAGATAGGGGCTATAGACTGGGAAATATGCGCTTGGGGATAATTAATTGGAAATGAGAGCACGCATGTTGTGTAATTTAGCAAAGCCACTGGAGTGGAAAGGGGATTGGCTGCTTCTGCCACTCACTTTCTATTTCTTGGATCTTTCTGATTTGGGGTAGGACCTTCTGAAAAAATGGAATCACAACTCTGGAGCCTACCTATCCCTTAGAGAAAATTAATGATAAGAATGAGTTACTACAGAAAGAAAATATAAAGTTAGAGAAAGAAAATATAAAGTGAAAGTTACTTAAAAGAAACAAATCCAAACCATTACTCTCGAGTGGGTTCTGACTCTTAGATCTCCGAGAGCATAGAGTGGAATCAGTGGCTCTATCATATTTCCAAGGCTGAATATTTATGGGGACAAACGACCACATCTTTCTCTTGGAAAACTGTTGGTTAGAAATGACCTTTTGATTAGTAGCTGAGTGCTAAAGCACTGTACCACCAGCTCACCTCGAACGATATTTATGGATGTCCAACATTTAAGAACAGTAAACACAAACTAGAGTAAATAGGGTCTTCCGGGGAAGAGGGGTTTCATTATATGGCTCTTTTCAATTCCAATAAAAGAAAGTTACCGTCTCAGAACCCCACAGGGGCCGTTCTACCTTGTCTTGTGAATTGGAATCGACTCCATAGGAGTGAGTTTGGCTTGTCTTTTTGCAATCCATATCTCAGGAGATGGAGTGGGACCACGTAAACAAGTTGTGTTCATCACGAACAGAGAGGATCAAGGAGTTTTGCAGTTCCTCCGTGTATCAGAGAGTCATCTCAGAAGGAGAGAATCCTGAGACCACCAAGAGAGGAGATGGCAACAAGGTTCCTCTCTGAAGTGGTGGAGGCAGGAGAGCCGGAGGGATGGAGCCCACACGACAGAACAAAGGAGCCATGCAGCCAGCGACAGAGACAGGTCAGAGCAGGCCGGCTTCCTGGCCCACAGAGGCAGAAGCCAAAGAACCCTATGGCCGAGAGGCCTACATGCTTGCCAGTAGGGCTGAGAATAAGTGGTGCAAACGGAAGAACTGTATCCTTGCCATTTTCTCACGTGTTAGCTTCCCTAAGAAGTACTCTTAATGGTGACTATTGTCCGTGAGTTCCATGTGGCCCTCGCCATGGATTCTCAAACCCAGAAGGAGTAGAGCGCTGGGGGAGGAAAGAGGGGTGCCAGTGCGTGGAAAAGAAAGTGGAAGGTAAAGGCGTGTCGGGTGGGACCTCTGTCTCGGCATTTGGCCTTGGGCTGCTCTGGAGCTGGACTCCTCTTCCCGCTACTCAAGTTTGGGGAGGTCAGTTGTGTTCATTCCACTTGCTCAGAGTCTTTCATATCAGTGTGGTGCCAGACAGAAACGGAGATTGCTTGCATGTCTTGGAAAAATGAATCAAAAAGATAAAAGAGAGCGAAGCACACCCTTCAGCCAGTTCTGACCCATGGCTTCTGCGGTCGACCGCAGCCCCCGTGCCCTGGATCCCTGGCTGTTATATTCTTGATAACGGTACCGGTTTGCATCTTTTTAACAGTGCTGGCTGTCTCCTTGACCGACGCCTCCTGAACAACCATAAGATAGAACCGCCCGTGACACCCCCTCAGAGTCCTCACTCACAGTAACGTTTGCTGCTTTACGTTTTTAAATGTGGGGAAATGTAACATAACTGGAATGGCCTCATCCCAAGATGGAACTGGTCCTGTAGATGCAATGAGCCTTTCCACAGCTTGTGGCTTCCCTCAGCAACGGCATACCTGCTGCTCTGTGATAGAGTTACACGACGCTAGACACACCTAGCTGCCATCAAGCACAGGTGTTGTGACTCAGGATTTCTTATTGGTTCAGGCCCATGGTCAAGACTATCCCCTAGAAATCTCTCTGCCGTCAGAAAGGAAAATACTAGATCCTTTGGGGGGAATGGGCTTCAAATGGAATTTGACTTCAGTTTCTTATTGCTGATTCAAAGACATCTTACATTCTTGGATATTCTTGACGTTTGAATCTTGTGTCAAGATGTTGTTGATTCTAGTGATGGCAGTGTTTCATCTCATATGCACAGCAGACTGTTCAAACATGCCGCGGCTGTGGTGCTCCTTTCCATTCTGCTGCTCCCAATTTTATTGTCACTTCAGAAATAAACTACAACATATAAAGGAGCCCTGAGAAGGCAGCTTTGAGAGCCCTGGGGTAGAGCTAAAAGCAGCTCCCTTGATTTTATATTTGAGCCATCTGGTGCTTACATCAGCTACCACTTGTTTTCAAATATATATTATTTGCGACTTTGTAGAGCTGAATAACATGAGCCCCTTTGGTAAAGCAAATACTGTCAACGTACAGTGATTTACATAAAAGAAAGAGCTAGTCATTTCATATGAGTCTGTGTGACTGGAGGTTCATAGCTTCCTGTACTGAGAATAGGAGGATTCTTATGCTGTGAAGTGTCTGAATTTCCTTCTATTGAACACCAGTGAAATAGAATGAACTCTTTCAGACGAAACCATCCGTGTCTAGAGCAAAGACTAGCATTTATTGAGAGCTTAGTCTATCCTAGACATTGTGCTAAGCAGTTAAATTGTTCTGTTCTATTCAGGCCTATAATAAAGCTCCCAAAGCAAGCCCAATGCCACCGAGCTGATTCCTACTCAGAGCCTACATAGAGTCTTCAAGGCTGTGAATCTTTAGGGCACCAGATAACTGTATAGTTCCCACGCTGCGTAGCTGGCGGCTTGAACCTCTGCCATTACAGATAGGAATCCAATGCTTACCTGACAGCATCACCTGGGCTCCTTAGGTCTACAGAAGTGGGAAGAATGAGTTAGATGATGCTTCAATACTAAGTAAAAACTCACAAAATTAAACATAGTAAAGAACCATGTATTTCTATGCTAAAAGCATAACTAAATATCCATCAGAGATCTGGTAAATCATTTGTTATTGTCCCAAACAAGCATTTTCCTTGGTGCAACTTGGGAAGGAGAGAGACGGGATGATACAGTGACCGACCCTGCTTTGTCCTGCAATCCTCACAGATCATGATTGCTCAAATGCCACTGGTCAGGACAAGTCACATGTTAGTGTTGCTTTTTGCCCTTGAATTGGTTACAATGTCAAGGCTCTCTTGACAGAGAAGCAAAGTGATTTTCCAAAGCTACTTACCTGGTAAATGGTGACAGTGTGTTAATTTAACCTGGTTCTGTTAAAAATGAAAGCCCATGCCCTTAAATACTTAAGGATACAGGAAGGACACAATTCCTGAGTCATACAGCACCCATGGGAAGGACGTAGGGGGTTCTTGGTCTCCATTCAGCCTTCATAATATTTTTCCATATTCTCTAATTGAATGAGAACAAGGGCCATGCCAGCAATTGATCACCATTGAATATTCTAGCTCATAGCATAGTGCTTAGCACATAGCAACTGCTCAATAAACCTATCATATGGATGTTTAATTTGTGCCAGGCATTAGGTAATATTATAGTTCTAGGATCCAGAGCATACACTTAATATTATTATTTTTTTGATAAGAAGTAAAACAGTATAATACAACTAATTATAAATTACCCACTCTTCAATGAAGAGAGTAGTATTGTGGGCCAATCCTTTCCTCTCTCCCAGGTCAGATGCATTTGAATTGTGGTTCTGGGGAAGAATATTGAAAATACCATGGATTGCCAAAAGGTCAACAAATCTCTCTTGGAAGAAGTATGGGCGGAATACTCCTGGAGACAAGGATGGCAAGACTTCGTCTTATGGACTTTGGACATATTGGCAGGAGAGATCAGTCCCTGGAGAAGGACATCAAGTGGAGACGCAACAAAAACGAGGATGGCCCTCAAGGAGATGGATTGACACAATGGCTAGGTCAGCGGGCTGGGGCACAGGAACTATCGTGAAGATGGCACAGGCTGTGCAGGGTTTTGTTCTGTTTTGCATAAGGTTACTATGGGCACAGACCACTAGATGGCCCCTAGCAACAGCAACAAAGTCAAGTGATGGACTCGTCCGTTTGTCTTTGAGTGTTTTGATTGTTTCATCTTCTGTCAGGCCGCTAGAGCATCCAAATTCAGTGCATATTATCTTCTCAATCGAGGGTCATTTTCTTCATCATTCTCATTTTCTTCTTGTTTTCTAACTCACTTATGATGTTTTCCCACCACTGTCAATCATTTCAAATGTATCATTATCTGTGACAGTCAGTTTTGTGTCAATTTTGTTGGTTTGGGTCAATTTGGTTGGCTCAGGTCATGTTAGGATCTTATGTGAGCAGTTAAAACATTTGTGGGGAGAATGGGGTAAAATCCTACCTACTTAATTAGGTCACAGCAGCCTTGATATAATTGAAAGATAGTTTCATCATGTAAGTTGACACTGTGGAGAAGCTAGCTTCTCTCTTGCTGGTGCAGATTCTGCATCTGTCTAATCCATCTGAAGGTCCCGAGAGCTAGTAGTAGCCTGCTGTATATCCTATTGTCCTTGGATTCTTGCACTCTGCAGTGCTGACCGTGGATTGTTCAGCCTCTGCATTCACCAGCCTGTGTTCTTCTTGATCCCTGTTTCACCCTCCTGCTGTCTGGTCATTGGCTCCTGCAGCTACAAGAGTCAGAATAAAAGCCTACTGCTTAACACTTGACCCACAGACTTGAACCAGGCTGGACTAACCAAGTCTCTAACTGTGAACCACTTTCTTGATACAAACTCCCTTCTTTATCTACATAGAAGTACTATTAGCTTTGCTTCTCCAGAGGACCCAGCCATCAGTGTCTGATTCTAGCTGCACTCTGTTCCTTCACCACACGGATCCTGGAGCTGCACTTTCCTGGCAGCACATTGCCTCCTTCAAATAGGCATCCCCAGGGCCCACAATTGACTTTTTGATATTGACTCAGCCTTTATCTGTCTAGTTCCATGGGCTTTCCTTGAATCCAGGATTTTCTGCTGGAAGCCTGGGACCAGAGACACGAAGGAGCTATTCTCTTATGCCCTTTCTCCAGAAATTAGTATTCTCTTATGTAGAGCCTGCACGCAGGACCAGCCCCTACTCCAGCCCCTGCCAGTACCACCTAAACTATTGTCCAAAGGACGTCCTCTATTATCCTCATGTAGATCCTTTGGCATGATCAACTGAATCCAGCTTTCCCATTCTATGGACAACTACTTGGTGTATTGGGCAATAATCAGCTGCAAAAAGGGGTGTAAGTAATTCTGATTGCTTTCTACCATCCTGAAAGATACTGTCAATGTAAGTTGTTCGACCCTCCCTATCTATGTATATATTGGAATCTCTAGGTGGCGCAAATGATTCATATGCTTGGTTGGCAAAATAAATAAATAGATAAATAGAATGTTGCAAGTTTACGTCCACTCAGAAGTGTCTTGGGAAAAAAGCCCTAGTGAGCGAGTGCACGCGCGCGCGCGCACACACACACACACACACGCATTACTGTTTTATAATACGCAGCCATTGCTTTTTTACAGTCTTTTCACTTGTTAAAAATTTTGAATCATGAAATATTATGAAAAAGGATTCAATTTCATTAATACAATCATGAAATAAAGTGATTCAGTTCATCAGGATTTCAATGATACTGTCTCAGAGAGAGAGAGAGAGAGAGAGAGAGAGAGAGAGAGAGAGAGAGAGAGAGAGAGAGAGAGAGAGAGAGAGAGAGAGAGATTGGTAATCACATCGCCATGTAGGTGAGTGGTTCACAGGTTAATTTAGATAAGCATATACAAACAGCCACCTAAATGTTTATAGCACTTGACTGTACACAAAGAACACACTCAGGTGGGACCTGAGGCAGAGGAAAGAGGGGAAATAAAGAGACATTGGGTCTTGTATTTCCCTGTACTTTCATGAATAAGGCTTAGGATCTTAGTTGAATTAGTTTACTTTGTTTCTTACCTATTAACAAACAGACAAATCCACTTCCATCCAGTCAACACTGACTCACAGTGACCCCCTGTGGGTGTCAGCTACTGTAACTGTGTGTGAGACTGAAATGCAGAGGCTTTCTCCTGTGGAGGTGCTGATGGTTTCAAGCTTCTGACCATTTGGGTCACAGCCCACCAGGTAACCATTACACCCCCAGGGTTCCTCTCCATCTACAGAATGACAAATAAGGCCAAGAATATTTTTGTGAAGATTTCCTTTCCCAAAGATGGTAGAAATTGCTAATGGATAATTATACTCATCCTTGCTGGCTAGTGTGGCTGGAAGAAGTCCTAGTGGCAAAGTGGTTAAAAATAGGGCTGCTAACTGTGAGATCCAGCAGTTCAAAACCACCAGCTGCTCCACGGGGGAAATACTCTGCTGTCTATTCTCTTGCTCCCTGAGAGTAGCTGGTACTTTAGAGTTAGTGACTTGTGCTCAGCAGCTCAACATGTAACCACTATGTTTCTTTAATATATTTAAAATATATTAAGAGTATATTTTAAATAATATATTTTATTGCATGTTAAAGGATTTGGAGCCTGAAAATTATCCATTGACATTCATGTGCAAAAGAGTAAAACAAGCGCTAAACATGATCAAATGACAGTATCTTTCAGTGAAATATCCTTTAATCTTCCCTGCCCTTTTTCCTCTCTCCTTCCCTCTCCCTTCCCTTCTCTCTGACCTCCCACTTGACCTTCCTTTCTTTATCATTTATTTCCCTTAGAGAAAACCCACTGCCTTATAATAAATTCTGATGAATAATGTCCTACAGGACAGAATAGAACTGCCCCATAGAGTTTCTAAGTCTGTAAATCTTTGTGAAAGTCAATGGCGCCTTTCTTTCTTTCTTTCTTTCTTTCTTTCTTTCTTTCTTTCTTTCTTTCTTTCTTTCTTTCTTTCTTTCTTTCTTGTATGAAATAGTTGTGGATTCAAACTTCTGACCTTTCCGTAAGCAGCCTGATTTAACCCACTGCACCACAAGAGCTCCTTTTTTAAAAAGAAAAAAAACCCCATTCTATTGGGGCTCATACAACTCTTCTCACAATCCATACATACATCCATTGTGTCAAGCACATTTGTACATTTGTTGCCATCAACATTCTCAAAACATTTGCTTTCTACTTGAGCCCTTAATATCAGCTTCTCATTTTCCCACTTCCTCCCCACTCCCTCACAAACCCTTGGTGGTTTATAAATTATTATTATTTTGACATATCTTACACAGTCCAATGTCTCCCTTCACCCACTTTTCTGTTGTCCATCCCTCAGAGAGGAGGCTATATGTAGATCCTTGTAATCGGTTCCCCCTTTCTACCCCACCTTTCCTCCACCCTCCAGGTATCACCACTCTTACTACTGGTCTTGAGGGGATCATCTGTCCTGGATTCCCTGAGTTTCCAGTTCCTATCAGTACCAGTGTACATCCTCTGGTCTAGCCAGATTTTTAAGGTGGAATTGGGATCATGATAGCGTGGGGAGGAAGCATTTAAGAACTAGAGGAAAATTGTATGTTTCATCAGTGCTATACTGCACCCTGACTGGCTCTTCTCCTCCCGGTGACCCTTCTATAAAAGAATGTCCAGTCTCCACTCTGCTGTCCCCCTCATTTACAATGATTTGATTTTTTTGTTCTTTGATGTCTGATACCTGATCACTTCGACACCTCATGGTCACACAGGCTGGTGTGCTTCTTCCATGTGAGCTTTGTTGCTTCTGAGCTAGATGGCTGCTTGTTTATCTTCAAGTCTTCAAGATCCCAAACGTCATATCTATTGATAGCTGGCCACCATCAGCTTTCTTCACCACATTTGTTTATGCATACATTTGTCTTCAGCGATCACGTCAGAAAGGTGTGCATCATGGAATGCCAATTTAATAGAACAATGTGTTCTTGCATTGAATAAGTACTTGAGTGGAGGTCCAATGTTCATCTGCTGTCTTAATACTAAACCTATAAATGTATGCATGTAGATCTATTTCCCCACCATCCTATATAAACATATGTACATGTGTACAAACAGGTAAAAGCAGATTTTGCTTTACAGCATAATCTCTGGAGAAGTCAGTGATTAAAGTTCTTTCCTTAACAAATTGGCACTGTCTGAAAAAATATGTTTCTTTACATTTGATCTAAATATGGGGATGTACACTGATCTTTCTTTTCCTACCTTTGGGGTAGCACAGATTCAATTTAATTTATTTACATGCAATAGCCTTCCCCAAAGAATTCAGCCAGCTTGTAAAAATTGCATCTATTTAAAATGGAATTTCTTGCATTTTTCTTTTCTGATTGTAAAAAATACTATAGTGCATTCTTCCTAATATTTTAAACTATATTCCTTTTCATAGGATGTTTGTTAACAGCAAGTATCATCATATCTTAAGTCATATTTTGTGCTGTCTTTGAGTGACCAGTCATGTCTCTAAGCTTTTCTACATCTTTAAATAATGAATCTATTTCAAGCGTTTCAGGATGAGTAATTAATTGCTTAGCCTGAAATCTGTCTGGTATCAAAGTATTAATGCCTGAATTAATTTTCAACTTATAACTGTTTTCATTTACACCTACTTCCTTGGCTGTTATTTAAGGCAATTTCATCTTCCTGGTCTGTGGCTTATATGGTAATGTATTTCATTTTAATGAACACTCTTTAAGCTGTAGAAGTAGGCCAGACGCTATCAGAATAAGTCATTAGAAGAGAAATCTTACTCAAAGATAAACCTTAGATGAAAAGGTTTAAACGAACTGATACAATGGAGATATTTTTAATTCATAGCTGAGATATATCATTCAAATATATTACTATAACGGAATTCATCCTTTTCCAAGAATTATACACTGGAGGATTCACATCTGTTTGTACATAATTGTTTGCTTTTTATATTTTTACTTGACTCTGTTATTGTACATATGACTCCACCTGGAAAAAAATAGCAATTGGTATCTTTCAAAGGAAGCTATTATTTGACTGAATCCAAATTTGTCTATGTATAGAAACAGCTAAATTGTCTTTATGCTTTAGCACAATGCTAATAATTACATTTAACTAAATATAAAACTGTTTGCATCATATAACATTTCCTGTGGCTAATATATAATGTCTTCATCATGGGATATTTAAAAAGCAAGGTTACATAGTACATTCAGCTTGTCTAAGATGACTTTCCATTGCCTTATGAAGTCATCATCCTAAAGATTTATTGCTTCAATTATTAATGTTAAAAATGTAAAAAGACCAATATTACTGTATCTCTTTCATGTTTACTCCTTTCAGACATCCTGGATGGCAAGAAAAGGCAAATAAAAATGATTGATAATTAAATAAATTACTAAAATTTTAATCTGAAAAAGTTTTCTTTTTAGAATTCTGAATTATTTCTAATACTAAAACATCTGCCATTAATGAAGTATAAAGGAGACAGAGCCCAATCAAGCACCAATTTTAGATATTATTTTGTTAATTAATCAGTATCGTATCAATAATTAAGGTCAATATTTTTTAGAATAGAGTATGAATATAAAAATCAAACACTGACATCCTTCAAGTAACTTCAATTAGAAGAATATTTAATTATCTATAGGATAAAGAATGACTTTTATTTTAATGTGTACTGTAAAGTTTTTGGATACAGAATTTTTGTATTCAGGAGAACTAGTATTTGACGTGTTCAATAAATGAAGTGATCTTGTAATATACTGGGATTTCCCATTTTCCTACATCCTCTTAATTGTCCACAAGTTCCCCCCAAAATACAGAGCCTGTTTTTACATCTCAATACTGAAATAGGACTTTTTCTCAGAACCTTGCTCGTTTTCCCTCTTGTATAAAAGCTTGAACAAACTAAAAAAATCTTTAAGATCTTATTTGTTTTCTAATACAACACATTCTAAGCACCACATCCCTTTTTCAACTCAGCAATTTTGTAGGACAAGGTCTAACTGCCCCTGTAAGTTTCAGAGACTTTTATCCAGTACAGAGTAGAAAGCCTTATCTTTGTCCCTTGGAGCAGACTGGTGATTTCAAACTGCTGACCTTGTGGTTAGCAGTCCAATTCATAGATACTAGATTGCCACAAAGGATCTCTGCATGTAAAGCCTGCCCAAAGGTTCGAATGATAGATATTTAAGCATTTGTTGGGGAATCTTTAGCGCGTCAATGTCTTGAGAAACTAAGAACCATAACCCTAAGTGTTCCTGGTGGGAGAAAAAAAAAGAAAAAACCCTAAAACACAAACAAAAAAAATCAAGAAGAAATTATACCAAAAAATACTCAATGGTTTTTGCTTTTGGCCATTTTCCCTGTTAGCTAAGTCTTCTTTCCAATAGGAGAAGGAGTTAGCATATATAATTTTCACAGAATAGCCAATTAGAATTCACTTCGAACCAGTCACATCCTTTGATTGATGGATGAAAAAGTTCTAATTGTATTATGCTGCTCTGTTCCCCCTGCCCAAATCCCAGAATGCCACACTCCAGATTAAGCAGCTACTCTTTCTGAAAACCCACCAAGCAGATTGATGTTTCTTGGATGTCACTTTGATTAAAAGGAAATGGATGTGCAGAGGTTGCAATTGGGTTAAAAGTGCATTTGGGCAAAGTGTCTAAAGGTTGATTAGCAATGTCTGCCAGGAGAGGGTAAGTAGGAAGAGACTGCCACATATGGTTAACATCCCTGTTTTAGAGCAGAGATGTGTTCTAAGTCTTAGTTTGTGATATTACTCACTACATAAAAAAAAAGAGAGTCTGGGGAACATTTGTTGTTGCTGTTAGCTACAGCCTAGCCAATCCCAACTCAGGGATACTCTGACAAGCAAATGTCGTGCAGCGCTGTGCCATCCTCACAATGGTATGTGCATGGTGCAGGCACTGTGCCAATCATTCTTGTTGGCATCCTCCTCTTTACACTGACCCTCTAATTTGGAATGTTAACAACTTGCAATGGATGCATAAAGTTGACAAATATGTGGTCCATGCCTGCAAGGACGGATGACTCTAATACCCTAAATTGTGACTAGATGGAGGGGCTGATAAAAATCCTGCTGACTGTGCACTAGCCAGCCTCAAGGTTCAAAGTTTAAGACTTTGCCACAGTCTGTTCTTTTTTGTACGCAACTTAAGAGAATGAAGTCAACTAATATCCACTAGAAAACATATGAGGTATTCCGGAGTAGGCTGTGCACACTGACCTGTGTATGGATGGAAACAGTTTCTGTAGCTTCTTGGTCATTCTATGTAACCCTAAGAATTGAACATATGCCTTGTACTCTCACATGATTATCAGTAATTCTTAGGTTTGCAAAAAGACATTCCTGAGCATTTCTTTCAGATTTGTCTTGGGTTTCTATGGGCTTATGTTCTGACATGGCAGTCAGTAAATGCAGCAAGCAGTATTTTAGATGATGTTCGGCAATCTAGGGAAGAATGGATATAGATAGCGTCAAATTTGGTCTGACCAGATCATAAAAGATGACACAAAGTTCTGAATGTGACATGCCTACTTAGAGAATAGTATTTAATATACTTTCAAATGTCATGTACTCGGCTTCTTTCTAAATGGAAATCTAATAGTTTATAGATGAATTCTGAGCACCTAGATTCATCAAACTTTTAGGCACAATTGAAATCCTCATAGTACAGTGAATCCCAGGGTTTCCTATGTTGAGTTTTTAGCAATTTAAGCATAGAATTGATATATTCATGTGGGGTAGTTACATAATCTGGTGTCAATTAGTGAGGATTAAGATGGGTGTAGGTTAGCCTGTCAATCAGGTCATAGCTTGATTACCTCATTTGGATATGCTAAGGAGATAAATAGCTGGCACACTTTCATTCCCTGCAGGGTATTCTGGTTGACAAACCACATGGAGACAGGCTGGCTGATGATACCAGAGCCTTAGAGCTGGAGAAGCCACATGGAGACCCTTGGCAGCGCTGAGATACTTACACCGCCACTGGATCGACAAGACTTTCCACCTACTGGCCTCTGATCATCCTGCATTTGGCATCATTGCATGTGTTTCATGAATCTGAAGAGGAATTTATAGATTGGTATTGGACATATGGGCTAATACCAGATTTATTGACTGGATCTGGACTATGTTGGATGTTTTCTCAATATTCAATTGCTCTTGTATATAAAGCTCTTTCTTATACACATATGAGTGTCTGTGAATTTGTTTCTCTGGTCACTAGAGTCTAGTGTACCTACACTAACACATTATGGCACCTTGGGAGTAGAATACTAGAGAAAATATTCGTGAAGATGGAGAGTTGATGTTTGTTTGACCGCTCCCTCATGGCTGCTTTTCTTCTTTGGCTAGCCAGAGGTCAGAAGACAATGCAGTTGACTGGGTTGTTTTCTAGAAAGAATATGGGAAGTTAAAGTTTTTATTATTTATTATTATTATTATTGGGTTGTAATCTTTGGTAGTTCCTGTGTGAAATGGAGAAAATGATTGTTATTAATATATTATTTTGAGCTCAGCGGTAGAGATTGCCCCTTGAATTTCTCAGAGACCATGCTGGTTAGAGAAAATGATGGACTGAGGTAAAAATGTCAAATAGAAGGCCTGGCTCTGGCCTGAAGCAATACTTTCAGAGGCCTAATCCCATATTTTTTATGAATAGAATAGTTAAGGATTAAGATAAGCTAAATAAGGATTGAACTTGACTGTTTTAAGAATTGAGTTTAGTATCTGATTCTACTTTGTTTATACTGATTTCTTTTGCTTATTATTGTTGATATAAGGATTTATAAAAATGATAATTGGGAAGTATTAAAATAAAGAGCTTGTAAACTCACTTGCCTTGAGCCATTAAAATTTGATCTTTAAATGGGTTTAGGACACACCTGCCAAAAGGCTCTGAAAAGATAAACCCCACCCAGTGCTTTGGATTACTCAGAATATTTGAATTCCAAGAGATCTGCTTGGGGGATTGTTTTGCAGATTGAAGAAAACAGGAACTCTCAGCATTTTTGAATTTTGAACAGTGTTTTTTTTTTTTCAGAAGCTGGAAGAAATCTGGAAACACGCAGAAAACTTCTCTCTAGGACTGAAGGTTAAAGAGAGCCTCTGGGCAGGCTGAAGTGCTTGCTAGGTGACCACCTGTATCCACTTTTTGAGTGGAAGTGGGAGAAATGCAGTAATAAAGAGACACGTTGAGTCTAGCCACTGACACCCTGGACCTGGTTTACAGGAACTAGAGAAGACGAGAACGGGTTGACAGGTCTGAAGTTTGTGACTTAGCACAAGGGGACTAGGTTTTTCGAGAATTTGTGAAATTTTTGTTTTTTAAATTGAGATTACTGATGGAATTCATTGGTTTCAGGAGACTGAAACAACAGCACAGACATGTAACGTGCTGCATAAACGCCCATGTCGCATAAACGCCCATGTCACATAACATTTGAAAGGTTCATTGGTTTAAACAGTTACAAGTGAAAGAAAGGGATTTTATATCAATGTATTCCAAGCATGCTATTTTAACTGTTGTGATATATACTTGGTGTGCTATGTAGGTTAAAAAAATTAAAAGTCACAAATTACATAGTGGATTTGGTGATCAGACTTCCAGTTTTGGCTTTATGCTAAGGGTTTAAGATGAGGCCTTAAAAGCATTTGTGTTGTGGGGACTCAGTGTGGGGTTTCCGTAAGGAAGGCCCAGTGATTCCATTTGCTTATTCACATCACAATGTGGGTCAGATTAAGAGCCCAAGGATTCTAGGGGGCCTCTGGGCAGAAGGGAAGGAACATAAGTCATACTCAGGTACATGTTTCAGGTGCTACAAAATCCCCGCACAAACAGGCGCTACAAAATCCCCACACAAACAGGCAACTGCTTGGAGGGTGTGGGTAGAAGGCCAATCATCTAGAGAAGGATCCGTAAAATCTTTTTGGTTCCTAGCACAGAGTTATCTGAGCAGAGATTGGGGTATATGGGCTTTCCTTCTTCTTAGCTGTGACACTACAATCTCCCCAATTGTGTGACTTCCTGATAGGAGATCAGGTCTAAAGGCGAGGCACCTATTGAACAGGTAAGTGAGGCAACCCACGTTGAACTGATTAGAACCCGACCAGATGAAGAGAAGCATTTGAGTTTGTGAACTGGTGCATATTGATTTGACTTTGCTTATAGAGTGGACGTCACCAGGTACCAAGTGGAATGAAGCTCCTTCACATCAAAGCGTATGAGTGTCTCCTCAGAGCCCTGCGCTGAGGTAAGTGGGGAGTACAGGAATTGAATCCCCAAAATGGGGAGGATTGAGGCATGCTGTGGTTGGCTTATAAACTTTCGTAGGTGGGGGAATACAGTCGTAGGATTATAGGATTAAGCTGTAGGTGTTACTTAGCTGCAGTTGTTAGGCATAGGCTAGTTTTGTTTTGTTCACCTATAGAATGTCATGTTTAAGTGAGAGTGGCACATAGTGAATTGTATGCATTTTAGTTTTATCTTGTTTGGTACAGATATGATTTTATTATTGTTTGTTTGAAAATTATAGATGGCAAAAGAGTTGCGTGAAAGTGTCGAATTGAAAAGGGGTGGTCTGTGGTGGTTATATAATCTGTTGTCAGTTGGAGAGGGTTAAGAGTAAAGGCATGGGGTCTAGCCTGTCAATCAGGTCATAACTTGATGACCTAATTTGAAGGTGCTAGGGAAATAAATAGCTTGCTCAGGGCAGGACACACATTCAGCCCTTGTGGCATATTCTTCTTGACAAGCCACATGGAGACAGGATGATGGCAATCAGAAAGCCTTGGAGCTGGAGCTGACATGCTAACAGCCACCAAAGGATCCACAAGACTTTCCATCCACTGGCCTGTGGTCTTCTGCATTCAGCACCATTGCATATGTTTTGTGAGTCTGAAGAGGAATTTATAATTGGTATCAGACATAAGGGCTAATATTGGACTTATGGACTTGATCTGGACTGGGCTGGGATGTTTTCTCAATATTCAATTGCTCTTGTATATAAAGCTCTTTCTTATACACAAATGAGTGTCTATGAATTGGTTTCTCTACTCTACCCAGACTAACACATCATGTAACGTATCTTCAAACTTTCTGCCTTGTGTCTAAAACAATCTGTTCATTACCTAGCCAAAACTAGATGGATACCAAGTGAGAAGTATTTGGTGAGGACAAACGTACAAGCACCTTAATAACTTGATGGGAAATGATTCTTGAAAGCCTGAGTAATTAATACAATGTGACTATTTTGTCAAATTAAATGTATGGCTTACTGAGAATTCAAGAAGGATGCAGTATAACAAATTCTGGAACCTACATTCTCTTATGTTCTCTGTGTGGGATGGAAACATCTCAACGTGCAGCGATTTATCATTTTCTCCTACCAAAAACTATTTTAAATATTAAAATAGATGTGTTTTTGTCTATTTCAAAATCACAACCCCAAGGTGTAAGCATGTAGTGGGCTCCTGCAAAGACTCACACTAGCTCACATTCAGACAACCACACTCACAAGAAAATGAAATAAAAAACCAAGAAGTTAATGCATCTGTAGTGCGTGTGGAAGAGAATGCATTCATCCCCCTTTGAAGTAGCCATAAGTGTTCAGTTTACTTCTTCCTCATGTCTCTTCTTATGACTGCTGGTGGTGACAAATCTTCCTAATAAGAAGGGTCATCGAAGAACAGATGTGCAAAATAGCAAAATGAAAACATTTCAACGGAAGTATTAGTTTTATTTGTGTGAAGTGAATAGGTATATGGAAATATCATTTTGCAAAGCATGAAATACCCATACACTTGTTAGACTACAAATTGGAAAGGTTTTCAAAGCATCCTTGGATTTATTTGCATCATCCAGGCACCTACTGCAGGCATCCAGATAAATCTCCTCCACCAACCAGATTCTGGAAGACCCCGTAGTCTGTAAGTTAGCATTCTATTCTTGAAGCTATATATCACTCATTACCCATATTTCCTTTGGGAACACAAAAGTCTCTAGGAACGCATAAGTGAGAATCTTTCCCACCTAGAGAAGATACTTGGAGAAAGCAGCATAACGGAGTCGTGAATCCCAGAGAGCAGGTGAGGGCCGGGAACTGTGCTATGTGACTATTGGTGAAGATGGGGCCACTTGGCTCTGCTGCAAACAATTGTTAGCTTTGGGCTGAGGAGTAGAGGGGAGGGAAGAGATGGTAAATTCAAAAGGCTTTGAAAATTTTAATGAACATTATACATCAAAGACATAATTCAAGATGAGATAGCAAGCAAATATTGATAAAACATGTCTAGTACTTCTAATTGTTTAATTTTCTTGTACTATATTAAGTTGCCCCTCGCTTTAAGAAGGAAGTATTTTTATTAGATAGATTTTTTTATTTTGAAATAGTTTTTGACTTAGAGAGAGTTACAATACTTTAATTGAAAGCCTCTGCCTATCTTTTACCAGGTTTACTTAAGGTTAAAATCTTACATAATTATAGAATAATTACCAAATGTGTTTTGATCAGTAAGCAGTAAAAATAATTTAAATCAATGTATTGGTATCTTATATCACTCATCCCAAATCATACATACATCCATTGTGCCAAGCACATTTGTACATATGTTGCCATGATCATTTCAAAACATTTGTTTTCTACTTTAGTCTTTGGTATCAGCTCCTCATTTTCCCCCTCCTTCCCCAACCTCCCTACCTCATGAGTCCTGAATAATTTATAAATCATTATTTTTCATGTCCCACATCAACTGCTGTCTTTCTTCACTCATTTTTCTTTTGTTCATCCCCCTAGGGAGTGGTTATATGTCAATCATTGGGATTGCTTCTCTGTTTGTCCCCCTCTCCCCCACATTCCCTCTATCCTCCTGGTATTGCTACTCTCATTATTAGTCCTGAGGGGTTTATCTGTCCAGGATTCCCGGCATTGTGAGCTCTTACCTATAAGAGTGTACATGCTCTGGTCTAGGTAGAATTGGGGTCATGACAATAGGGGTGAGGGGAAGCATTAAAGAACTAGAAGTTTTGTTGGTACACCCTGACCTCTCTTCCTTGTAACCCTTCCCCCATTCACACCGATAAGATTTTTTAAATTTTGTTTTGGGTCTTTGATTGCTAATAACTGATCCCATTGGCACCTCATGAGCATACAGGCTGATGTGCTACTTCCATGTGGGCTTTGTTGCTTCTCAACTAGATGGCCACTTGTTTATCTTCAACATTTTTATATTAGGGAATTCACACTGGTACAATACAATTAAATAAAACCACAGAGTTTATTCAGATCTCTCCAGTTTTTCCTCATTGTTCCTTTTCTATTTCTGAATTCAATCTAAGGTACATTTTTACAGTTTGTTGTCCAATCTTTATAATATCTTCTAGTCTGTAAGAGCCCTTAATCGTTCTTTATCTTTAATTACTTAAACACTCTTGAAGAGTACTGGCTACATATTTCGGAGAATCTCCTTCCTTTCAGAGAGCTGCCTGACATTTTCTCATGAGATGTGCTCATGCATTGGGAGAGGGGTGTCATGGAGGTTGATATGCCTCACGCATCTCACTTTATCAGGAGACAGAGCATCAATATATTTATTTATGACAATACAGCAACATACCTCGATTATTTAGTGAGGATGGTGCCTGTTACATTTCTGCACCTTGGTTACTAATGTTTCTACTTTAAACTCTGTTTGCTCTTGATAAGTGAGTATATCTGGAGGAATTGCATTCCACTACAGAGGGAGACTTGTTGAGGCCATTCCAGCATTCTGTTTGGTTTTCGAGGTTTGCCTGTGATTTTTCGCAGTCACTGTGGAACCTGCCTCAAGCAATATTACTATGCTAGTGTGTGACATTTCCCCCCTCACATTCCTTCTTCATTTATTAATTAGATTCCTTATATAAGGAAGAATTTTCCCTTTCCCTCAATTTAGGTATTTATTATTAAGTTGTTTAAAGCACTAGGAACTCATGTGTTAAAAAAATTGTTGGGCTGCCATGCAAAATTATCAATATGTATTTTGTAGATCAAATGGTTTTGGTCGTTGGGGTTTTCTCATGTTGCTCCATAAGCTTTATTTGAAGTCTCTTTCATTACTACTACTGAGCACATTTCTACATCCAACTACAAAAGGCTCTAGGATAATCTTATCAGGAGTCCACCTGTTCTCTGAGGATCTCTATTTCTTTGAATTGGAGAATATTTAAAAGTCTCGATGCTAGAAGTGCTCATGGCTACTGGGGTGTAACATCTAAACTTTTCATAAGACACTACTAGGGAATGTATGTACATATATTAATACACATATTTGCACTTGTTTATTTATATACCTACCTACAAATATATCATCTCTCTATATTTCTATATTATAAACCTGAAGGTCTTATTGATATCTGCAATTCCAATCAAGCAACCAAAAGTTCATTCTATTAGTCTGTCTTTGATTATTTGTAATTTATTTTTCAAATAGGGAGAATGCTGTCTCTTATCTATAATATGTTTACTTATCTTGTCAACTCTAACAATTTAGTTTCAAGGATGTTAACTATTATCTGAAAAAACTGAATTTACTAATTGGTACAATGAACATAGTTCTTTGGAATCTTTTTTTATAGGATTTAGTCAAAAAATAATTTTAAAATGTTACATAAATCATATCCTTTCTTCTCTGCCTGCCTCAGCTTGGTTAAGTAATTAATTTGTTTTCCAGTCAAATCCTTGTGTCACAGTCTGCATTCCATGCTGGGTTTCTAAGACATCCTTGTGGATATATTTTAAATTTGCATACAGTAAAGCACACTTGTAAAGGTATACATTTATACCTTTTTGGTTAAAGCATAAAGTTGTGGTACCCCCCCCCCCCACACTACCTTGCAAAATTTTCAATAACCCCAAAGTTTCCTGCAAAATCTGTAGACAGAAGACAAGCCACAAAGCAACACTAACAACACTTTACACTCTTAATCAACTCCTACAACTTGAACTGTCTGACATAGCATTCCAAGGGCTTCCTCTTCAGGAGTGCTGGTGGCACAGTGGTTAAGTACTCAGCTGCAACCGGGTCAGTGGTTCCCACTAGCGACTCTATGAGAAAGATGTGACAGTTTGTTTCTCTAAAGAATGCACCTTTAGAAACCCTATGGGCAGTTACCCACTGTCCTATAGGGGCACCATGAATTGGAATCAACTTGATAGAATGAGGTCTGTGTTTCTTTTTGAAATGTTTTTACAGAGACTGCCACATCTTTATGTATTAATTTACTTCTTGTGAAGAGAGGCTTGGGAGCTTGAGGTGCTGATCCTCTGGTGAGCAGTCAAGAGCTTAAATCTTTGCACCTGCAGCATTTCTTTTTTACATCGTAACACCCTTAAATCACATTATAGCTCAGATTATAATTCTGTTCTTTAAATGTATCGATTCATATAGAATCATATAGATATAATCTTCTGCCACATATCTGTCGGTCTGTTCTCCTGTGGTGGCTGGAACCTAGGCCAGCAGTAAGTGGTGCCAGCAAGGTCATCTAAGAAGCACAGATGATGAGGAAGGAGGAGGCTGTCTACTGGGGCGGGTCAGCCGGGGAGAGGATTTCAGACCCCAGGGAGAGCATCTTCAGGGGAGTGTCTGGATAGGAGCCACTCAGGTTGGAAGGCACTCAAATGGTAAGTAGACAAAAGCTCTCTCTGCGACGGAGAGTTGGCCATCACGGTGTAGTCGGAGGAAAACTTTCAGGATCTTCATTTTCTGATGGGGCACAATTTAAAATGAGAAGAAACACCTGAGAACATCCATTATTAATCAGAGTTTTGAATGTATAAAATATTAATTTCAGGAAATTGAAAGTAATCTGTTGTAATAATTTCTCTTATAAGAACTGAGCTCAGACTAGCACCAAGGAGGTGGGGAGTAAAGCTGTCCCAAATGTCCGACTCTTCCAAGTTGTCACACTGCTCGATTCCCCTCCCACCACTTTCCTCTTATGAGACCCCCTCACACCGCTCGGCCCCGCAGTTCGCTGCAAGTCTCACAAATGGCACGACCTTTTAAGGAAACGATCCGCATGGCTGTGGGTGCTGTTCAGTCTGAAATCTGAAAGTCAGGCGGAAGCAAGCAGATGCAAGGTCCAGACACACAAAGCAGATGTGTCTGAAAGGCAAAGCAGCCCTTCGTACTTCCACCAAAGACCAGTCCAGACGTGGAAGTCACAAAAGAGGAGTTTGAAGGTGTGGTTTGTAGCTTTCGGTGGACCATCCCAGCATAGAAAATTTAAATCTGGTAAGGTAAAAACTAGGGTTAACAAAATAACAACACAAACTGAGGACATGGGTCTTCAAATGGAATACACAAGAGTCAGACTGAGGACATTTGGAGCGAGACAAGGAGAAGTTCAGTGTTCGCACCAAAACAGAACCAGGGGGGTCTGAGGTAGAGACTCTCAACTGCTGAGTTAGGTACGGATTTAAGTTGAAGAAAATGAAAACATGCCCATGAGAGCTAAAGTATGAATTTGAATACGTTCCACATGAATTCTGAGAACATCGCAAGAAGAGCTTTGCCACTCTGAACCCTCATGACAGGAGCCCGAGCGAGCTGTGGGATGGCATCACAAGCACCGTGCATGATGCGAGCAAATGGCTATTAAAAAGTCAAGCAATAAAGGAAAGATCAAAGTGGATGTCAGAAGAGAGTCTGAAATGCGTTACTGAGGGGAGAGCAGTTAAAGACAATGTAAGGCAGGAGGAACTAAAAGAACTGAATGGAAAATTTCAAAGCACAGCTTGAAAAGACAAAGCCACGTTTCATAATGCAATGTCAAAGTCCTGGGTGAGAATCATAGCAATCTGTGGGGGAACATTGAGAATTGAAATACAGAAAGTCTTTGTTGTGCTCATGAATAGCCTGTACATGGACCAAGAACAGTCTTACAGATAGAATAGGGCAGTGGTTCTAATGCCTTCTAGTGCCGCGACCCTTTCATATAGTTCCTCAGGTGTGGTGACCCCAACCATATAATTATTTTCGCTGCTACTTCATAACTGTAATTTTGCTACTGTTATGAGTCATAATGAAGATATCTGATATGCAGGATGTATTTTCATTGTTACAAATTGAACATAATTAAAGCATAGTGATTAATCACAGAAACAATATGTAGTTATATATTGCAAAATATTTCTTTCTAATTACAAATAAATGAAATCTTGTCTTGAAGCGTGGTGTTGCATGGCTAACAGTCTTCACACCGGGTCCTCCTATGTGCATGTATCTGCATGTGGGCGGACCCGCCTGGAGACAGATAGAGGAGCGGTGTCTCGGTTCCTAAGACCATTGGAAAGATGTGTTTTCCTACTGTCTTAGGCAACCTCTGTGAAAGGGTCGTTCAACCCCCAGTCATAAGCCACAGGTTGAGAACCACTGGAACAGGGAATACTGAATATTTTAAAATCAGAAAAGGAGTGATTCAATGTTGTATCTTTAGACCATACTTATTCAATCTTTATGCTGCGCAAATTTTCTGAGAATCTGGACTATCTGAAAAACAACGTGACACCAGAATGAGAGGAAGGATTCTTAACAATCTTTAATATGTTGATGACTCAATCATGTTTGCAAAAATCAAACAGCACTTGAAACACTTTCTGGCGAAGATAAAGGACTGAGGCTTTCAATCATTTACTCAACGGAGGTAGCGAAAACCCAAATACTCCTAAATGGCCAGTAGACAACATCATGATAAATGGAGAAAAGATGAAGCTTGTCAATGATTTCATTTTGTTTCATCCACAATCAATGCTCACTGAAGCAATTAACAAATGGGCAGGGGAAGAGGGCATAAAGGGGAGCTGATATCAAAGAGTTCCAGAAGAGAAAAAAATGTTTGAAACTGATGTGGTAGCACATGTACAATACTGCTTGATGTGATTGAACTATGGGATGTTATCTGTTAGAGCTCTCAATAAAATGATCAAAAACTAAAAATAAATAAATATTAAAAAATCAAATTGATGTTTTGCACTGGGCAAGTCTGTGGAACAAGGCCTCTTTAAAATGTTGAAACACAGTGATGTCACTTTGAAGACTAAGGTGCACCTGACCCACACCATAATGTTCTCAATTGCCTTATAAGCATGAGAAAGTGGAACAATAAGGTAGACCTCAGATGAACTGATGAATTTGAATTATGGTGTCACAAAGAATACTGAAAGCAATGTGAACTGCCTGAAAAACAAAGAGATATTTCTTGGGAAAAAAATACAGTCAAAATGCCCCTTAGAGGTAAAGATGGTGACACTTAGTCTCATGAACTTTGAACGTGCTATCAGGAGACTTCTCACGGCTATCGTGCATGATGGTTAGTGAAGAAGAGAAAGTGTAAAGGACACGGATTGACACATTGACTAAAATAATAGGCTCAAACGTCACAACACTGGTGAGTATGGTGCAGGACTAGGTCGTATTTTGTTCTCTTGTGCATAGGATAGCTTCGAATTAGAGCCAGCTCAATGGCACCTAACCGCACCATATGTATTTTGACCTCTAAAATGCTCAGAAGATGTTTGTCTGGATCTGTTGCACTACCTTTGCATTTTACCACTACGCTTTATCTCCTCTGTCCTCCACCCCCTCACTCATTCCCTCCTGCCCCTGCCTTCCACTAGAGTTCCTATCTTAGTGATCCCATGCATCACATGGAACCGGTTCATAGGGTTCTCAGGCTGGAAGTGGAAGCAGCTGCCACAGTTCCCTGAACTGTGCAACCGCTGGTTTTGAACATGATGGTTAACAGCCAATCGCTTTAACCCCTACGTCACCATTGTATCTCATTGACCTTAAAGGCATTTCTTAAATACCGGCTAGATTACCACCACCTGGAAACTTGGGAATACAAACCCCTAAGCATCTTCTCAGACCTACTGAATCGGAAACTTAGGAAAGGGCCAGAGAGGAGCTAAACTATCATTGCAGGCCGTCCAGCTAATTCTGATCAATGTTAGAGTCTGAAAACGAATGCTGAAATCCCCCATGATGTTCTTTGTTAGCCCTCTTTCCTCTGGGGACCAGCACTAGCCATTTCCTCTCTTTCAGCATATCTCAATACTGCCGCTACCGTCAATTTTTCCTTATCTGATGACCCATAAAATTTTTATTTTCTTCTTGGACCTTCCCCATACCTTTTTATTCTGGTTATCTAAGGATATGGGTTCTTTCCTGGTTAGGTATAAAAATGTTTCAAGTCAGTCCACTGGACTAATACATTAGCTAGTTATGCATAATGGAAACCACTATTTCCAAAGTAGATTTCCTTTGGAGTTTGATTTGGAGATGTGCTTATTTTTTGGTTTTGTTACAACTACTAAAATCCAATATCTGTGGATTACAACCTAGCAGGCAGCTGCAAAGAGAACCCAGAGTTTTGTGAGACCAGGTGACTATAGAGCGCTAGTGAACCAGCTTCACTGAACCATGATAATTCACCTGCTCCAGTGTCCATTGACGAGCCCTGGTGATGTAGTGGTTAATAGCACCAATGTTAGCCCTAAAGTTGGCAGTTCTAATCCATCAGCCACTTTAGGAGAGAAACAAAAATCATCCTACTTCTATAATGATTTAAAGCCTTGGAAACCTATGGGCAGCTCTACTCTGTTCTGTAGGATCACAAGGAGATGGAATTCTGTTTAACAGCACTGGACTTTTATTTTTAAGGAGTATCTATAATTATCACCTACCCAGGAACCACCTCAGTTGCTATGGTAATAATAATAGCAACAACTATATTGGGAATTCATTAAAAAAATTTTCTCATATACAAGTCACAATGATCCTGAGAGATATTAAGAATATCTAGTATTACAATTTCCACTTAAAAATAAGGAAATTGAGAATCTGATTATTTCAAGACAAGAAAGTAGGAAATAGTCAAGCTGCAATTTAAATCCAGGTCTTCTTTTTTTAAATTATGGAAACTTCCCTATTATTTATGCTTGAGTGTTTCTTCAATGCTCGTTGGAGGAAAATAAGAATAAGGAAAGAGCCAAACATTTATTACATATGACTTTAGTGTATTCTGGGTACTGGACACATGTCCATGATGTTTTTCACTCTGTTTCCTGGGACGCTCTCAGTTCTCTCTGGAGGTGCTGTCAGTCTACTGTGACTGAGAGTCGGATGTTGTTAAAATCATTCTACAGGTTTCAAACAAACTATTTGAGGACACACTTCAACTTCTTTCCATGCACATTGCATTTTTAAAAACCAAGAATAGGATTACCCTTAATACTGATTCTCAGCATTTTGTGCCTCTTCAAGGCAAAAATGCTGTGTGTCTTAGAATTGAAGATTTTGTTTTTCATGAAGGACCATACATGATTTGAGAAAGGATGGAATGATACATGGAATTGTGAGTTTAAGAAAGTCTCTTTCCCTTAAATAGAAAAGATTATCCTGAATTTTGCATCCTACTCTGAAAGCTAGATCAAAAAGCTCTGGAAAGAGTGTACTTTTTGATACTCTGATGGAACTGGGATTTTTGAGTCAGGATGGTAAATCCTACACATTTTTCATAAAAAATAAAGAAATTATTATAATGAATCATAATTCATTTTGTCAAAAGTATACATATCTAAGATTTCAATTACATTGTCTCTCTATATACTTTAGTTGCCAATCATAAGTAAGCAGAGAATTTCAGAGGCCTGGGTGGTCAAGCATAATGCATTCTATAGTTTTGAGAACTGAGCAGATAACTCAGGTGTCATTTTAGTATCTACCTGAATGCATCAAAAAAGAAAAAAAGTGATAAAGTAACTCTTTTAGGACTTTCTTTCATGAATACGACTAAATAGAGCATTGATGATTCATTGAGATGTAGGAGACTGTTAAATTGCATTTTTGCTAGAGTTTAAAAAAACATATGATTAACCATGCTTTTGACTCTGAGCAAGTACATTTCCTTCTTTAGAGGTCAATTTGTGAATCTGTTCCACTGCTGGCTTATAGGCTGAAGTGAGATGGAGTCACAAAGACACATAAGGGATTAATTATCAAAGCTCCTTTTTAACCCCTCTGGGGCTGACAATATAGATGCCAAGGATTTGCTCAGATTACTATTCACAAATCATATAGGTTATCTGACAAAATAATAATGATAATACTAACGGAGATGATGATGGTAATGCTAAAGGGAGAAAAAGAAAAAAGTAAACTTTCTCAATAGAACTCCCGGTACTCCATTAGCTTCTGTGTTGCTATCATGATAACCACATTTGAGAGCCGGAATCCAGAGACTGCCTTTAAAACTGAAAATAAATCTTTCGGTTTACCTATTTCTCCAGGCTCTAGAAAAAGGATTGCAAACATATTGCAGGACCTATCATTACTGCCCACACTGACATGACAGTATTTTACAATCTGTGAGGGTTGTTGTTGTTTACAGAACTCACACATTTGTTTTGGTTTTTCATGCCAGCATTCCAGGAAGGCACTTCTAATCAAGCATGACTGGCATCCTCTTGAAAGCTAGCTGGCTTCCCTGGGGTAGATTAACTGAGGCAATAGCAGCAGAATGTGACTGGTAAGCTTTCTCTTAGATTTAAAAGGTGTTGTAGAAAATTCCTTGAATAATTAGTTCCCTTTTTCTTCTGCTTCTTTAATTGATATCCCACAAATGTTTTTATACATATAAAGTCACTGACAGGTTCCGTTTTTGCTAGTTTCTGTTGTGGCAACAGTCTTGAGAGTTATTTCCAATGACAAAATGCATTTCCTCCCCCATAATTTAGTGCCCCTGTCTCATCGTCCTCTTCTTTCAGGAATAAAGTTGAAAGTACATCCTGCACCTGGTTTATGAGCAATTTAGAGCAGAGGGAAAGTTCAAGTCTACTAATGGGATGTCTCCAACTACTTCTACTGAATGTGGGTATTAAGAATCTGAGCAGAAGTGGTGCACGTCATGTCTATTGTTTCGTTGGTCAAAAGCAAGTCACGATAATTGATGACGATGCGATGGAGACAGTACATGTCTTTGGAAATGCATAGAAATGTATAATGTGCTTGGATGGATGGACATGAATAAAAGTAAATAATTTTATTTCCCAGAAGTATGCGGATTGCTTCATGCTCCAGGCCTACAACAGGGGTCTAGTTTTCCTTTCAGATCAGCGAGAAGATTGAGGATTTCCTGCCGACTCTGGGAGTTAGTTAATCTCCCCGAAACAGCAATGTATGGCTTTTTCCCGGGAGCAAGGAGGTAAAAGGCTGATGTTGTCGTACCCTAGAGTGGCAATGATTTCCCCCTCTCTCAATGTCTCATGTTGTTTTGCACCTGGACTCTATAAGCTACATCAGCAAATGCCCACCGAATATTTCTGAAGGATAATGTCCTAAATGCCCACATAATTTTAATTACAGACCAAGCCTGAGTGGATAATTTACAATATGCTCCAATCATTCAGAGGGAGAGTAAATTATCTTTTATTATTGACTGAAAGGACTAGAAAGACAAGTAAATGGCTGTTAGGTCTTTTGTTATCATTGAGAGAAATAGAAGTGAATAAAACCTGGTAAAATTGTGAGCTGGGAGTAAATCGGAATGAAATTATATATACATATATATAATTTTTTGGCATAATTTCTTAACAGAGGTAGTTTGAGGAAAAACAGAAAAATAATTTTACCAGAAATAGTGACTTTCTAATTCAAAGGAGGGAGAAATTTTAATCACTCATATTTCGCATTTCAGAACTGGTCAAGTTGGCCGAGAGAGACAAAGCATCTCAGTGCTGAGTGAAAGTTTGGGCACTTGTACTAGCAGGTTGACACCAAATGACTTAAAAGTGAAAGACATTATCGATGCCCTTTACCTTCACCATCCAGTGACTGATAACAGGTACAGAAGAGGCATGCACATATAAAAATAAAACAAACTCTTGAAAAAACCCTTCCAATCTGTTCTGTCATGGCAAAGACAGTCTGTATGCATGTGTTATGTTTGTATGTCTTGCTTGAAGGGAAGCATGAAGAACAAAGACAGTGTGTGTTCACTAAATCCCTCTTCCTTTGCTCAACTATAAGGCAAACAGTTGGCAGCTTAAATTCCTCTGAAGGCACAATATGGAGCCCTGGTGGGATAAAGGGTTACAAATTGGTCTGCTAATCATGAGGTTATCAGTTCAAACCCACCAGCTACTCTGAAGGGAAACAATGAGGTTCTCTGCTCCAGTGGAGAAACTCACCGGGGCAGTACTTCTCTGTTCTATAGGGTTGCAACGAGTGGGAAGGGGCAGGATGGGAGTGAGTTTGGTTTTTTGTTTTGTTTTAGGTTTTTTTTAAAGGCACTTTAGGAGGCTTGGTTGCATTGCCTGCTAAGCACGGGACTGTGAATCCATGACCAACAGTTCAGTCTCCCAGGGAGGAGCAGGAGGCTATTTGCCCCTGTGATGATATACAGTCTTGAAAAGCCCACATGGGGTTGCCATGAGTTAGAATTGAGTCAATGACAGGGGGTGTGAATTTTGGGTTTTGTTTCCGAGGCCCTGAAAGACAATTTGGGAAACAACTGCAGAGAAGGCACAGCTTTGAAAACGCTACAAAGCAGTGCTTCTGTGAAACTCATGTGGTCACTGCGCATCAGCATGGACGCCATGGCAGTCACGACTCAAAGGAACAGCACCCTTGCGACGCCAGGCCTTGTCATTGTTCGGCTCCCAGCTCTGAGCTACAGCATCGAAGGCTGCGGTTGCATCCGGTCCCCAGGTAATTGGCATGCAGTTTAAGTTTGAAGGATGCTGCTCTACAATGGCCAGTCCTTTGTGAAGGATTGTCTATCCTCACAACAATAGCATAGATTTTGTTTCTACAACTTAACCATTAGGGAACTTAGTTTCAAGTCTCATAAATTTGGCAAGAGTATAAGACATGGATCAAGGAATGACAACTCATTCTGTGACCCCAAAATCTCTCTTTGTTTCCCTAATATCACTTCATTCTCTGGGTCCTCAACTTTCTACAACTCATATTTCCTTTCTTGCCATCCTCCTTCCTCTTGTCCCTTAAAATTCACCATTACAAAGATGTATTTTAGGGACTTGTGGTAGTTATACAATCTGTTGTCAATTTGAGAAGAGTAAGAGTGATTGGGTGGAGTTTAGCCTGTTAATCAAGTCACAGCTTGATGACCTCATTTAGAGGCGCTAAGGAGATAAAATAGTTGCTGGAGGTAGGGCAGAGATTCACTCTCTGGGAGCCATTGCAGCTGACAAGACACATGGAACTACAATAGTGCCCTTATCTGGAGAAGCCATGTGGAGACCCCTGCCAGTGCTGAGATGCGTTCAATGCCACTGGATCCACAAGACTTTCCACCCACTGACCTGTGATCTTCCTGCGTTCGGCATCATTGCATGTGTTTTGTGAGTGTAGAAAGGAATTCATAGACTGGTATTGGATATATGGGCTAATATCAGACATATAGACTTTATCTGTACTGGGCTGGGATGTTTCTTAATGTATAATTACTTTTGATAGATAGCTCTCTCTTATACATGTATGAGTGTCTATGCATTTGTTTCTCTAGTCTATCCAGACTAACATAGGACTAAAAATCACACATGCACACCCCTACCAATATCACAAAATTTCTATACTTCAAAAAATGCTCCAAAATATTATCATAATTCCCTTTTCTCATTAAAAAGTTTTTATAGACAGCTATATTTTATTAATTATAGGTCACATCACATTGCTAAGTCAGCAAATAGATATAGATACGATAGACTACGTGTAGAGACGATTACTATGCTACACCTGGAAAAAACTAGAAGCCAAAAATCATATAATCATTGCCTCATAATCTCGGCCCTAGGCTTTAGGTGACTCTCCGAATTCAATTATTGACAGAGCCATGGTAGAACAGAGATCCTCTGTTGCTCAGTTTGGGGATCATGCAACTATGTGTCACACTATCATGAAGGGGAAGCTAAGAACAGCTGTCAATTAAACATCATTGGGAGCTACACACATTTTGCCTGGTATTTTTAGATTAGGAACCAGAACTGAGCTCCTTTTCCTACACCAGCCAATGGCTCCTTTGTGGAGGAGCTACTCGGTAGCATAAAGTGGCAATAAAGCAAGCACAAACTTATGGATCCTCGTAGGAAGCCAGGTTTCCAGAGCTTGGAGCCTTTCGATAAATTCTCTCCCCAAACAGGACTGGCTCAAATTCCCACTGAGCGCCTATTGGACTTAATCCTTGGCTTGGGGCTACTGGAGAATTAAGGCACATTCAAAGGAAAAGAAGAGTCACGGCTGGAATGTATGCACGTGTGCATGTGTCTATGTATGCACATGCAACCGTGTAAGCCGGCTAAGGTTTTTATGGGTGCGTGTCATTTCCTGTAGTGCACATTTCATCTCAGCTTTTAGAGGGTTTCCACAATAAGCTATCAGCTTAGCAGGGGACAGAAATGTCTCTCCCTGTGATTGCCAACATTCTGATGGGCTTTGTGTGGGCACATTTCCTCCAGAATCCTGGCCCTCCAAATAAGTCAGAGCAGCAAGTGTTGGCCTGCAGACAGGCACACACAGAGCTACAGCCGCAGCTCAGTTCCCTCTCAGGTACATAGCAAAGACAGAAAAGGAAGCAGAGAGCTCATGAAGCTTGGTGGGAGGAAAAGAACATGAAGTAAAGATGATATATGAAGTGAAAGGAGAAGATATTATAAAAGAGAGAAAAATCTCAGGCAGTGAGGGAACGAGGTTAGGCTGGAAAGAATGATGCTTATATGAAAACTTCTGCTTGGAGGATCTTCTTTAAACACAGTTCTATAATTCTTCGCCAGCCGCTAAATTTCCTTCTTTTGAAAAAGTCTGCATTATTGGGTGATATCTTCCCTCTGAACTATACTCAAATATAAGTGAAAACAAAACATATATGCCATGATTCAGCAGAATGCTTGCAATTCCCGAGTGCACTCAGCTCTACTGGAAGGTTGGAGGATGGAGTCTACCCAGAGGCACTCAGAAGAAAGGCCTGATGATCGATCTCCCAAGGGTGGCCACTGCAACTCACTGGAAGACAGTGCTACTCAGGCACACCTGGGGCAGTCTGAGAAGGTAACCAGGATCATCATTGTCAGTACTCTACCCACGTCCAGCAAAAAAAAAAAACAAAACCATGGGAATGGGTTCTTTATAACACAAATACCATTTTATTGCATCTGAATTTTCAATATGTTATTTTGTCTTTAGGAAGACTATATGAGCAAAGCAATGCACAAAGATTGCATCATATATTCTGTAGCTCACAAATAAGAAAACAGAGGCACAAGAAGTTAGCAGTCCGTCACACAATTCTTAACCAACTTTTTAAGAAAAAGTAAATAGTTAATGTTCCTCTACATCAGCGGTTCTCAACCTGTGAGTCGCAACCCCATTGGGGGTAGTAGGATGACCCTTTCACAGGGTTGCCTGATTCATAACAGTAGCAAAATTTCAGTTATGAAGTAACACAAAAATAATTTTATGGTTTTGGGGTCACCACAACATGAGGAACTGTATTAAAGGTTTGCAGCACTAGGAAGGTTGAGTACCTTGCTCTACATCAAGTAATTAGCTGGGCTCTGTGTGCATCCTCCTATTCCCCCAACCTCCCAGGAGAAATCCACTCCTAGATGTGGATGTTAAACATGTAATTTTCATGTACATGAAATACTGCTCTTTTGACTTTTCCCAATTCTTTAAGAACATACAAACAATTCCTAGCTTTTGGGCTCTACAGGAACAAGGGGTGTTTGGTTTGATCTGTGCATTTGATTCTGTAGCTCTTTCACCTTCCCAAAATGTGACCGAAGAGATTAGTCATGAAAAGCCCCGGACAGCAAAATTAAAATATTCTCTAGTGGAACATCGGGAATTGGCTTATTTAAATTTGGGGAAAGGAAAATTGCTTTAATGATCTTTCTTTGCTGAATTTGTAGAATTAAACATTTTTAGGAAGGTAGGGCATCTTCCTTTAGAAGAGAATGCAAATATTTCCCCTCTTCCCACTAATGATACTGTCAGGTTCAATGAACCGTTAAGGTCTTTTATCAAAGACACTGGAGTAAGGCTTTTGCCTGGCAAGAGAAGAGTGTTAATGGAGGACAGGAAGGGAGAAGATTGGCTTTCAGTGGATAGAAGGCTACAGAGTAAGCCTGTGCTGCCTGGGCTGCAATCCAGCTGGAGGTGTCAAAGAAAGGACGGGAAGGCTGGAGAGAGTGTGGACAGGATAGGTCAGGTGAACACCCCTTGGGGAAACAGCTGTGTAACAGAGGCGAAGACTCAGTTTAGACCTTCTTTTTGCTCGAGGGAAGCAAAGCCTTCCCAGTACTTGTAATTAGAGCATAAGCAAGTCGATTCCCAGGTCGGCTGACAATAGAGAATTCCCCATTGTATTTGCATGCCTTTGTTCTTCTGACTCTCCAGTTGGCTGCACAATACATTTGATCACAGATATTCATACCGCTGCTGGGCTCCTATTATCTCATATTGACACCATACCACCAGACCCACGGGGCACCTGCCAAGAACACAGGGGCCACCACTCTTCTGCGTTTGATAGTGTGGCATAAACCTGATACCTGATTGGAAGCGGCATTTAGGGATGCCACTTGTTAATTTCCAAAAGCCGTGACCTCCCCTTCACAGTTTTTAATCACATTTGAAATTTCAAATCTAAAGTTATCAGCCACTATCACTGAAAGCCTTTTCAAAGTGATGCTTTTGCAGGAATAGATAATTTAGTAAATTATTATATTAAAAGCTCCATGTGGCACAAACAAGTTGCATTCAAATACTAAGTGAAAGGGTGTCCATTTGCCAGGAAATCTTTGTAATCATTAGATTAAAAACAACAACGAAAAAAATCAATCAAGCAACCAACCAGACTAACAAGAACATCAAACAAAAAAATCCCTAGGAGTGAGCAAGGAGTCACATGAAGTCAGAATTAACTCCATAGCAACAGCAAAGAACTAAGCATTGCGAGTCCAGAACAAGTTCCGTTTCCTTGTGGACAATTGGAGGGAAAAAATGGAAACTGACAAGGGAAAAAGTAAGACTCAACTTTAGTTACAGCCATGCGGACCCCTTGACATTATTGTTATTTGTACTTCTTGCAATTATATTTTTACTTCCACCCCAATCTCCATCATATTTGAGAATTATTTGAGATACAATTATGTATTACATAGTGAGATTCAGTTTTTAAAGTATGTGTGTGTGCTCATGCATACACATTTTTATTGTGGTGATGTGAAATTTCTCAATATGCCTCTTCTACCTAAGTCTTCATGACTCCCAACAACGATTGGATAGAATGACACAAATAGGCCATGTGTGACACTAATAAAGGGGATCGGTCAGTTCCCACTATCACTCCCCTGGCTGTAAGGTGAGCTGTCTTTGAAGCTAGAGAGAGAAATCCCAGAACCCTCTGAAGAGCATCTTCCAGATTCTATGTGAAGAGTTGGAGGCTGAGACCAGAGGCACTGGAAACTGGGGCAGAGCAAGAGGAGCAGCACCAAGATGATGGGACTGGGGGATGGAGGGACAGACAGGCAGGTTTTGGGGGCCATGGAGGCAGGGGTGTAGCTGAGAAGCTGAGGACCAGAGACAGACTTTGTTGCCAGCTGAGGAGAGGGGTGCTAGGGACCAATGACTATATCTCTACTATTTACTTATACTGACCTTTTATAATCTATTAAATTCCATAATAAGCCCTCATATTTTGGAATTTCATCTGGAGATATGAGTGGCCATTGTAACAAATTATCAAACTTAACATAAAAGTAGAGTGCTGTAGGAGGGTCAGTAGGTGTCAGAGTAGATCAAGAATGATTGAGGCATGTATGACCCCTGCGCATTGGAGATAGGGAAGACAGTGGAAGTCATATATGAACCACAAACCATATTATTGCATGTCTGAAATTCATCACAATCAAGTCAATTCAGGCTCATAATTACTCCATAGGACAGGGTAGAACTGTTTCTGTGGGTTTCCAAGATGGGAGTAAAAAGTCTTACATGTTTCTGAAAGAGCAGATGGTGGGTTGGAACTATTGATCTTGTGGTTAGGAGCCTAACATGTAAACTACTAGATCAGTGGTTCTCAACCTGTGGGTTGTGACCCCTTAGGGGGGCGGGGTTAAACGATCCTGTCACAGGGGTCGATTGATTCATAACAGTAGCAAAATCAGTTATGAAGTAGCAATGAAAATAATTTTATGGTTGGGGGGGGGGTCACCAAACATGAGAAGTTGTATTAAAGGGTCACAGAATTAAGAAGGTTTATAACCATGACACTAGACCATTAGTGCGCCTTATTAAACTGTTATACAAATACATATGTATATATATGAATATAAACTCATATATATATATTTATGCTATGAATCTGCAGGAGCCTTGGTGATGTAGTGATTCTGTATTGAGCTGCAATCTGCATGCTCAGATGTTTGAGACAAGCAGCAGCTCTGCTAGGGAAAGACCGGGCATCTCCTCTTATAAACAGTTACAGTCTCAGAAGCCCAAAGGTGGTCGCGGTGGATCAGCATTGACTTGAATGCAATGAGTTTGGAGTTTGGATGCTATTAATATAGTAACTGAGTATTGGAGATTCTTGAACTGCAGAATAGCTGAGGGGGAGGGATTGCTCTAAGAATAATAATGCCAGAAAAAGTAAGAAATGACAAAGGAATTATTAAGCATTTGCTGTTATCTGAATTTTAATCTATTACTCTGTGCCTTTTGAACATTTGCCTTTATATTTTCTAGTAATGACTGTATATTTTCTAGTATATGGAACTGTCTATACTTTGAAGGAAAAATAAAAGATAAACTTTGGAATTGCTCTGCTATTGCTTGATTTCAACATAATGGAGAGATATAGAAATTCAGTCTCCTCCCCGATGCATTCTGATTTTAGTATGGTAATCTATACCTGCCATTGTTCATTCACAATAAGGTATCATTAGCATATGCAATGTTTAAATTCAAAGACTCACGATACAATAGCCCTTCTGCTTATTGTCAATTATGTACTCCCCCACAGCTATTTTAGAAAAGTCATTTTATGAGCCCATCAAGGCAATGGACATACTGGAAACATATTGATGCTTCCTTGATGTGAAATTGACAATATAAATATAGCAGCCTTATCTAAGATTCCAGAGTCTAATGAACTCCAGTTAATAATTGCTTCAACTACATACTTATTGCATGCCTTATTTTTGTAATACTGAGAGATTCCAAGGAAAAAACTTGAAGAAGTGGGAAGAAGACCAGGCTTTCCAAGTATAAACAACCTATGAGGTTCTACAAAGGCACAATGTGGGTCAGTGGTGGAATTTTCATCTCCCATGCATGAGATCTGGGTTCCCTTGCCAGCCAGTGCTCAAGAACTGCCATCATCCATCTCTCAGTGGAGGCTTGCATGTTCTTAGGATGCTGAACAGGTTTCGGAGAAACTTTCAGACTAAGATGAACTAGGAAGAGAGGCTGGGCATTCTACTTCTGAAAATCAGCCACTGAAAATCCTATGGATTGATAGCATGGCACCATCAGCTTTCTTCACCACATTTGCTATACACCCATTTTGACTTCAGGGATTTTTTCAGGAAGGTGAGCATCACAGAATACCAGGTTATTAGAACTAAAAGTTCTTACTTTGAAGGAGTATTTGAGTAGAGGCCAAATATCTGTCTGCTACCTTGATACTTAGCATATAAATATATGTCCATAGGTCTATTTCCCTATTGTTATATAAAATATATTTACATATGTACATTCCTGTATTTAGACCTCTATAGATGTCTTTTGCCTCCTATTTCTTTCCTTTATTTTCTTTTACTTTCCTCTTGTCCCTCTATCATGTTCAGCCTTCATTCAAATTTCAATAATTCCTCTCAGTTACACTGCCCTTGATCAATCCCTATCAAGCATCTGGGGTTTTAAAGGCTTGAAGATAAACAAGCAGCCATCTAGCTGAGAAGCAACAAAGTCCACATGGAAGAAGCACACCAGCCTGTATGATCATGAGGTGTTGATGGGATGAGCTAGCAGGCAACAAAGACCCAGAACAAAAAATCATATCAATGTGAATGTGGGGGAGTGCAGACTGGAGACCCAAGGTCCATCTGCAGACGAGTGGACATCCCCTTACCGAAGGGTTGTGGGGAAGAGACAAGCCAGTCAGGGTGCAATGTAACAATGATGAAACATACAATTTTCCTCTAGTTCCTTAATGCTTCCTCCCCACCCCCAACCCCCACTATCATGATACCAAGTCTACTTTAGACCAGAGAATATACGTTGGTACAGATTGGAACTAGAAACACAGGGAATCCAGGACAGGTGATCTCTTCAGGACCAGTGTTGAGAGTGGTGATACCGGGAGGGTGGGGTGGTATGGGGGAACTGATTACAAGGATCTACATATAACCTCCTCCCTGGGGAATAGACAACAGAAAAGTGGGTGAAGGGAGACATTGAACAGTATAAGATATGACAAAATAATAATAATTTAGAAATTATCAAGGGTTCATGAGGGAGGGGGAAGTGGGGACGGACAGGAAAAATTGACGAGCTGATTCCAAGGGCTCAATTAGAAAGCAAATGTTTTGAGAATGATGATGGCAACAAATATACAAATGTGCTTGACACAATAGATGTATGTCTGGATTGTGATGAGTTGTAAGAGCCCCCAATAAAATTATTACATTAAAAATGTGCTTGACACAATGGACGTTATGTATGGATTGCGATAAGAGCTATATGGACCCCCAATAAAATGATTACAGAAAAAGAAAAAGAAAACCTATGGATTGTGACCATCTTATCCACAAGCAATCTTGAACGTGCTAGTGTTTCCTTCCATTGACGAAAGTCTTACCCAGTGTCTTTCATAAAAGACCTCAACCGCCCATTGAACCTTTACAGTATCATTAGTGGGAAGAGGGGGAATATTTTCATTCTGTTCTGAAGGAAGATGCCCTACCTTCCTAAAAATGTTTAATTCTACAAACTTAACAAGGAAAGAAAATTAAAGCAATTTTCCTTTTCCTGAACTTAAATAAGCAAATTCCTCTTGTTCCACTAGAGAACTAAAATATTTCCACTAGAATATTTTCAGTCAGGCAGATGGTTATTGTGGTAACCGGGTGATGGATTTTTAGTTTTGATTTTCTTGTAGTGTGTGGGATTGTGAACAAATACCTCTAAAAAGTAGGAGAATTAGTTTCTTGATTTTCTCAAAGGCAAAGATAATTTTCTAGGCTCTAAAAATATTGTTATTTTAGGGGAAATATATACACTGTTGAAATTTGGGTCATTAAATAAATGTCTTCCTATAAGAAAGAGAACTGACCAAGAAAGCAAAGATAATAACAGCTTGGCAGTGGAATACGTCAAGTGACCAAAAAAACAAACAAAAAAACCAACTTGGAAGAATTCAGTGTTAATCTTTCATCCTTAAGAAATCGTCAGTAATGAATCAGATTACAGTTTGAGGCATTTCAAGCCTAATTTAAATGGAAGTAAATTAAAATCCAATTGCTAGAATAAGGCAGGAGCCCGTAGTGTTTCTTCAGTTGTAACAGAGTGCGACACTGAGTTTCACAAACAAGGTTCCACTTTCGTAACTGTCACAGATGAGTCCTAGGACTGTGGAGACACACTCCTTGGTGGCTTATTCTCCTGAATTAGAGGAGGAAAGGCCCACATGCAGGGCCACAGGAGACGGAACACACCTGACAGCAGCTCCCAGCAACCCCTGCAGGAGAGTTCTGAGCGCCTAACACAGCACTTTTAAGCACTTTGAAGATATCATCGATTGCTTTCATTACCTGAAATCTGTCCACTGGCAGGGTACTTTTCCAAGGAAAACCTGCGATAAATAGGCATTCTAGGAGGGATCTGTTTTGTAATTTTTTATATGATGCTTTATAAAATATGCTATTTCAAATTCATTCTTTATATAGACTTGATTTTTCATATGTGATCTTTGTCTATGGTACATATGTACACTTATACGCCAACGCCACAAACACTCTTGTAAAACTTAAAAATCATCCTCCCTACCTAACAGAATAGCTCACTAGTCCACTGTTCTGGTACATTAATCTGAGTAATATGTGACTTTGGCCATGAAAAAACTACCTATGTTTATAAATTGGAAAGTAACATAATTGCAACTACTCAGCAGTTAAATGTACCTTTTAAGTATAAAGTAGAATATGAAGTCGCTGTGCTATAAATACTTTAATTTGGAAATAAGATATCCTCTCCAGTGATCAAAGTATGTAATGCTGCACCGCAGCATCTTTCTGTAGCAGCATTCACAAACCTGTTTATCCTGGACATTTATTATTCTTATTAATTTTGAAAGATATGCTCTGAAATTCAACTCTATGTCTGTAGCCACTTCTTTCTGTTTAATTCATGAAGGCATAATAATTAAATCTGATAGAGCAAATCATCATGGACCACAGAGGAAAACTACCATAAGTTTTAACAAGCTTGAAAAGATGCAGAGTTAACTGAAATGATTTAGCTTGTCATTGATGCCTTAGGCCAAACTTTGTGGAATAATTTGGTGATATTTTGTTCTTATATGTTTATGGCGTTGTTGGTTGTTGTTCTAATGTATCTATTCCCAGAGCAAGACAATGTTGTTGATATCTACCTTTGATCCTAAGGATGTTAGCTGCTTGTCTGAGTGTGTATGTCAGGCCAAAATCCAGACCCACTGCCATCAGGTCAATTCCAACTCTTAGCAACCCTGTAAAGGCTTTTTGAGATGGTCAATCTTTGTGGGAACAAACAGCTTCATCTTCCTCCTATGAAGTACCTGAGGGTTGAAACTGCCAGCTCAGAAGCTAGTAACCCAATAGCGAGCACACAGCACCACCACAGACATGATATCCTGAAGTTAATGTTAAACTTCACTTTAAACTTTAGTTTAAAACCTGCCCACAGGCCAGGTGACAAATTTGTCTTAGAAAATGGGATATACATTAGTTGCGAATGTCATTTTATCATTTCTTCCTTCCTATTCATCGAGATATTTGGGGACAGGCATAATGTAAATTTTGGCTTCTGAAAACCACCGTGGAAAAGCCATGTCACCTTTTCACAAAGCCTATTTATGAGAGATGCTATGCCATGGATTAATCACTATAGGGCCATTCTTACAAAGCCCTGAAGCACAGCACAGCTAGAGTTATTCCCATCCTGCGTAGCATTGAAATTATTAATTTTAATAGTCATTTTCTCTAGGATTAACTCAATTTATTTTTCATGGTTAAAATCATTACAAAGTAATTGACCCAAACATGCAAAATTATAACTTCAAAATAAAAACTACGTCAAATGGATGAAAATTATTCATGACAGTTATCGTCACACTATTCCTTTCAGAACACATACTCCTGAAAAACCTGAAATACAAAATGACCCCAAATCAATACGACTTGCTTATGTCCGAGGAAATTTTTATAAAAATCAAGTTCAGAAGTGGAATGGAGAAATGTGATGGGTCATTCTCTTTATTTCAAATGAATGCTATATTTTGGAGTTTTAATTTTTCAAATTAACTCTGAGTATCAGCTTGTGTTTCTTACAGTGGAATACCAATGATGTCTGCATTTAAATAGGCTTTATTTAGTTCTGCTGCAAGTTGTTCATTAGAGTTTTAAACTCTAACAAGCCATCTAAGCATTTGCGACCTCGCTGATCTTCATTCCTTATTCTTAATCACAACCACTGAAAGTGCCCATTAGGCTGGAGACAGATAGCAAGTCTAAACAAAGGCAGCCAGCAAGCTGCTGAGATTCTGAGAAATTCTAATTGCTCCTGGGGAAGAGGACAAGTAAACCACTGGAACCCCAGGCTCTGTTCAGACCCAGACCACTTCATCACTGCTACTTCAAAGGACTGGTGTGTCTGAAGTGAGCGCCAGCTCAGAACACAGGCTTTCAGGACTCTGAACGGGAGCTGATACATTCAACGCTAGCCCCCACATCCTCACTCCTTTCGTGCTATTGAGCAAAGCAAAGCACCTGGTGCTGCCAATTGTCGGCACTTTATATCACTGCAGGCTCTTGCTTTAGGAATTGATTATAAGCATACGTGGCAGACACGTGTGCTTTTGGTCCAGAGGCTCCCGATCGCAGGCATATGGGTATATGTTCATTTAAACACATCTCTGTGTATTCAAGTTTATTTTGCGAATGTTTCCTTTGTATTAACCTACTACAGGTTGGAGTCGTCACTATGGAAACAGCACTGGTTAATAAATGCCTGCCTGCACATATCATTGTGCTAGACACTAATAAATTAATACATGTGGCACGTTGGCTTCCAGTTTGCTACGGTCTCAAAGGGAGTTCTAGAGGAGTAATCAATGAGCACTTCAAAGAGAATGGCCATTTAAATTGGTTTGCTAATATTATCCTAAAAGCAATTTTCAGTTCCTGAGACGACTGTCAAAGAGACGTCCCTGGAGAAGCCCAGGCTTAAAGAAACCTCTAGAGGCAGAGTTATTGTAACAGACAAGGGTTTTTCAGAGAAGCCCTGTGTGGTGTTGGGGGTCTCCCCTTCCACATACATTGTCACGCCAAGCTGCTTCCTCCGGTTTCAGAGCACTGTGCATATGCTTAATGTACAACTCTCTGGCCAGGGAGGTGATGCGCACCGATTGTGACTCTATAACGGTCCTTGAGAACAAAGTAGAACTGCCTCTTGTACGTTTCACAGACTGTGACATTTAAGGGATAGAAGCCTCATGTTCCTCTCACATAGTAGCTTGTGATTTTGAACTGCTGACCTTGTGATTTGCAGTCCAATGGGCAATCCACTATGTAACAGAATAGACATAGTCTACAGCAATGGTTCTCAGCCTCCCTAATGCCGTGACCTTTTAACACAGTTCCTCATGTTGTGGTGACCCCCAAGCATAAAATTATTTTGGTTGCTATTTCATCACTGTAATTTTGCTACTGTTATGAACTGTAAGGTGAGTATCTGATATGCAGGATGTATTTTCATTGTTGCGAATTGAACATAATTGAAGCATAGTGATTAATCATAAAACAATATGTAATTATATATTCTGAAATATTTATTTCTAATTACAAATAAATGAAATTTTATCTTGAAGCATGGTGTATCAGCATTCGGATTAAGTTCCCATGGTACAAATATGGTTTGTTTGTAGTAGGTGATGACTTTAAAGTACATGATTATACATTTACCCAGTAATTATAAATCACGAAGTGTCATTTCACCTCTACTACTGATGCTTTCAACATAGCAGCTACTTTCTACAGAGTAGCTGCTCCCTACACATGTGGGCTGGTCATAATGGCGCCAGTCCTGCCACATACACCTGTATTTAGTCTGGAGACTGACAGAGGTGCGATATCCCGGTTCCTTAGTCCATCGGAAAACACATATTTCTGATGGTCTTAGGCGATCCCTGTGAAAGGTCATTTGACTGCCAAAGGGGTCGCGACCCACATGTTGAGAACCACTGGTCTACAGTATCCTTGAAGAACTGTTTGTTGGGAAAATCAGTTGATGTGGCTTCTGGTCTCATCCATTCACTCCCAGGTAGTTTGGCTATAGCATTTGTTTGCTTATATCTACCTTGGTGTGTGTATGCTTATTTTAAAGTCTTTAAAATTTCAGACTTTAGATAAAATTACGAAGTACACAGAGGTTCTAATAGTACAAAAAGAATACTGTAGAAATTTTACACAGAATTTGATGTGGCCTTCAGTGGCATCTTTGTTAAGAGCACTTTATGAAAAGGGGGAAAATTTTTTTTAAAATTTAGAGTGTTATTTTTCCTTTGCAGGGAGCCCATGTAATCAATGAAAAAATAAAGAAAGAGATAATTGGCTGATCTTTGATTGAATTGCCTTTCAGTTGGGTTATGGCTCTATTAGAATAGTATAACTGAAAATGAGGAAAATTAGCTTACCCACTTCACAGAGATTTTTTAAAATAGTTTTTTCTTAGAGCTAAATTATAAAAGCAACAGACCAGACTAGAAATATGCAAAACTAACTTTTAAAACAAAAACATGGTGCAGCAAACAGAATTTGACAGAAACCTAATTGAACATATGTTACATAAATATGTTACTCTTAAGGGAGATATAGGATTAGGTTAGCCATGGGCATAGTCAACAGGGAGTCACAGATGGGGGATTCAGAGATGGGGATGGTGAACGTACTTAAAAAGATAGTCAGAGTTATTGAACATTGTGCTACCTTAGCTCTTTATACTTTTCTTATCCAACCAATACCAAAGTCAAATCCACTGTCATGCAGTTTAAGTAATAGCCCAAAGTACAGTGTAGGGTTTTCTTAGGGTTTCTGAGACTAACTCTTTGGGAGAGCAGACAACTTCACTTTCCCCTGCTGGGGAATGATTGGTGAGTTTGAACTACCAACTTTGCGAACAGCAATCCAGTGTTTAACATCACTAAGACTCCTTCCAAAAACACCCAAACTCACTACTAAAAGATCATTTTATTTGGGGCTCTTACAACTTTCCGAACAATCCATACATCGATTGTATCAAGTATATCTGTACATACGTTGCCATTATTTTTTTCTGGACATTTAATTTCTATGGAGCAATTGGTATCAGATCATCTATTTTTCATTCCTCCTCCCCACCCCTCATGGACCCTTGATAAATTATTATTATTTTTGTATCTTACACCAAGTGCTCTCTCCCTTCCACCATGGTGTCTGTTGTTTGTCCCCCTGGAGGGGATATTTGTGGTTATGTGTCAATCACAGGGATCAGTTCCCCCTTCCTCCCCTCTTCCCCTCCCTTCCTCCTCCCCTTCGGATATCCCTATTCCCATTCCTGTTCTTGGATTCTGCGTGTTGTGAGCTCTTATCCCTTCTCTGTACCTGTGTACTTACTCTGGTCTAGCCCACAGTGAAATGCAGCACCAGGGTCATGATAGTGGGGTGAGGAAGCCTCTAGGAACCAGAGGAACATTGTATGTTTTATCAGTGCTTCTGCTCATACTCTCCCTCAATGCAAGAACACTTTGCTCTAACACACTGGCATTCTGTGACACTCACCCTCTCTGAGCTGAGGGAAAAATGGGTGCATAAACATATGTGGTAAAGAAAGCTGATGGTGCCCAACTATCAAAATATATAGCATCTGGGGTCTTAAAGGCTTGAAGTTTAACACGCAGCCATCTAGTAGAGAAGCAACAGGCCCACGCTAGCCTGGGAAATCATGCGGTGTCATGGGGCCAGGTAATAGGCATCAGAAGGCCCATAACAAACAAGCAAATGAACAAACAGACCATATTGTTGAGAACAAGGGGGTTCAGAGTAGAGAACCCAAATCCATCTGTAGACAATGGGCCATTCCCTCACAGAGTGGTCACAGGGAAGGGATGAGTCAACCAAGCTCAGTACTGTAGAGTAGATTCTGACTCATCCCAACTGTCCCAAGGGTTTCCAATTCTAACACTTTACAGGAATAGAAAGCCCCATCTTCTATGTAGTGGCTGGTGGTTTGTACTGCTGATCTTGCAGATAGCAGCCCAACTCATAACCACCACTCCACCATAGCTCCTTGGACTTCCCTAAAGAAGTGTGGTACCTGAGACCTTAAAGAAAGGTCAGATCCTTTCAGAATATCAGCCTTCCTTTCAGAGTTATTGAGCCTATATGGTATAAGCTTGTGTATAATAAAAGTTGAGAAGTGTTACCTTAGAAGGTACTTCCACCACGTTTATCTCTCCATATTGTCTGGAGATGTTTCCTCATGGGTCTCTTGTTCTGCTACATGTTTTCTTGGAGATGATGTAAATTCATTTAATTATTCTTTAATAGAAGACCCAAGACCCTCCTAGGCCATACCTGTTGGCTTTGTGAGAACTGGGGCTTGGGGACCTGATGCAAGCATGCTCATTCTCTGGCTACCACTTTGCCGAATAAAAATTATTTCTGTCTCTGACCCAGGAGTTTTCTACCAGAACTAATGAAAATATGGCAGGTAAACTTGCAAGTCTATAATGATAAGATCTTAAACATGCTACTGTCAGTCACACATATTTCTTCAGCATTTTTTAGAATGGTTGCAAAAAAGCTCAGGGTCAGGAGCCCTGAGTTCTTGTCTAGGTTCCAAGCTTACCTCCTTATTAGTGCTGTTCTCCAGAATGATTTATTCGTGTGCAAATTAATGATGATGGAGTGAATTGGGTGATGGAAGTTCATAGTCTGCTAATCTCTAAGGTTATGATTTAAGAATTGTTTGTTATTTATTCTCTTCCCCTCCAAGAATCAACACATTTCTTTGAATGTTGCAGATACCAAGAAATATATACTGCATTAGAGTCCAAAGGCTTGAGAATGTCTTACAAAATTTTTTAAAAGTTACTTTCTTTAGCCCTTTCTAACACTGCATTATGGGATATATTTATATTCTGGAAACACATGGAGTCTTGTTTGATAAAGTTAATTAGTTTCTTAACAAACTCAGAATGCATGTGTATGAGATACTTCAGGTATCTATTTCAGTTTGGAGTTGATAATTTTCAAGTCTCAATCATTTGGAGGATTCTGGAATCTGGCTGTCTTTGGAAAAACTACAGTTATTTTGTAATTTAATAGAAAAATTATTCTTGAGACTAAATCCACAAATGTGATGATTTTCAAGAAAGAAAGAACTATATGGGGATTCAGAAAGCGGATGTGTGTTGTCTTCATTCCTGTGATAACTACATAATTTCATGTCAACTTGAGGATACTAAACAGTGAATGGGCGGGGTCTGGTCTGTCACTCCAGTCACAGCCAGATGATGGCTTCTTGTGGTGTGGCCCTATCATGAGGATTCTGGGAACTTCCAACTTCTCTCTCCCTTCATCTTCCTGTGGATAAGCCACGTGGAGCTATGTAAAGACCTGAGCGAGTGATACAGGGGAGACCTGTGGAGACAGCCCTATGATGCTTCCACTGCCATTGGATCCACAAGAGTTTTCACCTACTAGTCTATGATTTTCCTGAATTCAGCATGTTGTGAGTGGCAACGTGAGTCTGAAGAGGAATTTATAGACTAGTATCAGACTTGTGGACTTGATCTGGACTGGGCTGGGATGTTTTCTCCATGCACAATTACTCTTTGATATAAAGCTCTCTCTTACACATATACAACAAGTGTCTGTGGATTTGTGTCTCTAGCCAACCGGCCTAACACAACACCACTTTCAGAGACATGAAAGTAGGCAATGTTTCTAGTATGTAAAGATGAAAAGGTGTATGACTTTGCTAATGGAGGAACTTTCTGCCTAAAGTTTATGACCTCAACTGACAAAGAATATGTAGCTAAGAGTCTTACAGAGTGCAAACAGGAACAACAGCAACAAAATTACTCTTGTATCTCAAGCTGAACCAGTAAAGTTGAGGCTACAAAGCATTAACCACAAGAAGAAAGGAGACTAATGACCTGCCATGGAAAGCCTATGGGCTTTGCAGGCACAGATATGACTAGAAGTATTACCTTTCCAAACATACCCACCATTTCACATCTTCTGAATGGTTTGACAAAATCTTTGGTTGATAGAGATCATGTTAAATGAAAAGTGAGACTATAGTCTTCAAAATTCAGAAATCTTTCTAGAATGAATCTTTTCTTAAAGTTAGTAACACATGGAACTTGATTAGAAGCTTATTCACATTTTGAGCAAATTGTCTTGACAGAGAAACCACAAGGCTGGTCCGCTCTTGTAATTGTTTAACACTTGAGTTACTTCTAAATCCCAACTATGCACCAGTAAAACATGGGTGATACAAGCTCTTCAGCATTTAGTGCTTTGTCAGAAGTTTTCATGAAGATTAGTGGCCAAGAAACAACATCATCCAAAAGTGCAAAGACAAGAACTGGGAGAATGGTCTTGGAGCAATTCTCAAAGCACAACACAGGTGAATTGTTGTCCAATGGGTTATTGAGAAAAACAAACAAACAACCTGTCCAATCCAAGCTGCACTGAAAGCATTAGCCCAAAAGAAGGCTCTAGGAATTGGTGTAACATCAACTGCAATATTTCAGCAAGTGCTGAAAGTGCTTGCTTACCTATGGCAAGAAATGCGGAAGACAGCCACCTGGCCAACTGGCTGGAAGAGATTCGTATTTGTACCCATTCCAAAAAAGGTGACCCAACAGAATGCTCAAACTATAAAGCATTATCATTGATATCACATGCAAGTATAATTTTGCTGAAAGTCATCCAATAACAGTTGCAACAGTACATTGACAGGAAGTTGCCAGGTTTCAGGATGGATTCCAAAAAAGACATGAACAAAGTACATCCTGGACATCTCCCATGGAGCTTGGTTGAAAGAAGAGAACACCAGAGAGATGTTTATGTGTGTTTTATTGACTATGCTAGGACATTTGACGATGTGGCCCATAACAAAGTATGGATAGCATTGACCAAAATGGGAATTCTAGAATACTTCATAATGCTCATGTGGAACCTGTACATGCATCAAGATGCAGTTGTGCAAACAAAGCAAGGGAATACTGCCTGGTTGAAAATCAGGAGAGGTGTGTGTCAGGATAGTGTCCTCTCAGAATACTTAGTCAATCTGTCTGTTGAGAAAATCATTAGAGAATCTGGGGAATATGAAGAAGAATTCAGTAAGGCTTATAAAAAATGGGATATGCAGATGACACAATACTGCTTGCTGAAAGTGAGGTGGGCATGAAGTGCTTGCAGTTGACAACCAAAGATTGTAGACAGTAATATGGGTTACAACTCAATGAAAAGACATACGAATTCTCACACTGGACCAATAACTAACATAGTAATAAATGGAGAAAGTTTGAAGTTGTTAAGATTTCATCTTACTTGGATCCACAAAAAAATACTCATGCAAGAAACAGACAAGCAATGAAACAATGCATTGCATTGGGTAAATCTGCTGCACAAGATTTCTTTAACATTTTGAAAAGAAAATGTTATTTTGAAGACTAATGTTTACTTGACCCAAGATGGTATTTGTAATCACCTCATATGCATGTAAATGTTAGATGTTGAATAAGGAAGACTGAAGGAGAACCAATGCATTTGAATTGTGGTGATGGCAAAGAATACCGATAGTACCTGGCACTGCCCAAACCACAACCCCGTATGTCCTGGAAGAAGAAAATCCAGAATGCTACTTGGAGCCAAGGATAGAGAAACTTTGTCTCACATCCTCTGGAGATGTTATCGGAGGGACCAGTCTCTGCCACAGGATATCATGCTTGGTAAGGTAGAGGTGTGGTGGACAAGAGGAAGACCTTGGACAAGACAGGTGGACACAGTGGCTGCTGCAATGGATTCGAACATAAGGACAACTGTGAGGATGATGCAGGCCGGGTGGGACTTTGTTCACAGTGGTTACTGGGAGTTGGAATCCACTTGAAGGCCACTAAAAGCGAAACTCTACTCCAGGAAAATGAGTTGATTCTTCCCCCCGATAGGGTCTAATCATTGCTATGGATAAGTGCCCGTGGGATTCTTCTTCTCTGATTCTGAAAATAAGATAATACAAGGAGGGCTTGAAAGGGAGCCATGAGCAGATAAAAAAACAAAGGAACCAACAGACAAGCATAGATCCAGAAATGGGCTCGCCCTAAACCCTAACTCCAACAAAGGAACAGCCAATGTTTTCCTCCTGGCCCTGATTGGTACTCACCCTGAGGAAGGGAACACAGAAGTCATAGGTGCTATAACAAAATGTGGCGAAGAAATTAGACGGTGCCCGGCCATCCGATAAAGCAGCATATGGACTCTTAAAGGCTTGTCTGCAAACAATCAGCCATCTAAATGAGATGCCCACTAAGTCCACATGGGAGGAACACACCATCCCCAGTCACTGAAGGATCGTAAATCATATAATCCGAAGTCAAAGGATGAATTTTATCAGAGCCCAAATGGTGAGAATCGGGTCTGCAGAAGGCTGTTGATGGCAGTGGGAGCCCGAGATACCTTTGTGGGAACGATGAGGAAACAAGCCCCGGGATCTCCCTCTATCCAGGGAGGGAGGGGGGAAGTGATCACTAACCCGAGGACACTGGAGAGATGAGTATGGAGGATCAAGAAGATACACCGGACTGGAACAGGAAAGACCTTCTTAGGTGTTTCCCCCTCTGATGTACGCTGGACTTGACCTGTTTTTCAACATTTTCTGTATTTTTGTTTTGTTTTTTGTTTTTTCATATTAAGGTTTATCTCAGAGGTGTTATGTCATTGGGGTCACCCTCTTGAAGTTGTGTCATATGTTTTCTGGTTTTTTGGTCTGTGAAACCCAGGATTGGTAAAACTAAAGGGACAGCAAGTAGAATACAGGTTTCGGGGTGGGGGGGTGTACAGTTGAGTGGGGATGGTAACAGGGTGCTGATTTTAAAGAATCCAGGAAAGAAAAGAATGTTTGGACAACGACTGTGGTAGCATTTGTACAATACTGCTTGAAAATATTAAACTATGGAATTACATGATTTATGTGTTAACTCCAAATTTATAATAAATTTTAAAAAGAAAAGCCTAAAACATTCACAATAACATAAAATTTAAAAATAAGACAATAATTAAAGCTTTCTGTTTCATATTTCATCATAGTATTGTAGGCTTGTGTGTGGCAGAAGACTTTTTTTTTAATTCCAGAGCACCATTATAGAAATTGTCACATTCAGCCTTTGGTGAAGACAGCACTGACCCAAATGGCCGGGCCTTGAATTAGGTTCAGCCTATGGAGAGGATATTATGGTCACTACCATTGATAGAAATGAATGCAGTTTACATAGAGGGAGAGAACATACATGTATATTAGGATCGCAAAGGGGTAAATTATGGTAAGGATGATAGTTATCCATGAATATATATTGTATCCTTTTTTATAATACATGAACCATATAATTTAGGCAGAGCACACATCTGTCACAAAGAAAGAACAATTTTTTCATCTCCCCATGCTGGGTCAATGGGCCCCAATCAGTAAAGTCAGTAGGGCACAGTGTTAGCATACTTTTGGTATTTTTAAAGCAATAGATGAGCTCTTCTCTTCCACTCGTTTTTTTTCTTCTCATAGTCTAAAATAAGAATATAATGTTATGACCTGGATTGGTCATTTAGGACCTTGAAAGTAGATACTACAAATAGTGGAACAAAAACATCAAGCAATCTATGCCTGGAACTGTGAACTTCCATCCTAGCCCTGAACTGTCTATCACAACCTTTCACAAGAGAGAAAACGATGCTCTAGCTCATTCAAGTCACAGTTATTTGGGGGTCCAGTGCTTGCAACAGGCCTAATCCTAGCTAGCAAAGGTGTTTTAGATGAATTATCCAGTAAACTACTCATAGTTTTAAAAATTGTGCCAGTATCTTAAAATCTCACAATTTTAACATTTAATATACAATTTTTAAAAAACAAATAAATACCCCTGAGAATAGCAAAGCTCTGATAAGTATGGCATATAAAATTTGGTTCAAAAGAGCTTTAGTTTACCTTCATTCCTTTAACTATATGCTTCTAGACTTTTGATGTAGATGTTTTTACATTCAAAGAGCCTTTTGAAAATCCAAATGATCATTTATAATTTCAAAGAATCAGCTATGAAGAAGTCTAGGACTTTACTGTAACAATGAGCATGGCATAATCAATCCCGAGGAAATAACCACACCCCTAGAACCTAGAAAACATAAACAAGCTACATCAGATACTTTTTTTGGTATGTAAATATTATAAACAATATGCTTGATGGTGGCTATAAAAATTGAAGTCAACACTTGGTGAAATTAATATCAATCCAGATTTCTATGTGCACACACACACACACTATCCTGTTACAATAATTATTTCCAAGATTTATTCTATGCTTCTGGAAACAGCACCATTTCCAGCCCGAACTTAACTGCTGCTTAAACTAATCAGTCCATTGCACTCTTCTTGTAAACAACAATAATAATGAACCTACAGAGCACAGGATCTTTCAAAACTCCTCAAAGCTAGGTCTCCCTCGTGTTCAGTTCATCTCTGGTTCAGTAACAAGGGATAATAATGTTGTTTTTTGTATTTTCAAATAATGTTCCTAAATAATCAGCAGCAAAATCCTCACTTGAAGGTGGTTTCTCTAGTATTGAAACCTGCTCTCCTTAAATTCCTGAAACCATGGATCTATAGCTAGAAACAGCACTCTATTGCATTTTGCTGTTATCTCATTTTTAATTGAATCTGCAGGCAGTCGGATTTGACACTGGCCATGTTGAATAAAGCTGCCGTACTACTCTCCCGATCCTTCTCTTTCCCCACACGCTCCCACCGGAGCGGCTAAGAGACAGTGGAATACATAGGCATGCTTGTAATAGTTTCTGATTAATAGTGGAGCTGGGTCTGTGTTAAGCCATCTCAGCTCTTTCACCTAGTTTTGTCATAACCAACCAAAAGATGGGGCTGGAATCTGAAATATAGCCTCTCAAAACAAAAGCAAAGCAAAGCAAAACAAAAACATTAATAAAAAGTCATGTTTCTCCCTAGAGATCTTAACTCTTCCTTGTTCTAGGCCTGACGGTATATACTATGCTGGTATTTTATTATATAGAATAAACTATAACTATATTAGTAAACCTATATTTATTGGGTATTTTGGGATATGGAGGTAAGTTAAATATTTATCAGTTAGTTCATACCATGCTATTATTATCCAGATAATTTTCTGATAACTAGACAACTGATAACAAGTCTAGGAATCATGAAGGAATAAGGGTGCTAAACTCTATTTCACCGATCAAAAAGGAAGATTTTGCTGCTGTGCATATTCACAGGCCTTTCTACCACATACAGTAGTATTTGAGGAAAGAAAAATTTATCAGATTGTAAACTTAAGACTGTAAATTAGGGACTGGCTTAACATCCTGCTAGATTAAAAAGTTAGGAAAGGCTATATTAGCATCACATTAAATATTTGAGTTCTAGTCATATTACTCCACCACTTTTCTATCAGTTTATCATCCTGGGTGGCTCGTGTGTTGGTGTGACGCTGGCAGCTCTGTCACCAGCATTTCAAATGTCAGCAGGGTCACCCAATGGGAATAGGTTCCAGCAAAGTTTCCACGTTATCCAAATGAATAACATCAGGACATTGTCAATTACTGAAAATCTCATGGCTAGAAGCAGAAACATGGTCAGAGAGAGTTCCAGAAGAGCTCCCCTGGTCCAAACGTGCTCAGAATAAGCAAGCCTTTGAGAAGGAAGAGCCTTCTCAAACTAGAGTTGACCATAATGACTTGGATCTTATAAAACTATTACAACCTTCATCTACTGATAAGGCATGAGTTAAATTGAGGATAAATAGCTGAAAGCATCACTTAACAACTGGAACTTGGAATCTATGTGGTATGGATATAGAAAAGCTTCAAGCTGTAAAAAATATAGATGGAAGACTTAAAGATGAACATTCTAAGTGTTAGTGAGCTGAAATGTCCTGGGATTGGTCATTTTGAAACAAAGTATCACATGGTCCAGTCTGCCAGGAACTACAGGTTCAAAAGGCTGCATTCATGTTCAAAAGGACTTTCAAGATCTATACTGAAGTACAATGCTTCCTGTAACAGGATAGACTATCTGAATATCAGGAAACACAATCAATAGAATGATTATTCAAATTCATTCGCTAACCACTAAAGCTAGTGGTGAAGAAACTGAAGAATTTTACCAACATCTGCAGTCTGAACTTAAACATGAAATCAAAATGCATTGATAAATAATGGCCGTTGGATGCAAAGGTTAGAAACAAAAAATTTAAAAGAGCAGTAGTTGGAAACTATGTTGTTGTTTTTTTCCTGATTGACTACATCGGTGGGAAGAGAGATGGAGAAACTCAATAGCAGTAGCTAAAACCAGGCCAGAGACTAACTGTGGAACAAACCATCAATTGCTCTTATGTAAGTTCATGAAAAGTACTATGGAAGTATTTTTCAGGTAAAGTCCATGAAAAAACCATGGACTACTGAAAAGACAAACTGCTCTGTGTTGGAAGAAGTACTATCAGATTGCTCCTTAGAGGCAAGGATAGAGAGATTTTGCCTTACGTACGTTGGACATGTTATCAGGAAGACCAATCCCTGGAGAAGAACATCATGTTTGACAAGATAGAAAGTAGTGGAAAAGCTGAAGGCCTTCGAGGAGATGGATTGAGCCCATGGCTGCAACAGTGGGCTCATGCATTGGAACAGCTCTGAGACGGTACGGGACAGACAGGGCGGCGTTTCCTTCTGTTGTGCATGACGTCACTCAGGGTTGGGACAGAGTCCACTGCACCGAAGAGCGACAATAGCCAGTTCAGATTGAAGTTGAAGGAACTTAAAACAGGTCCATGAGACTCCAAGTACATCCTTGAGTCCATCTCACCTGGATTTCAAGAACCCCTCCATAACATATTTGTTGCATTGAAACCAATGATGAGCTGTGGGATGACATCAAGACCATCAAACATGAAAGAAAGAAGAAAGAAGTCACTATAAAGACAGAAAATAAAGAAAAGATCAAAGTGGGTATCCGAAGCAACTCTGAAACATGTTCTTAAGTGTGGAGAATCTAAGACCAGCTGGAAGAAATGATGCATTCAAAGAAATGAAAGGAAAATTCTGAAGGGAAACTTGAGAAGACAAAGTATACTATCATAATGAAATGTGCAGACCCCTGTGGTTAGAAGACCGAAAAGGAAGAACCCCTCAACGGCACCAGAGCATATCTTTCCTGGAAAGACCTAAAAATGGAGGAGTCCTTGCAATATTGAAAGAGTCTATCGGCAAAATGTTGAAGGATACTGGAAACATCAAGACAAAATAATACTAATTTAGAAATTTTTGAAGGTTCATGAGGGAGAGGGACATGGGGAGGGAAGGGAAAAATGAGGAGCTGATGCCAAGGGCTCAATCAGAAAGCAAATGCTTTGAGAAAGAAGAGGGCAACAAATGTACAAATGTGTGTGACACAATGGATGGATGGATTGTGATAAGGGTTGTATGAGCCCCAATAAAACGATTCAGAGAAAAAGAGGATGGGAAGTATAAATGGAGTCAATGTACCAACGAAGCATTCGACCTTCAACCAGACCAGAAGGTACAAGAACCAGTGATGCAAAGGAGGAGCTTTAAGCTGCACTGAAACCATTAGCCAAAAACAAGGATCCAGAAATTGATATAATACCAAGGAGAATATTTCCATAAGTTGATGAAGCAATGGAAGCTCTTAGAATCTATGCCAGGAAATTTGGAAGATAGCTACTTGGCCAATTGACTGGAAGAGATCCGTGTTTTCGCCAATTCCAAAGAGAGGCGGCCCAACAGAATGCTCAAATTATAAAACAATATGAATATCACACACATGTAAATTTTTGCTGAAGATCATCTGACAATGGTTGCAGCAGTAGACTGACAGGGAGCTGCCAGAAATATAGCCTGGATTCAGAAGAAAACATGGAACAAGAGATATCGTTATTAAGTCAGATGGATCTTTGATGAACAATGCAAAGGCATGCAACTGTGTGAATCACAACTAACTATGCGTAACCTTGAGCACAATGGGAATTCCAGAACACTAAGCTTTACTCATATGGAACCGGCACATACGTTAAGAGGCAGTTGTGTACACAGAACATGGGAATAGAGTGCATGCCTTAAAATCAGGAAATGTGTGTGTCAGGGTTGCAACCTTTCCCCATACGTATTCAATGTCTGTGCTGAGTAAATCATCCGAGAAGCTGGGTTACATAAAGAAGAATGGGCACCAGGAGTGAAGGAAGGCGTATTAACAAGCTGCAATATGCAGATGACACAACCCTGCTTGCTGACAGTGAGAACATGAAGTGCATGCTGACGAAGATCAGGGGTTGTGGCCTGTGATGTGGCCTACTCAATATACAGAAAACAAATATGCTCTCAACTGGACCAATAAGTGACACAGTAATAAATAGAGGAAAGTTTGAATTGGTCAAGGATATCCTATTGTATGGATCCACATTCAGTGCCCATGGACGCATCAGTTAAAGAGATAAAATGACACATTTATTTAGGTCAGGGGTTCTCAACCTTCCTAATGCCATGACCCTTGAATACAGTTCCTCATGTTGTGGTGACCCCCAACCATAAAATTATTTTCAGTGCTACTTCATAACTGTAATTTTGCTACTACTATGAATTGGGTAACCCTTATAAAAGAGTTGTTTGAGTCCCAAAGCAATCGCGACTCACAGGTTGAGAACTGCTGCTTTTGGTAAATCTATTGCATGAGACCTTTTTAGAGTATTGAAATTGAAGAATGTTACTTTGAGGATTAAGGTGTGCCCTACCCAAGCTGCGATGTTTTCTTTTTTTAATCATTTTATTGGGGACACGTACAACTCTTATCACAATTCATACATATATCCATTGTGTCAAGCACATCTGTATATTTGTTGCCATCATCATTCTCAGAATAACTGACTTTTGATTGAGCCCTTGGTATAAGCTGCCAATTTTTCCCCTCCCTCTCTGCTCTCCCCTCCCTCGTGAACCCTTGATAATTTATAACTTATTATTATTTTGTCATATCTTACACTCTCTGACATCTCCCTTCACCCACTTTTCTGTCGTCCATCATAGGCATGTGAAATTTGGGATTTGAATTAATGTGCTGGTAAAGAATATTGGTAGTACCAAGGACTTCCAAAGGAAGAAACAGATCTGTTTGGGATAAATACAACCAAAATGCTCTTTGGAGGCAAGGATGGTGAGACTTTGTGTTTGGACCTACTGTCAGAAGAAACAAATCCCTCAAAAATGGAATCATCTTGGCACAGCAGAGAGTGTATGAAGTAGAGGAAGGCCCTCAAGGAGGTATCTTGAAGCAGCAGCTGCAACAATAGGCGTGAACATAAACACACCTGGACGGACGACAGAGGGCTTGGCTGTTTCATTATGTTGCACTTAGGGAGGGTTGCCATGAGGTGGAACCAACTCTAGGGCTCCTAACACGACATTGATATCAAAATAACGAATAAATCAAAACATCCATTTTATCAAAATAATGCATCAGCGCGGGGAAGTAAGTGCTATTCTTTTAAGAAAAATTTGGCACAGAAAGAACATGAGAATCTAGTAAAATATGAGGAGATGACAAATGAGTATATGGCCAAAAGAATGACAAAGTGATAGATGAATTAAGACACATCAGACTAAAAGTCATCTTCACCATGAGCAGGGCTGTTTCACTTGCAGCATAATATAGTTAATGAATCAAAATATTAAAATAATAATTTGGCCATTTTGTTACCCAGATTTTGAAATTATCAAGAATATAAGAAAACATGCTTTTGGCTGATAGCACTTTATAAGATGGTAAAGAAAGTGTCATTTCCTTGCAAGGTTATTCATGTGCTGCCATCTGCCTTCAATTTCAATCTCCAGTCTGCACATTTCACCCTTATTTGTCCTCTGTACTCCAGCTGTTTGGATTAACTTTACTCTCATATTTTTCATTTTCTCTCACCTCTAGGAATTGACTACATTTTGTGGAAACTTTTGCATCCCAAACCTGCCCTTCAAAAGTAGCATTCTCTGACAGTACACTAATCAATTTCCTTTAGGTCATGCTTGTGTTACCAACGTAGATTATAACTAGGCAGTGGCCAAAAGTGGCTGAGCTTGGCTGCTAAAAGAAGGGTGTGCAGTTAAAACCCACTAAGCCACTCTCTAGGAAGGAGACCCAATGATCTGTAACGATTCAACCGAGAGACTGCTATTGGGAGTCCACCCTGTCACAGCGGGTAGCCCTGAAGTGAAATTGACTTGACAGCACCCAACAAAAATACAACAGGTTCAAAAGTGGAATGAGTAATGGCTAAAGTTCTATCATAATGGCGATATTGTTCAATCCATTATCCCAAGTTATGTAGCCTACAAAGTATGATTGTCTCCCTTAAAACAATAAACTATGTACAATAACAAATTTATTTATTGTTTTCAATGTGTGTTGCCAGTGGACTTTGGTATGATGTGAGATTCATCCTACTTCAAATAAGTTTTGAAAATACATTCTTCCTCCCATGTCTTCCACAAAGTTGGAGGAGAAATAAGAATGAATCCTGAACCCATCATGATGTTAATCTGAGGCCTTGGAAAACTGATAACCACATAATACGTTTTTCTCTTTGGTGTCATAGGATTTATTTATTTCAAGACAAACATCCTCTGAGGCATTAAAATTGAAAACTAATGAAATGATGTTGCTTAAAACCATATGGAGTAAGAAGGAGACATAGTTTTAGAAATAACTGCAAGCTGATGTTCTGTGTGGAACAGAACAAATAAGAAATGCTGCATGTATGTGAGGATCCTTAGATGCATGCTACTATGTTTTTAAAAAGTTACTGTTGAGCTAACTCCCTCTTATGATGAGCCCACATGTTTCTGAATAGAACTACTTGGGGAGGAGTTTCAATGACTAGTATCCCAAAGCGCTTCAGGTGCTTTTCTACTCAAGGTGCCATCAATGGGATGCGCCCTTTCATTTTTGTGGCTGGTGGTGAGCATTGAACTGTCTGGATCGCCAATTGCATTAGGGATCATTATAAGGATACTGAGATACTGAATCAAATAACCCCTACTCCAAAATCATGATAAGGAACGTATATATAATGAAGTGAATAGAATTATATAAAAAGTTAAGGAAGGCGTCTAGTGTATAAATTTATTCCATTGCCAAGTGCTTTGTGTATGCTCTATTCTTCTGCCTTCACGTACACTAAGTATTACCAAGCCCATTAGGCAGCTGGGCAATTTAAAGTTGAGGAAAGTTACATCATTTGTAGGGCAAGGAAGTTAGCCTGTGGAGGAATTGGAACTGGCTTGTAGCAGATCATGAGAGATAATTGTCAAATTTTCTGGAATTTTTAAAGCTGTTATTAAACATAGCCACTATGAAAAATTAAATGATCTAATATTAAAATTAAAGAATTATACTAAAAACAAATAAAATACTCAAAGGCAGAATTTTTGAATTATTTTACTATTATCTACAAGCTTCACATTATATTTGTTAAGAAAATATCATTCAATTATGTGATATTGTACTCTATTTCCCACCAAGGCATTCAGTAACCTAATTTTGCTAGCCTGAATTAGATATATGGGAACATTCTGGAAGGAAATAGAATCGAACACCTCTTTTAATTGTAAGCATGTAACATAGATAAAGATGATGGGCTTCATGAAGTTACGTAAAAAAGGTGGATTAAACAAAAGTAACATACAAAACAAGGAAGGGGGAACAGAAAGGCATTACAAAAGTCTGTCACTCCATGGAAGAGGATTTGCAGTGTTCTTAGGTGCCAATCTTAAACAAATGTTTTGAGAAAGGAGGAAATAGTGTCATAGAAAGTGATTCTACAGAGACCTATGGACGGTCCTTTCTTGGCTCCCACCACATTAAATACATGTCTCTGTGTTTGTTTGTTTGTTTGTTTGTTTTATGTTTATGCTTCTAGAGCTATAAGATACAATTAACTTTTGGACATTTTCTCTATTAAATAGCAGTATATTATATTACCTGGGATTTTCTCTCATTAATTTTCATTTTCTACACATATTTGGTATGCATATTTCAGAGTCAGAAAAGAGTCTTTCTGAGAAGCAAAGTTTTCTTGAATCATAAGAAACACCAAAATAAAACATCCTTTGGGCAATTCTATGACTAAGAGTGTGTGTGTGTATCCAATTTTATGACTCAGTGTGTGTGTGTGTGCATACTCTTAGTTAAAGTCGTGTGTGTGTGTGTGTGTGTGTGTGTGTATGTGTAAGCCTGCTTCTCCCCAGGAACAGGAGGAAATCTTCCTCCAGATTTCAAGAACAACCAAGTTGCTTCCCAAATTGGCCATTTGCACTCCAGGGCTGAAGCTGAGAGCACACAGCATCCCTGCGTAATTCAATTGCAGGCAGAATCAATGCGAGTGTGAATGCTGCCTGGTCAAAGGTTGACCCTTAGGCTGCTACTTAAATCAATTTGGTATAAGCTAGGTTTGATTACACGTTCAGTGATGAAGCTTTCAAAAGCAATTTGGAACGTGCCTATTCAGAGGCTATTTAGTTCCATCCCAGTCCATGCTCCTGGTTACGGAAGCATCTATCTGTTTCTTTTGGTGGCGATCTGGTCCTGGAGTTGAGGAGAAATGAGAGAGGGTGAAGTGGGAGTGAGGGGATCAAGAAGAAATGTGTGATCGAATAAGCAAAAGTAAATAGCAAATGAGAACCTTCCATAAATGATATGACAGTGAGCAAGTTTAATGCTCCTTTAAAAACAAAAATATACAGAGAAACCTGAGAGACCCAGAATTTAATGGAGCTGCCTTGTTTGTCTAGGTTGCCCAAGTTTTCTGCCATTGAAAGGGTGCAATCTTACCAATTTTTTCTCAATCTCTGTGAGTTGAAAATGTTTGTGTTTTCTTTCTCTGACAGGTGTCTGCCTTACATAGATTCCTGCTTTCACAGGTTCCCAAGATATAATGGTAATGAGAGGAGAAAAGAATTCACTAGTAACAAGGAAAAGTAAATAACAAGGACGATGATAACGGTGGGGATTTGTAGCAGTCTCTGATTGCTTTGGTGGATGAGACCCATTCTCTCAGATGCTGCTGGTAAGAGGATTGATGAATTAGGAAGCAAAGTGGCTGTTAAAAAGAATATCAAATATGAACTCCAGCAGGCAAAATTCTAGCTTGAGAGAAATAAACCCTTATCTTTTGCCTAGTCATAAGCTCACAGAGTGATGGTGCACGGAGAGCTTGTATTAGTCTTCTTAAAAACGTGTTTCCTTGGTTAAAGAGTTTGATTATAGATCTCTATATTTTGGAAAATATTATTATATTAACACACTGCAGTGCTCCCAAGAAGTTACGAACTTTTGAGAAAACATAAACTTCTATATGAGTGTGCTCATTAATTCTTAAACCATAGGCTATTATCCTGCTGCATTTAGAAAATCTATGGCTACGTCTTGTCTTAGGAAGTGTTTTATAAAACTTGTGATTCCTTCTAAGTGGACTGAGTGGTGACCCTAATACTTTTTGATAAGAATTGTGAACTGCCTCACTAATTAAAAAGCTAACACATGCGCTAATTGGATTGATTAGGAAAATCAAGAAAGGCAACTAATGTGTATACAACTATCTAATATCACTCTAATATCACATTTTAGAGTGAGCTAACACAATTCAATTCTTTGCCTTAAAACTGTTGAAGAACAAGTTTTGTGAAAGCATGGGGGGTGGAAGAGAGAGACAGAGAAAGGGAGAGAGAAAGACAAAGAGAGGGTGAGAGAGAGAGAGAGAGAATAAAAGCAGAAAACTTCAACCAACTATAAATGTCTTAGATAATCCATAGATAAAATAACGTTCCCATGCAAGTAAGTTTTGCTCGATTTATTTAACTATTATTTATGTACAACTGGGCAGATAACTCATCTGTGTTTTTAGAGAGGGATCCTAGTTGAATTACTTTTATATGTAAGGAAATCCTGTCCATGGTGAGCAAATCCATTCAATGAGGACATGCCTTATTTAGTCCTTTCCCCAGTAATTTTATGGAAACTCCTTTGGCCCTTTATCCAGAATATCAAAATGTACAAAATAAGGAAAGTTTTATTGTTTTTTCTTTGCTCACACTCTCTTAATTATGCCTTGCACAGAAAGGGAATTAAATACTTATAATTAATCGGGCCACTCTCATCTCTGGTTCTTACATTAGCGACCCTATTTCCTTTGCTTTTTTTTTCCCGAGAGAGAAATCATAGTGCTCAAATAGAGTTGCAGAAGGAGCTCAGACGTTAGCCCTTCATCATGGGCTCCACAGGGGTTCTGCTAGTGCAGAGGCTGAGTATTCAACTGCTACTTCAAAGGCTGGTGGTTCAAACCTATTAGCTGTTGTGTGGAAGAAAGATGAGGCAGTCTGCTTCCATAAACAGTACAGCCTGGGAAAACACCCGGGCAATTCTCTATGCTAGAGGGTTGCCATGAGTCAGAATCCACTCAAAGGGAAAGGGTGAGTGAGTCTATGTCCACACCACTAGATGATGCCTCAAGTATAGTTAAAGCTGCAATGGAAACAAATGCAAGCCAGGTTAATATTCTTTAAGAGGCTTTTAGAGCTGATGGGACGAGATTGTCTCACAGGATCTCTAATAGTATCTGCCACAGGAAAGGCTAAGAATGTTCTATTGTGGGTAGAATGCTCTGACACTTTTTCTTTAGTCTGGGAGTGTTGGCATGTTTTCATTTTTACAAGGCCCTAATAGCCTCCACTCCCATACACACAGGGTCATATTTTAGCCTGATTTGTTATAGGGTTAGAGCTTTGTGAAATAAAATAGCAAGCAAGGAGGTCCACTCTGGTGCCTTTTCATAGGTTATTAGCCCATAGAATTGAAACTGTGAGCATAAAGGGAATTTCCCTGGGGACTAACATGCTTTGTAGAGATGACAAAGTGATCCGGCCAGCAGTGCTATTGAGAAAAGTTTATGGAAACTCACCACCGAGCCAAACGCATTAAAATACAATTTTCCTGTCAATAAAATATAATTTAGAGCTCAATAACAAAAATGTACAGAAGCAAAAATATTGGCAAGGTTTCTACATTGTTAAAGAGTGAGTATAACTGTAGCAATCAATCCATAAATACCACTATTTTTAACAGATACAGATTTCTTCACATTTGAAGTATTGACGCCGAAAACGGATTAACTACAGAATTCTTCTTAGTTTACAGATGAAGAAAGTGATGTCCAAGAATGAATGGCTTTATCTAAGACTCTAGTCTACAAGGATGCTCTGACTTAAACAGTGGTTCTCAATCTTCTTAATGCTGCGACCCTTTAACACAGTCCCTCATGTTGTGGTGACTCCCCAACCATAGAATTATTTTGCTGCTACTTCATAACTGTGATTTTGCTCCTGTTAGGAATCAGGCAACCCCTGAGAAAGGGCCTTTCAAGCCCCAAAGGGGTCACAACCCACAGGTAAGAACTGCTGAGTTAGCCTGAACTCAATGGCAACAGGTATGTGGAAGAACCTCTGTAAGATAAGGGAGCACCTTAGGGCACAGAGTGGCCCTGATATGTTTTGTGGTTAAATACGAAAATTCTTTTATAATTTGTGTTTCATTATATAATTTCCAGAAGCCTGCACCATTTTTAGGCTAAATAATGACAACAGCAAATATCCAGCCTCTCTTCTCCCATCGCCATGTACTGACCCATTGTCAACGATGGGGATGTATGTGCAGCGCCAGTAGCTTGAAGCTGCTGCTGTCAAACTGCCTCTTAACCCGAGAGAAGCACATCAACAGAGTAATTAATCTTGTACAACCCTCTCCATCAACCTGTCCACCCCTCCCCCATTCCCTACAAACGAATGCTTATGTGCATGGGTGATTTAATTAATAATTCTAATGAAAAGATAACATGATAACAATATGCAGAGGTGCAGTAAATAAGTGAATTAAAGAACTGATGTTGCTCATTTGAATATCTAGTGAGATAAAGCCATACACATTATTGAGGTCATGTACATATTAGCTTCCTTTGGATGATCATGTCCATGTATTATTATTCATGAAGGAGAGTGAGAGAAGGGGGTTAGTGCGTTAACCTTTAATGAGTAGGTGGTGGTATGGATTAGGCAAGAGATTAAACATTTTAAATGTCCCATCTAATTTAACCTTCACTACACTCTGCAATAACTATTTTTTCTATTTAAAAGTAAGGAAAATTGAGGCTCAACTATTGAGATTGAGAGAATTTCCCTAGACCATGTGAGATTGTGGTCCCAATCTGACCCGTCTGTTTCGGAAGCATATTGTCCTTCGCCCGCATAGTACAAGGAACACTGGTGCAAGGTAGGAGGTGAGGAAAGCAATTCCACCACCAATTCTGCAGGGACTGTGTTCAAAGGGGAGCTCTGCATCACCTTCTTATAAGCATTGTTTCCCTCACCTAGAATGTAAAAGGATTGGTCTAGAGACTCTGACTCTAGACCAGAATTCTCAAACCTGATGCCTTAAAACTCTATGTTTGTTTGCTTGTTGCGAGGATTTCTATGTGGCATAGAATGGAGGAAGATTGCCAGGCTAGCACCAAGTCAACCAAACTAATTCCAATTTTATTTTAGTACTAAAAAAGAAAAACCCCCACCTCACTGGCATCAAATTTACTCTGACTCATCCTGGCCCTACAGGACAGAATACAATGGCCCTGTGGGCCTGAGGCTGTAAGGTAGAACTATCCTTGTGGGTTTCTACTCCGCATGAGTGGAAACCTTCATTTTCCTCCCCTGGAGCGCCTGGTGGCTTTGAACTGGTCACATTGTGGTTAGCAGCCCCATGTGTAACCCCCTGTGCTGCCAGTGCTCCCATTTTGATATTAAGGGTCTACAGAAGGTTTCATTTGGGAAAGGGAAATCATTCTACTACTTACAGAAATGTGCACTTAATTGATTAATGTGTGAGACCTTTAGCGCTAAGGTTCTGGCAGTTGGCCTGGGTAGCTGAGACTGGTAGCACTTGGGTTGGTTTCCCAGGAGGTGCCGATTTGGTTCGTTGGAGCACCACAAGTTTGACAGCCATTCTCATTGCTCCCACCTGCTGAGGATCAACTCTCACCATGGCAGCGAATGACCTTTATGTAGCTCATGTTTCAGGAATACACACAGGTTCTAGCCATCAATTCAGGGAAGAAGAAAAAAATCCCTCTTGCTTCCCTCATGCAGCAAATCTGTATACACACCTGCTCTGTGTGATCATTATGAACATGCACACGTGTACGTGTCGGCTATAGCCCATTCGATCGGCGGTGTTACCCATATCAATATTATATGTAACAGAAAACCCGATTTTGTCAAGTATTTATAAGTAGAATGTCCAGGAAAAATTTCCCATTAACATTTTAAAGCCGTGAGAATAAAACGAGTTGGCTCACACTCTGACTTCAATAATCACCAAGTCTAAATTTATTACGGCCTCTTTCAACCAACATGAAAACACTATCTCTCTTCAGCTGCAGGAGGGATCAATTTCAATCTAAAATATGGATCATTCAAATGTGTCGTCTCACCTTTCATGTGGAATTAGAGTTCATTATAACAGGCAAAGGTAACAGAGAGCCTATATTGCTGTTTATTGGCATGTGGGGCATTTGAAGCAAGCAGAGAACGGAAATACTACTTTCAAAGGCACAGCTGATTCAATATTCAACAAATCAGGGGAAAATATTGTTCACCTGCATTAGTCACATTTAAACAGAACAAAGCTGTCTCATTAACCACATTCTTACTATTGTCAGCAGTCCCTTCCATTTTTCTTTTTGAATCCACTCGTTGACGTACGGGCCATACGAAAAGAGGGGTTCCTATCAAATCAAATGGGCTGAGAATAAACACTCTCGAACGTGAGCAGAACATTTCCATAAAATTAATCAGAACTGACTTTATGTTGCATTTGAATTTGGAACTTCATTATTATCTCCGCCGTGAAAGCGAGGTAGGGAAAACTCCATGTTGGTAGGTCCTTTGAAATGTTTTATATTTAGCGTGTACCACTTCTGAAGAAAATGTGTGTCAATTGAATAAGGTTAAAGATACACACATAGATACAATAGTCCCTGCAGCATCATTTGGATTGATATTCATGAAAAGGATTCGACACTATACTTTTTGGAAATGCATGACGTCCAGACGTTTTGTAACACTATTTTACCTATTGGGGGTTACATGCAATATTAAGAATAGATTTGTCCCCTATATGTCATATATTGGGACTTAAAGAATGAGCACACTTAGGTGTACTACGCTTTTGTAGCTAACGATTCTAGTCTTTCCTTAATTAGCTTTCCTCATTCCCTTTCAGCTCACCCCTTATACATGCCCTATAATGAACATGTGTTCCATTGTGAAAATGAGAAATCACACACAGCCAGCATGCTTAGCTTATAGAAATGGCTGTGAGTTACTGGTAACTGCACACTGCAGCTGCTGGCATCTACTTGATGAATTGGGCCCACAGATGGCAGGATGGGACTGTTCAGTTCACTTTCGTTAAGAAGAGTCTCATCAGTTGCTCATATACAAGAAGCAAAGAATACAGTTGAAAATAAAATCACAAATAATTGTGAATTTCAAACTTTTTGACTTAATAAGGAATTTTGCTATGAATAGTTAGCACATTGTCATCCATTATTAATCTTGTGGAAGCACTTTCTCCCTGAAGTTGGAGTACAGAAATAAGTATACTCATTCTCTCTCTCCTGTCTGCTCTCTTTCTGAGGGTATTAGCTATTTCTTAATGCAGTCATCTTACAAAAATATTTGCGCAAGTAACCTAGAGGACAAAGCCTCTGCATTCTAAGATAGTCTTTCTGTATTTTTTCACCCAAAATATTCCTTTTCCCCATACCTGAGAAAGTATATACTCTTCAGTGGAAATAAATCTAGTGATGAAATTGCCAACATTTCTATTTAAAATACAATCCTACGTACAAATACACCCTAAAGCCCACAGGCCATAGAAGGCAAAGGAATTTAAGATGCCTTCATAGTAAACCATATTTTATTCATATTAAAGCTCTGCTCCCTTTTCCAGGACTCAAGAAATATAGCAGGACATCAAAATGTTCATAGAACAATCCCATTGCGCTTCCACGATCACTTTCCATTAATTTTTGGAAGTCCTCCTAAATTGAGAGCAGTTGCCATCAAGCAGAGGCTGAAGCAGCCCTGCAGTAAAACAAAGGACGGAGTGTGGAGTTTACCTGTCCTGGGTGCTCAGTGGCTTCATGTATGGCAGTTGTGGGTGTACTCATGGCCATCAGGCTGATGAGTCAGAAAGCAAGTGCTATCAGGCAAGATGCTTCAGGCACAGTATCAGCCTGAGCTTCCTTGCAAGGCCAAGCCTCCAGAAAGCTGTTTACTACCAGTCTCTTTACCTATTCTTTAATCCCAAGCCTCAGCAACCCAGTGTTTATTCTCATTCTTCTATGAAAGCGTCTCTGCCAATGATCACCAAACATCCCCCCTAATGTTGCAGTTGTCAACAGACAGAGGTTGATCGCCTGACTTTCTATGACCCGAGGAAGCTGTGGCGTTCGACACTGCTAACTCTCCGTTCGTTGATAGCAGTCATGGCATTGTGTCTCTGCTCACGGCTCCATCAACACCTGAGCAGTGTGCGTTTGCTGGGTACTCTCTTCCTCTGCTCACTCCTCCATGTTCCTATTACTCGGATGTCTGTCCTTCTTCATGTTTTCACTACCTTTACGGCCTTTATGAAAGAACATATTGACTGACTTTCAGGTTGAAATGACCACCTTCATTTTGATAATTTACAAAACTGTATTTCTCTTCTGGACTATAAATTTAGCTACCTACCAAGCACTGACTCAAACTCGTGATACCAAATTGAACTCATTTATCTTCCTTCATTCTCCATCTCCTTCTCTAATACTAAAGCTTAACCTTATCCTATGTGCTTTTTCTTTCTTCTTTTTTTTTTTTAAAAAATCACTTTACTGAGGGTTCATACACCTCTTATGACAATCCATACATCCATCCATGTGTCAAGCACATTTTTACATTTGTTACCATCATCATTCTCAATACATTTTCTTTATACTTGAGCCCTTGGTATCAGCTCCTCATTTTCCCCTCCCTCCCCACCCTGCCCCAACCTCACGAACCCTTGATAATTTATAAATTATTATTACTTTGTCATATCTTACACTGTCTGATGTCTCCCTTCACCCACTTTTCTGTTGTCTGTCCCCCAGGGAGAGGGTTGTTTTAGATCCTTGTAATTGATTCCCTCTTTCTAACCCACCTTGTGGTGAAGAAAGCTGATGGAGCCCGGCTATCAAAAGATATAACATTTGAGGTCTGAAAGGCTTGAAGATAAACAAGCAGCCATCTAGCTGAGAAGCAACAAAGCCCACATGGAAGATGCACACCAGCCTGTGTTATCATGAGGTATTGATGGGATCAGGTATTAGGCATAAAAGAACAAAAAATAGCACTGTGAATGAGGGGGAGTGTGGAGTGGAGACCCAAAGCCCATCTGTAGGCAACTGGGCATGTCCTTACAGAAGGGTTGCGGGGAGGAGACGAGCCAGTCAGGGTGCAGGATAGCAACAATGAAACATACAACTTTCCTCTAGTTCTTAAATGTTTACTCCCCTACTCCCCCCTACTATCATGATCCCTATTCTAACTTACAAATCTAGGTAGACCAGAGGATGTACACTGGTACAAATAAGAACTTGGAAAACACAGGGAATCCAGGACAGATGACCCCTTCAGGACCAGTGCTGAGAGTCGCAATACCATACTGAGAGGGTGGATAGAAGGTGGGGTATCCTTTGTTCTTGTCCTGGTTAATGTCACCAAATTTTAGCTTGTTAAGCATTAGCTAGATTCCTGACAGTCCCTATGCTTAAGACCAGATTTCATCATTAACTTCTATCTTCTAAAGAGCTCACTGATAGCTCACCTTTGATATTCTTTGTGAGGAATGATCTTCTTTGGCCTTGATTATGAGCTAAACTGGATTTAGCCCTCTGTATTGCTCACGGATATCTTTCACAAATCATTTTGTTTATATCATTCTGTTGCTAGAGTTATTCGGTGGTTCTCTAAAATCCCAAAGATAAAGTTCAAACTCATATGCAGCCCTAATTCCTGACAATTTTTCTAGCCCTACCTCAAATACTCTCCTCCCACCTTTCGTTCAGCCAGTACTTAAGTGCTGCTGTGTCACCATATGTATCAGGCTCTTTCATATTGCCATGTTGTCAATTTATCCTCCTCTGGTGTCCTTTTGCTTGTTTCTGTTTTCCCCCTAATTTCTCTCTCTCTCTCTCTCTCTCTCTCTCTCTCTCTCTCTCTCTCTCTCTCTCTCTCTCCCTCTCTCTCTCTGTCTCTCTCTGATCACCACACCCAGACTCAGCCCAATCACACTCTTAGCCAAAGATCCTTTATAACTTGTTCTAAGAGTCATCAAAACTCAATTGATGACTCTTTTATTTGTGCTACTGTACTTTTTTGCTTCTGAAAGGAGACTGGGATGGCTGAGCGTGTTTTGAAGTAGATCTTAGTTGTAATTCATATCATGATGTTAGCGATCTTCAATGAAAGCCTGTCCATGAGAGCCTCTTCCCTGAGCACCAGTGGGCAGGATTTCCTTTGCTGCCTTACAGTTGTTTGTTGTCGGCCTCTCACGCGTCGGAACATCCTGGAGGATCAACTTCTGGTTCTGTTCATCTTTTCCTTCCCAACACCTAGCAGAGTGCCCTGCTCATTGTAGTCAGGCTTTATATATTTGAAAAATGAATGTCACCGCTGTGTGAACTACTGAGTCTCAGAACAGAACTATGGTACCGAGTCTCCTATTACTCGGAATCTCCCAGATGTCTGAACTGCCATGCTATAAACATATTTAAATTTGGAATTAAGTTCCACATAGTCTAATTTGTGTGCGGAGCAAGAGATGTGGCTCCGTTATGAGCTATATTTGGGAAATTATTTAAAATTTGCATGATTTCTCTTTGGTTTGCCAGGAAATGTTTACCATCTAAATCATTGACAAAGTAATCGAAAGACTCTCATTTAAAAAAAAGTCAATCATCTAAATATTATTTTTGAAATGAATGCAACTGAGTGTCCTTGGGCATATAATTTTGAAGTAAAAATAACTAACATGAATTGAGGACTTGATCTTGTTACAGGCTGAGTGATATGTCCTTGAATGCATGATCCTCTTCAATGTTTTTACTCTGTGAGGTAGGAGCTATTGTTGTTCCATTTTATAAGTTAGTTAACTGAGGTTTTGGAATTGAAGAAATTTGAAATGCTTCAATTGAAGTCATGAAAAAAAATCATATGTGTAAAAACGTATTTAGATAAAGGCTAGTTCAATACATTTTGTACCACACACATACACACTATACCTTTTTTAAATATCTAAACTATAGTTTGTTGCCTTTTGTCTTCTCAGTGATCTGGAAAATGTGGGTTAATACAAATCAGAAGTGAGTGTAATTTTCTCAGACTTATCCTAAATAGTTATGGATGTGATACAGATTTCCTGTGGCTGAGCTCTGCTGGAATGCTATTATCAAAGAGCAGTTTGTTTATTATGCATAAGCACTAAGCCAGGTAACACACATTTTCAATCACCCTGTCTTTAAGCTTATTATCTATTCTGGAATACAAATCATGAAACCATGACAAGTTGTTGTATCTCTAACATGTACCGATTATAACCATGCCAGATGCATTGGGTCCGTCCCTCTCTTCGGATAAGGTGATAAGACCAGATACACACTCTTTTTCCTACAGGAGCAGCTGATCTTCAGCGGCAGTGTTTTTTGTGGTTTTACTTTTTGTAATTCTTGAATTAGGTAATAAGCTAATGTATTAGATCAAGTTAGGACTTATTTCCATTCTTGAATCATGGTAGAGGTTTGTAAAATTCTCATTCAATGGCTTTGTGGAATATTCATCAGAGTTCATAGCAAAGGACCCACTGTCATCTCTTAAGTGAATTATTCTCTAAAAGTAGTTTTCAAATTGTCTTAGTCTCATTAGGATGCTTTAAAGGGGGTGGGGGGTAGTAAAAATGGCGGCTTCCAAGAGAATGTCTTTGTCCACATAAATTGCTTGGATTGGATGGCTGTCACCTGCATAGGATATTATAAAGCTTTCTAAAAATACATACAGTTAGATGTGTCTGAGTTTTTTTCCATAGCAAATTTTTGTTTGAATATTAGCACTACTCACCTTTCATATGAGATTAAGTCAAAAAGTATCGCTGGTAGATTTACAGTTCATAGCTATATGAGTTTATCTTTAAAAACTGTTTAGACATCCTCTATGATCAGTGGAAGGCGGCAGACAAGTTCACTCAGTAATATGCTTATCTTAGTCTCAGTGGGGTTTTCTTTTTAAAGTACAATAAAAATAGTGGCTTCCAAGGGGACAGACTTGGCCAGTTAAATTCAAAGCAGACGGATCAGCTCAGAGGCTACAGCATGTGTGTTTTGAGACCCCAGGCGTGACCTTGACAGCGCTTCCTCTAAGGACGCAGGATGATTATGGGACTTAATAATACTTAGAACAAGTTATTCGAAGGGGATTTTTTTGGTCTATCGTGGCAATGGGCATGCTTATTTTTCAGAGTCATAAGGACTGTCCTAAAATAATTTCATAGGCAACTTTACCTCATCCACCTTATAGACCTGTTCTTGTCCCTCCGGTCTTCGTTTGTTCTCCAAACTCAAAAAAAACATTAACATGGAACACAAGTTGAGTTCCTAAAAAATGTGGAAACTGGCATTTTGATGTGCTATCAATCACAGAGGACAGAACTGTAGGGGCCAGGTGAGAGAGAGGAATGAGGTCTTCAGAAGTGTGGACACACAATGGAGGGTCTGTGGAGAAATGGCTTCTCATTTAATTGGTAAAGGTTCCCACGACCTTTTACAGCAACAGTGTTTGACATGCACTCAAGTCCGCTTGCTTTCTTAATACGAGCATATTCCACACTTAAAAATTAGCTTGCCAACACTGAAGAATAGTAGTGCCTTATTCTCAAAAGTTCATAAAAAAAAAAACAAAAGAAATCCAATGGTGTTCTATTTAAATGTCCATTGTTTAAATAATGTGTCCTAAGTGATGTAGTATATGACCTGTCACTCCAATGATGGCCCGATGCTCAAAATGACAAACTATAGGCAAAAACATGGGTCCCGAAGCCAGATTGTCCTAGTTTGAGTCTGAAATCTGTCACTTACTAACCAGTGCCTTTGGTCACAGTTTTCATTTCTCTTTCCTTATCTATAGGGGGGAAGTGTAGCATCGACATCTTCTGTGTACTGTGAGAATTCAATGAAGCTCATATAAAGAAATTAGAATAGTCAGATCTGGGGCAAGTAAACAATGACTGCTATTCAGAACGGCTACAACGCTCCCTTGCAGATCTAGTTGCTACACGTACATACTCTGCAGCCCAAATGCAGTTTATTCTTTATTCACTAACTCATTCACTTATTCAACTTACTGATTACCTATTCAATACTGAGTGTGGTGAAATGGGGGGTAAATAATCAGACATTGATATCCTTCCCTCAAAGAGCTTACAGTTTGGTGGAAGGATCAAAACTGCCCCAAAGTAATTCTAACACAAAATAGCAGGTGCATAATGCACGTACACTTGCAGATGAAGTCATATACGAGCTTTGAATACACAGCAGTCACTTCTGAAAATTGCAAGGCAGGACTGTGTGTTGTGTCTTTATTAACAAAATATTCAAATGTTGCTAACATTTGCTGGCTCCTCAACACACAGGGAACTAATGGAGAAGGGAGATCACTAGAGTCCCCTCTGAAGATCACACGTCTAGATGTCTTTACAATCGTTTATTATTTCCCCATGATTGTTGGAAGGTTGCCAGAGCAAAACAAATACAAGTGGCATTTGCTCCTAATTTCTCATTTTCATTGTTGTTCTAGTTTTGAGAATCGGAAAGTGTGTTAGAAATTAAAATAGGAAAAAATAAATGTATTAAGCCTTAAATTTTTCATTACTTTTCCTTTTAATTCATTTATTAGTTCAGATTCTTGAATATTTAAACTACTTAAAACATTAATAACTTACTGAATTATCAATGTTTACATTAAATTGAAATTCAGATTGCTCCCTAATATTTTAATGTTTATATTATTTGAAATTATGCCAAAAATTATCTCTATGGAAGAAATGTAATCAAGTATTTCATATGATCACTTTTGTATGGCAAGAAATGTTTGTTTTTCCAGAGTAAGGCCCACAGAAATATTAAAATACATTAAATTAGAATAATAATGTGTGATGTTTAGAAATAAATACAGTAAAATAATCATATGAGAAATGATTTTATAGTGATATATGCTATCTACTATCAAAGGGTCTCCAATGTGGTAGTTCAAAGTTTATACATGAGACTTATTACAGTAGATTTTTAAATAGTAGTAGTATCTTATCTCATCTATGGTTTCTGCAAAATGGAAATTTTAATGTCTGTGTGGCAATATTTTCATTTCTTAGAGACAGTTTACTATTATAACAAAGCACAAACAAATACATGCCAGGATACTATAAAATCAAATTCAATCAATAAGAGTGATTCAGATAATACTATAGAACTTAAATGATAGTTTATTGCTTAGAATCTTCTTTGGACATTTTGAGAAATATTTGTTTTCAGAGATATTTGATGGGTGATTACATGATAAAATATTATCATCAATTTTCTCCATTCAACTCATCCTTGAGTTTGCTCTTTGTCTATTCCTAGCCTGTAGCGACAAATATATATTAAATATATATAGTTTTGTTGCTTAAACTTTATGTTGTAATCACATGGGTACAATCTTTTGTTCGCGATCATTGACTCATTATTTTGTTGATGGCACAGACTCCCTGAGGAATGTCTAAGGAAAACCAAGCAAGAGTACATTCAAGCGGCATGATCTATGTGTCCAGATGATACAATTCATTTAAGAAAACAAACAGTAAATGACACCCCCCCCAAAAAAAATATCCCCATCGTGCCACATGACATCGGTAAGAGAACATTTTCCAGTTGGCTTTATGTTTTATTTTCCCCCTGCTCTGGTATAAGTCATTTTTTTTCTAAACACATGTAGACTTCTATGAGAATAAAATATTTTTAAATATCCAAATTTATTTGGGGATAAAACCTGCCCTGTGTAAAAGACTGAAGTTTGAAAAAGAAAATTTGCAACCTTAAATGTTGTCTCTAAGAGTGAATGGGAGCCAGCAGGCGACTGGGCCATGTTGGCAATGCTCTGTTACTTACGGTTAAGAGGCAGGCTTGCGTTGGAAGTGCCTAACTTGTTGGCAGCCACGCAGGTATAATTGCCGAAGTGCTCCTGTGTCACATTGGTGACAGTGAGAATGGATCTTGTGCTAAAGTTTTGAATAATAATTCCTTGTTGACCATTGAAGAGCCTAGAAGGCAAAATAAACTTCAGGTAAATACATATTGTGAATACAATTTTCATTTCATCTTAGATAGGGTTGTCGTGGCAACCCATAGACAATTCTGACCGCACTAAAGTTAGTAAATAGCATGATAATGGCACACAGGTTTCTCTGAGTTCAGTAGATTTGGGGAAGAAGTGGCTAATAATAAGTGTGGACTGCTCCCTCCGATGTTGCTTGTGCTGTGTAATAAAGTAAGCTTAGATATTCACATGCGTGTCCTCTTCATGTGATGTTTGATAATTTAGAAAAGTCAATAGTCTACTGAAATGATATCACCTGTTATAGTCAAGAAAGGGTAAAACAGGATTAAATTTAAAGATTCTAGAGTTGACCGCATTTGCGTGCCTGCCGTTCCGTGCCGGGCCCTAGTGTGCTGCTGCTCCTGCTCTGACCCTTTCTTCCCGACCTGCCCCGCTGCGCCGCCAGCCAGATGGCTCACAAGCAAATATACTATTCGGACAAATACTTCCATGAGCATTACGAGTACCAGCACGTCATGTTACCTAGAGAACTTTCCAAACAAGTACCCAAAACCCATCTAATGTCTGAAGAGGAGTGGAGGAGACTTGGTGTTCAACAAAGTCTAGGTTGGGTGCATTACATGACTCATGAGCCAGAACCACATATTCTCCTCTTTAGACGACCGCTGCTAAAAGAGCAACAAAAATGAAGATTATTTAGGGATTTTCAATGAAATCTTCTTCAAGTTTAATGTTTATGTGTATATATGGTGTAGTATTCAGTGAATACTTGAAAAATGTACAAATCATCCGTCCACACCTGTGCATGAGCTGTATTCTTCACAGCAACAGAGCTCAGTTAAATGTAACTGCAAATAGATTACTATAAGGTGTTTAAGACATAATTTCCTTAGTTATTTTGAGTATAAGTAAATTGCCTGTTGGATTTTTACCTTGTTACTTTTGTTTATAATAAAGTTTCTGGGTTTCATTTGTGAAGAAAAAAAATATATATATATATAAAGATTCTGTTAAAAGTCCAAACTGATGATTCCTAGATGTGTTACCTAGGATCTGGATAAGCTTGGGTATTACTAGATTACACCCATGCAAGTCAGTCTTTCAGTCTTATGGCTCTAGGAAAGGATGATTCTTGGGCCAGTGTCCACAACACTATATTGACATTGATGCTGTGGGCAACCCAGACTGGCAATCCACCATTACACATAGGGTCAGAGCTAGACTGTTGGGTATAGAATCTAGACTTGTGGGTCACAGGTATGTCTTTTAGTAATGTTCCTGAGAAAGTCATTTAATCTTTCTGGGTCTCAATATGGGATTCCATTGTACCTGACCCTGTTCTATCCATCAATCTCTCTTCAAACTTCTAAGCAGTTAAACTGGCATGTCTTTACAATTCTCCATACATGGCATGCCCATGCCTGATTTACCATTTTTGAGAATCTGCATACTCTAGTCCCCATCCCCCCTTTATCTCTACCAACTAGACCTTTCCATCCCAATTAAGTCACAACCTAACATCTATTTCTCTTTTTGTATTTACTTTTCAAATGATTCTCCCCTCTCTCTGCATAACTCTTTTCAAATTGTTACACAGTTGGCATTTCCATGGACACAGATATAAATGGTATCTGGCTACCATTACTGACCATTTGTACCAAAGATTTTGAAAAGGGGATAAATGAGAAACATAGTTTCCAATTCTCATTGGACCCTAGACTTTTTGGAGCTATGTAAGGGATGGATGAACCTTTGATGCCATGGAGATAATCACTAAATGTTAAATCAAAGATATCTCCTTAAATCTTTCTAAAACCAAATAGCAGTTTAACTTAACTGGAGAACAGTATCTGTCTTGAGCATTAGAGAGTCTTGAGGTTTTCAGCAGTGGTTCTCACTCTTCCTAAAGCTGCGACCCTTTCATACAGGTCCTCATGTTGCAGTGATCCCAACCATAACATTATTTTCATTGCTATTTCATCACTGTCATTTTGCCACTGTTATGAATTGGGCGACTCCTGTGAAATGATCATCTGACCCCCAAAGGGGTTGCGACCCACAAGTTGAGAAACGCTGATCTATAGGGATCAACTGCCAACAACAGCATCCAAGATTAGACAGGAAGTTTATGTAATAGGAGGAACAACTCAAAGAGGGAGGGTCAAAATGGTTTCAAAACTCAGATCATATCATCATGATTATAGCCACAGAATTGTATGTGCAGCAACTGTAGAGTCGCTGTGCTTTGCTGTGTATGTTAACCACAAAATAAACAGAATAAAAATATGATGGCATTTATAAAACTTGACTACATTTTTGCATTATTCTCTCTACTAGGTTTCATATATACAAATGTTTTCAACCAAAATTAACTGTCTTAAAAAACTCTAAAGACAGGACTACCTAGACCAATGTTCTCTGCTATTTGCATCTTGCATCGTAGTTAAGAGTTGGCTCCTCGGTACATGAAAGAGCACGCAGACCAAGGCTCCACTGCCACTTGTACGTGCTCAGTGGCGAGTTCCTCAGAGGTAGATATCTCATTTCTTCTTCATAGTCTTTCTTAGTCTGGAAGTACTCCTGAAATCTGTTCCTATGGGGTGACCCTGCTGTTATTGGAAATACCAGCGATACAACTTTCAGCCTCACACCAACCACCACAGCACAACAAACTGACAGAAACCTGGAAAGACAGCCAGAAATCTCCTCAGCAACTAGCATGGTAAGACTTCAGTCCATGCAATTTTGACATTTTTTCAGGAAAGAACACTCCTGGGGGGCGGCGGGGGGAGGGGAAACAAATTTATCATGCTTCTTAAAGTGGAGGGGCAGTGAAAAAGAGGAAAGTCAAGGAAATGAACTGACCCAGAGGTTGCAACGATGGGTTTCATAAGCACAATGGGTTGCAAACGGAACCACAATTGTGAGGCTGGGGCAGGACTGGGCAGGGTTTCCTCCTGTTGTAGGAGGGTCACGTTAGTCCGAACCTGCTTGACCACATCTGACACAACGACAACTTCAATACATCAACGAGAACCGGAGCCCAGACCATCAGCATACATCTTACTGAATCTCCTTCATCAGTCCTTTCAAGAGATTTCTCTTTGCAAATAAGAAGTCTGTTATGAAGGGGATTCTACCCAGATGCAAACATCTCCCTAACCAACCCCCCAATTCACTATTAGAGGTGTCATAACAAAGTGTGAGCTGTGTAAATGGCAAGTTAGTTTGTCCTTTTTAAGGTACTCATGTTCTTGTCCCACGTATTTCTTTAATCATGAAGTTGATAATAAATGGCATTTTCCAGACAGTTTAAGTTGAACTCCTTTGCATTATGTTATGCGGTCTGCATCTGAACTTACATAAAATATATGTAAGTGGCTAAATGCAGATTAAAATAAGCAGCCGTGCTTCATTGCTCTATAAATTGCTTATGTTTCATGTAATAGCTGAATTTGGATTATCCAAATTTTAATCAGATTAATAATATTTGAGTTGCGTGAACATTGAGCAAACTTGACCTTAAACAATAAATATAAGGCCTTTGATTCTGACACAAAAAAATGGGACATAAAGTATCAAGGAGGTGGCAACCTTACAGTCTTTCTGTGGTAGTTAGGAATTATGTCAACTAGATTCTTTGACTAGGGGTGGAGTCAAACCTGTCAAACAAGTCACAGCATGTTGACACTCCCTTGATGTCATAAATCTTTTGAGCAAGATGATTCATCTCTCTACCTCCTTGTCATCCTGCCTACTGTGACTCTATGCCTGACCTCCAGGGGTGGCTCTCAGCACCCTGCCATGTCTCCACCAAACTTGGATCCACGCAACTCTGTCCCCAACATCTGTGACCATCCTGCTGCCTACTTCCCTGTGATGCATCACTGACCTGCAGCTACGTGAATTGGAAGAGTGACTAGATCGGGGTTTATGGATTTGAGTTGGACTGGGATGGATACCAACATATTATATGATTATTTCTTGATATCAAATCCTTTCTTATAAATAGATGAACACAGCTGCATTTGTTTCTGTAGACAATCAAGCCTAGCACATTTTCTCATATTAGAAATCTTTCAATATGCATGGTCATTACCCCATAAACCCCACTGAACCATTGGGAAGATTATAACTCATTGATATTCCATGTCCTTCAGAGTGGAATTTTACATAGAGCTTGCAATGGCTATGAAATTTGGAAGTAGATGACCAGGTACATCTTGGTAAATCTGAATCACTGCTTTTCAGTTAGTAGCAAGTGCTTAAACATTTGCATCATCCAGGAGTTTTTCTGTACCATACCATAACTTTATTATCAGCTAATCAGTATACATTGTATATAAAGTTCACACTTTCAATATGATGGTATAAATCACGCAAACAAGTGGTTAATATGCTCAGCTGCTAACCAAAAGATGAGATGCTTAGGTCCAGTTACAGGTGTCTCAGAAGAAAGGCCTGCTAATATAATTCAGGTAAATCAGTCACTGAAATATTATGGAATACAGTCTACTCTGACACACGTAAGGCAACTGCGAGTCAGAGTTGATTGGCCATATTCCCCCAGAAGATTCAGCAATTCACTAGACAATTAAATCCCCCTGTGCTCCATTTACCAATCCCAGGATTTGTTTTACTGCTAACAAACGGAGAATGAATTTACCAAGATCTTCAATTGGCTAGACCACGGGAAGACAATCTCCCAGGGGTATATTAAGACTCTCCATGCGACCGTTTGCTTATGTTCCTATGGCTGTCTTTCTAAGTGAAACATTTCCCATTTCCGTCCTCTCAATGTAACTGAAGGCAAAGCACAGATGTTCCTAAATCATGCACCGTATCTATACTCTGTGGGTAACAACTCATTGGCTTGTGGCCAGCAGTACTGTGCGCATCTTTACCAGACCAGCACATAGAGTGTGCCAAACCCTGCAGCTCAAATCAGCCAGGCAGGTGCTTATGACCAATAAAAAGGAGCAACACCTGCCCTGGAGGGATTCTCTTTGATCTAGAGGAAGCCACTTCTAGAAAAAGCCCAAGCTTCCTTTCTTTTGTAGGGAAGAGTTTTAGAAGCGCTAACTCCTCAGACATTGTGTGAGAATCTATCTTTTAACACCACTAACAAACACAAGGACAAGCGAACAACATGGGACCCAAAATGGTGGTGAGGGGGGAGTGGCAGGCCTGCTAGGGAATGATCAAGGGTAAGGTTATGTAAAGAAGAGGTATAGCTGTAACCCAGGTGGGGACGGAGCATGGTAGTAGGGCAGGAGAAAAGGCAAGGGAGATGGAGGAAAGAGCTAGGAGTCAAAGGGCATTTATAGAGGTCTAGACAAAGACATGTACATGCAAATATAAATATGAGGATGGGAAGTAGATCTATGTGCCTACATTTATAGGTTTAGTATTAAGGTGGCGGAAGGACCTTGGGCCTCTACTCAAGCACTCCCTCAATGCATGAATACTTTCTTTTATTAAATTGGCACTCTACGATGCTCACCCTCTCGACACAACTGCTGAAGCCAAAGCAGGTGAACAAGTAAATGTGGTGAAGAAAGCTGAGGGTGCCCGGCTATCAAAAGAGATAGTGTCTGGGGTCTTAAAGGCTTGAAGATAGACAGGTGGCCATCTAGCTCAGAAGCAACAAAGCCCACATGAAAGAACACACCAGCCTGTGTGATCACGAGGTCCCAAAGGGATCAGTTATCAGGCATCAAAGAACAAAAAATCTTATCATCGGCTGCACACCTCCATGATGTGATTGCCAAAGACAAACGGGTGCATAAGCAAATGTGGCAAAGAAAGCTGATGGTGCCTGGCTATCAAAAGAGATAGTGTCTGGGGTCTTAAAGGCTTGAAGGTGAACAAGCGGCCATCTAGCTCAGAGGCAACAAAGCCCACATGGAAGAAGCACACCAGCCTGTGCGATCACAAGGTGCCAAAGGGACCAGGTATAAGACATCATGCAAAAAATTATATATATATAAAATTATATATATATATATATATATATATATATATATATATATATATATATACCATAGTGAATGAAGGGGGAAGTGCAGAGTGGAGACCCAAAGCCCATTTGTTGGCCACTGGATATCCCCTCACAGAGGGGTTTAGGAGAGGGGATGGGCAGTCAGGGTGCGATGTAGTACCGATGAAGAATACAGCTTTCCCCCAGATCCTGGATGCTTCCTCCCCCCAACTACCATGATCTGAATTCTACCTTTCAGGACTGGATAGGGGAGAGGTTGTACACTGGTGCATATAGGAGCTGGAGGCACAGGGAATCCAGGGTGGATGATACCTTCAGGACCAGGGGTGTGAGGGGCGATACTGGGAGATTAGAGGGTGAGTGAGTTGGAAAGGGGGAACTGATTACAAGGATCCACATGTGACCTCCTCCCTGGGAGACGGACAGCAGAAAGGGGGGGGGGAAGGGAGACTCCGGATAGGGCAAGATATGACAAAATAACAATCTATTGATTGTCGGGGGCTCATGAGGGAGGGGGAAGTGGGGATGGAGGGGGAAAAAAAGAGGACCTGATGCAAAGGGCTTAAGTGGAGAGCAAATGCTTTGAAAATGATTAGGGCAACGAATGTATGGATGTGCTTTATACAATTGATGTATGTATATGTATGGATTGTGATAAGAGTTGTATGAGTCCCTAATAAAATGTTTAAAAAAAAAAAAAGAACCTATCTTTTCCAGGCAGATGGCTGGGAAAGACTTAGTGAAGCGGACTTTAGTGAGAGAGATTTCTGGCTTGATGTCAATCTCTGGCAATTCCCCTGCAGGGATTCTCGGGAAGTGGAGTGGCTTTCAACTCTTCATATCAGTTGTGGAAACATTCGTTAAATTACAGAAAAGATGAGTTCTCTGTTAGATGATTAGGGACTTGGTTGGGAAACGTGGGATCTCTGTTCTTGAAAAGAACAAAACAGAAAGGAGTAATCAGATATAGCCTAAGGGTATTTTCACCTTAAAGAGACCCTGAACATCCAAGCTGAGCTACCCTAAGGCACTGAGAACTGAACTGTAAGGCACAGCTAGACACTGTAACACTTTCGTCACGTTGGTTCCAGCGCATAGCGACCCTGTAAAACTGAGAACAACTGAGATGAACTGTTTTTACAGGTACAAAGAGCCTCATCTTTCTCCCATGGAGAACCTGGTGGGTTTGAACTGCTGATAATATGATTAGCAGCCAACACATACCCCACAAGCCCACCCGCACTTCTTCATCAAGTGGATTCCAAGTCGCTGTGACCCTCTGTACAACAGAACGAAACACTGCTGTATCTGGCACTCTCTTCTTCATTGTGGGCATGTTAACGACCCTTGTTGCATCTGTGCTGTCAGTCCATTCCATTGGGGGCTTTCCTCTTTTTTTTTTTTTACTGGTTCTACATTACTAAGCATCATGTCTTCCTCTTAGGCTTGGTCCTTCCTAGTAGAATATTCAAAAAGCAAGATACAACATCTTGCCATTGCTACTTGTTTTTTAAGGTTGTTTTATTTTTATTTATTCATTTATTTTTCAAATAATATATATATATTAGCACATTTGTACATTTATTGCTATCATCAATCTCAAAACATATGCTTTCCACTTTAGCCCTTGGAATCAGTTCCTCATTTTTTCTCTTCCTCCCCATTCCGTCTCCTTTATGAACCCTTGATAATTTATAAATTATTATTATTTTGTCATATCTTACACTGTCCAGCATCTCCTGTCACCCACTTTTCTGTTGTCTGTCCCCCAGGGAAGGGGTTATACATAGATCCTTGTGATTGGTTCCCCCTTTCTACCCAACCTTCCCTCCACCCTCCTGGTATTGGTAATCCCACCACCAGTCCTGAGAGGATCATCTGTCCTGGATTCCCTCTGTTTCCAGTTCTTATCTGTACCAGTGTACAGCCTCTGATCTAGCCAGATTTGCAAGGTAGAATTGGGATCATGATAGTAGGGGTGGGGATGGGGGAGGGGCAGGGAGGAAGCATTAAAGAACTAGAGGAAAGTTGTATGTTTCATCATTGCTACATTGTACCCTGACTGGCTCATCTCCCCACGACCCTTCTGTAAGGGGATGTCCCGTTACCTACAGATGGACTTTGGGTCCCCAATCTGCACTTCCTCTCATTCACAATGATATGAATTTCTGTTCTTTGATGCCTGATGCCTGATCCCTTTGACACTTCATGATCATGCAGGCCGGTGTGCTTCTTCCATGTGGGCTTTATTACTTCTAAAGAGCATTCTGGCTATATTTGTTCATAAACAGATTTGTTCATTTTTCTCGCACTCCGGGGTCCATTCAACAGTATTCACGAATAGTCTAATAAATTGACAGAGTGGTTGTAACAATGGGCTCCATGGTAACATTTATAAGGATGGAGCAGGACTGGACATGGGTTCCTTCTGTTGTTCTCAGGTGTCACTATGAGTCGGGGCCAACTTGAAGACACCTTTCAGCACTAACAAGGGCCTCCCTATACACTTCCTAAGGCAGTGTTCCCATATCTCTAAGCCTTTCTCCAAAAAGTTACACTTTTTAAAATTCACACTATGCCACGGCAAGTGTTTTGACACCCTTGCAAACCTCAAATTAAAATTTACGTGTCATTTGGGTTGTGTGAAAACAAGGAATCTGAAGGGACAAGATCAAGGCTTTCAGGTGACTGGGGTATGGTTTTCCAATAAAACTCTCAGGGGATGATTCTCGCTACCCTCCAAAGGTTAGCAGGTGCACTGTTGTGACAGAAACATTGATTCAGCAGAATTTTCCTGACTTTTCTGCACCAATACAGTTTATCATTTTTTCTTAAAACTTCTTTCCAATAAGCACCCATGAACCATGATTGTCCTATGTCCTTTGAAAATGTCAAAAATCATTCTTTTGAAGTCTCAAAAAGACTTGCTATGATTTTCTGAGCTGACCTCTGTTCTCTTCCATTTAATCGGCCCAGCAGATCTCCTTAGAAGCTCCTGTTTTGATTGGACCTTCCTTGCTTCAGGATTATATTGGTAAGTCATAAATGTTGCCTTGTCTTGTGTCTGGTTATTATTCATTTCACAAGCTCTGATCTTGCTTAAAATACTGATGGTGGAAGCAGTGCTCTAAGCTAGCTAATCTTTGTGGAATACCTTTAGTACCAATCCAACTGAGAAGCCAAGGTCACCCCTTAAAATTGAAAACTGAACTGAACTGTGTGAAATTCCAGCATCAGTGGCTACCTCAGCAATGATGATTCTGGTGTCTCCTTCCACTAGATTTTGTACTTCAGCTAGTCTCTTCATTACACAAAGTTGCTAGTATCTCTGTCATTGTTGAGTTCTTCCCAAACTTCTTTAAAATATTTGATCTGTCTTAAAGCTGTTGCTTTCTGTGATGTAGCTTCGCTGTACACTTGTTGCAAAACCAATAATTTTTGAAGATGCTCACTTGAGTTTTGTTGGAAATTTTATATTAGCCCAGACATCAAAATGGGTTTTATTTTTCTCATGGTGCAAAAAAAAGTCCCTTTTTTAAATTTAAAAGCACAAATTATGTGACTAAGTCAATTATATAATGGAGAGAAGTTCTCTATAGCGACCCACTGATCATAGACACAAACTTAAATACGTTTCATTTGGAACTAACTAATGCATATATAAACTGGACTGTAGAGCAATATTTTCATCTTATCCTTTAGTCCAGTTTCCCAAAATATTGGGCTAGCATACAACCTGTATACGTGGGGTGAGTTATACAACTTGACCCACTTTTCCTGATTTTCTATCATATATTATCTGTTCAAATAACTGCCTTAGTCTGTGCATCATTATGTATGAGTGCAATCCAGTGTCCTGGAATTTTCATTTTCAAAATATCATTCATAATTAGTTATGATCCCAAATTAAATAACTTTGCATAGTTAATAAAGCACAGGTAAGCACTATTCTTATCTCTGCTTTCAGCCAAGCTCCATCTGATATTTCATTTTCTGTCCTCTTTGTAACTGGCTTGTATTTTTGGCAGTTGCTTGTTGATGCATTACTACAGTTTATTATGAATTATCTTCAGCAAAATTTTACTTGCATGTGATACTAATGATATTATCAATGTTTCTATATTGCATTTATTGACTTTCCTTTGGAATGGACAATAACATGGACTTCTACCACTCAGTTGACCAGACAGCTATCTTTAACATTATTGACATAGACAAGTGAACTCTTGTTGACTTGTATCCATTTGTGGAAATATTTCTCTTGGTATTCTGTCAGTTGCTTCCTGGGGACAGATCCCCGGTCACACAGGAGGTTATGCACTGAGCGGCTAACAGAAAGGTCAGCTGCTTGAAATGACCAGCTGCTCCGTGCTAGAAAGCTTGCTGCTTCCCAAAAGATCATCACCTTGGAAACTCAAAGGGAGAGCTCTCTGCCCTATATGTCGACTAGGAGTTGGAATCAACTTTATGGTAAGAATGTTTTTTCCCAAACACTCCTAAAGGCCAACAAACAGTCCTTGAATTAACTACAAGCTTTTCTTTCTTGTTGTGTTTTGTTTTGGGTTTTTTTTGTCATTGATTTGCTGTTGTTGTTGTTTTGTTCTATATTGTTGCTTAGTTTTGCTATGTCTTGTTTTTGTGCATGTTATTATCTCCACAGGTATGTCTAAATAAGATAGGCTGGATGAACAATCTGGAGGAGAAAACAACGGGACCGATGGTTCCATGGGACATGGAGAGACGGGAGGTGGGGGGAAAGGTAGTGGTGTTAACAAACCCAGGTACAAGGGAACAAGTGATCCAAATCAGTGGTGAGGAGGGTATAGGAAGCCTGGTAGGGCATGGTCAAGGGTAATGTAACCAAGAGGAATTGCTGAAATCCAAATGAAGATTGAGCATAATAGTGGGACAAGCAGAAAGTCAAAAGAAATAGAGGAAAGAGCTAGGAGGCAAAGGGTATTTATAGAGGTCTAAATAAAGACATGTACATATGTAAATATGTTTATATATGAGGATGGGGAAATATATCTATGTGCATATATTTATAGATTTTGTATTAAGATAGCAGATGGACATTGGGGCTCCACTCAAGTACTCCCTCAATGCAAAAATATTTTCTTCTATTAAATTGGCATTCTATGATGCTCACCATCCTAACACAATCACTGAAGCCAATGCTGCTGAATAAGCAAATGTGATGAAGAAGGCTGATGGTGCCCGGTTATCAAAAGATATAGCCTCTGTGGTCTTAAAGGCTTGAAGGTAAACAAGCGGCCATCTAGCTCAGAAGCAACAAAATCCACATGGAATAAGCACACCAGCCTGTGCGATCGCGAGGTGTCGACGGGATCAGGTATCAGGCATCATCAGAACAAAAAAATCATATCATTGTGAATGAGGGGGGAAGTTCAGAGTAGAGACCCAAAGCCCATTTGTAGGCCACTGGACATCCCTTACAGTAGGGTCTCAGGAAGGAGATGAGTCAGTCAGGGTGCGATGTAGCAACGATGAAACATACAACTTTCCTCTAGTTCATAAATGCTTCATCCATGACCACTATCATGATCCCAATTCTACCTTACTAATCTGACTAGACCAGAGGATGTACACTGGTACAGATAGGAACTGGAAACGCAGGAATCCAGGGAGGTTGATCCCTTCAGGACCAGTGGTGTGAGTGGTGATACTAGAAGGGTGCAGGGAGTGTGGGTTTGGAAATAGGGAGCTGATTACAAGGATCTACATGTGACCTCCTCCCTGGGGGATGGACAACAGAAAAGTGGGTGAAGGGAGATGTCAGACAGGTCAAGATATGACAAAATAACAATTTATAAATTATCAAGGGTTCATGAGGGAGGGAGAGGAAAAATGAGGAGCTGATCCCAGGGGCTTAGGTGGAGAGCAAATGTTTTGAGAATGATGAGGGCAATGAATGTGCAAATGTGCTTTGCACAATTGATGTGTGTATGGATTGTGATAAGAGTTGTATGAACCCCTAATAACATGATTTTAAAAAAGAATGTTTTTCCCCTGGAACCTTGCTTTTTGTCACTAATGCCTTCAGTGACTTTGAATTTCTTCCTACATTATCACCAATTCTTGATTATGTACTTCCTCCTAAAAACGGTTGCATGGTAATACTTATTCTGTGTGGTCCTTCCATCTTCTATTGATGCTTCCTTTGTTATTTTCTGTGTGTGTGTGTGTGTGTGTGTGTGTGTGTGTGTTGCCTACAGTGTTCTTCAATATTGAAAATGTTTTTTTCCTCCCAGTTCTTTCAGCTTGAGAAGTGTGAAGTGAGTCCTTCCCTTTATTAACCCCAGGTCTTTGCACATTTCAATATAGTACTTTAATGTGTTTTCTCAAGCGACTTGTTGAAATCTTCTGTTCATCTCATTTCTTCATAATTTCTTCTTTCAGCTTTAGCTAGCTCCATATTCAACAGCAAGTTACAGAGACTCATCTGCCATCAATTCTGTTCTCTGTTTTCTTTCCTGTCTTTTAAATCCACTCTTCTCTTATAATATCCTTGATGTCATCTTCATGCCTTTCAGTGTTCAAAGTATCAAAAGTATCTCTGAAGGTGTCTATAAATTCAGGCAGGATAGATTCAAAGCTGTTTCTTGGTTTTTGTGGACTTGATTTGATTTTCTTCACCTTCAACTTAAATTTGCACATGAGCAGTTGCCTCTGATCTGCGGTCAGCATCTTGCTTTTTCCTGTCTGATCATATTGAGCTTCTCCATTGTCTGTTTCCACCAGGCGTCTCAAACTACGGCCCGCCGAGGACATTTATCCAGCCCACCGGGTGTTTTTGCACGGTTTGTTTTTTTTTTACTTCAAAATAAGATATGTGCAGTGTGCATAGGAATTTGTTCATAGTTTTTGTTGTTAAACTATAGTCTGGCCTCCAGCGGGTCTGAGGGACAGTGCACTGGCCACCTGTTTAAAAAGGTTGAGGGCCCTGGTTTCCACAGATGGAGAATTTGGCTCCTACGTATTCCATCCAGGAAGGTACACATTTATTATTTTAATTGATTTTGTTGATAAAAGCTACCCAATGAATATGAGATTAGGATTGTGAAATTCTACCATGAGATTTTTGGTGATGCTTTCATTACCAAGGCCATCTTTTTCAACTACGAATCCTTCTTCGTTTCCAATTTTCGTATTCCAATCACAAATGACTATCCGCCTTGATTAGGTGTTTGACAAGTTTCAGACAGAAAACTCAGGGAACAACTAGAAATGAGAAGGAACAGCCACAAACAATCTAATAGTCAGAAAATGAAATGTATGAAGACTGAATCAAGGAAAACTACAAATTGTCAAAAATGAAATAAAATGCTTTAATGATTGATATCCTAGCAATTAGTGAACTGAAGTGAACTAGGATTTGGTCTCTTTTTTTTAAGTGGAGGGTGTCTTTGTTTTTTAAGAGAAGGTCTCTGTTTTTTAAGTGGAGGTGGTTTCTATTTTTTAATGACTATAAATTCAAATTTAATGACTATAAATTCAATCTGTTCCTATCTGTGCCTTTGTCTTGGGAAACAACACTCACATTTCTGAAGACAATATTTCCACTCCTCTAAACCAGCCTCTGAACCTGTAAATCTTTATGGGAGTGAAAATCCTCATCTTTCTTCTTTTGAGTGACTGATGGTTTTAATCTGTTGACTTTGGAGTTAGTAGGCCTACTCATAAGAGACTTCACTATTCCCCAAACAGAGACAGCTCTACTCTGCCCTATAGTAAGGTGACCAGATTTTAACATTGATAAAGTGAGATACCATTGACTGGGGTGTGGGGAAGTGGGGGTTCTTGATTAAAAATTTGGTCTATATGGAGCAACAAAAATTTTCATAGAACACAAAAATAGTATTCTAATATATTTTTTAAAATTTCAACATAAGTGCAATTTACAGATATAATACATTAAAAATTATGTCTTATTTTATTATTTGGCATATTTATCATTTGAGTGAATTTTTTTAGTAGATTGCTGTTGTTGTTTAAAGGTCATGAAATTTTCACAAGAATTTGTTAAATTATATTTCACACATAAAATGGCTTTCAAAGTCTCAATACTTAATTGTGATTTTTCTGATGTCCACACTTTATTTACCATAGAAAAAAACACGTTCAGTTGCAGCATTCGTTCCTGATAAGGACTGCGCATATTCCACAAATTTTAGTGCATTATTGTATGGAACATGGTTTGTTTCAAAATGATGAAATATTTGTAACCATTTGTTCTCTATTGTGAATTTTGCTGATGCCCAAGATTTAACCTTTTCCTTATCAATATATATTTAATAATGATACCTCATTAAAAAGATCACTTTCAGAAATATTACTATATGGGAAATTTTGAGTAAAATGGTTGAATGATTTTTGCACTGCGGAAAGAATGATATTTCAAATCATCTTCCTCCAAAATACAGGAATTTTTTCGGAGAACAACTTATGGAGACAGAAAAGATTAATATTAGCAGAATAGCTGATTTGTTGACATCACTTGTTTAACTAGCACTAGCACGCAGTATGATGTGGATCATCTGAGAGACAGTTACACAATGTTTTCCTCGTTGCCAATGCCAAAAAATGCCATTGTTCATTAAGTCCAAACAATGGTGGTCGAATACTAACAACTGATCAACAATGCTAATTTTGATAAGCAGTCCTCAATAATCAGTTCTCAACAATTATTTGTTATTATTAAAGTTCATAAAATTATAACATTATAAAATTAACAAAAATAATATAAAACTCATATCCTGGCAAAATAGCCACATGGAAGCCGAAACTGCATATTCCCTTCCGGTTCTCCTGCCGTTCCCTAGTTTGTCGTGAATTCTTTACAAAAATCTGGACTTTTTGAAAACACTGCGGGATGAGGGACAAATTGTTAAAAATCGGGACTGTCCCATCAAAAAACAGGGCATCTAGTCACTTTACCCTAGGCTCTCTTGAGTCAGAATCTCCTCAATGTCAGTGAGAACCCCACCGTGGTGGTCCTGTTGGTGAAACACTGGAATGCTAATGGTAAGGCCCCCTAGCCACTGTGGGGAAAAAACGAAATTCTCCACTTCAGTAAAGATTTACACCCACTAAGTCCTTATCTAGACCATGAGGAGCTGGAGTGAACTCAGTGGCAATGGTTTGAGCCCCCACTCCACCCCCCTGAGGAATTCTGTACTCTTCAGTTTACACTATCAAAACAGAAATGTTTAGATCATCAAGGGACTCAAAGTATACTCCTTTGAAATGTCTCTGAATATCAGGGGAACAAAGATGTCCAAAGGGGCAAGATGAAGGGCTGTGAAGAAAATGGAAGAGGTTGCGTAATGAAACTATGCCAGCACAAGCTCAAAGAGGAGCAGTCGCATTGTCAGGAGGGAAAAGGGGAAAGTCTCCTGGTCCAACACTCCTGGCGTTTTGCTCGCCATTGTCATTTTCCATTTTCTTCCCAATATGCCTCCAAGATGACCCTTTCATAAAACCCAGACCAAACTCACTGTCATTGATTGAATCCCAAGTTCAGGCCATCTGATAAGGCTGGGTAGAACTGCCCCTGTGGATTTCAGGGACTGTAACTTCTTCGTGAATAGTTGTTTTGAGCTGCCGACCTTGCCGACTGCAGCCCAATGGATAGCCACTGTGCTACCAGGATCCCATTGTGTTCGCCAAACAACAACAACAACAACAATAACAACAACAATAAAACTGTTGCCATAAACTCTTGAACTGAGGACCTTTTTGCCCAGTAGATACCCTAAGGAGCCATTGTTTTAATTGTTTTTTGAAGATATTCTAACAATACTAAGAAAAATGTATGACTAATAGAATTGTCTGCATCTATCCTCTAATCCCCTGATAATAGGCATTTGTTTAAACACATTTTGTTTGGGACAAACTTATGCTCATGTAAAACATAAGCCCAGTAGTAATACTTATTTTTTAACTTACCCTCTTGTTTGCCTGTATGATGTGTTTGCATGTGAGCATGAAATACAGAAGGCACTGGATAAATGATAGGAGATATTATTGTTCCATAATGGGGCCTGTTTCTTAGACAAAAGATACATTTCCTCTTAGAAGGCAGGAAAATATTAAATACTGCGCAGGCAGGAAATTATTTTTAAAGAAAAGATATAGGCAAGTAACTAAAAAGATCTTGGCATCATGATTTTAAGATGTGCCAAACTCAGTATCAATTCCATGAGTATTCACCCCTACATCTAAGCTTGTTGCAGATGTGCAGGGTAGATAAAAACAAATAAATAAATAAGCCAATAAACATTAAAAAAGAAAGGAAAAGAGGAGCAAGAACTGCTTGCAGCCAGAAAGAAATGAAAATTTATGTGAACATGCTGCTATAGGAACCTCTTGGTTTACTGTGGCGCTTGGTATTTGAAGCTGGCAAACAATATGATATCATATATTCCTTGGAGCAGATTGAAAAATATCATGCATCACTGTCTTAGCCCCAAGGGGTATCTATCTTTAGTTGCACATTTGAATAAATTAATGTTATTATAATATATTAGAACACTTTAATGATTTTAGACTTTATTAAGCTATTTAAAATGTATGTCTTGTTTACTTTATCAATTTTAATGAAATTAATAATTTTAGATTAGAGACCTTTGGCCTGCCTTACTTGTGACGGTTTGATTTGCACAAAAAACTACCGCTTTTAACCCTTTATCACATAAGCAAAGGCTAGTGCAGGTGTCAAACGTTCCCGGACTGAAGTGAATCCTGTATTGCTGACAAGCTGACCTCTGACAGAATTTCACCCCTCTGTTCAAACTGCTTTCTAAGATCAATGTGTCTGGTTTTAATGTCAAATTTAATCTTGCAATCTACCAATACAACAATTTTCTAAAATCACATTTCTGGGAAAGAAATCCTAGGAAATCAGAATTGAACAGAGCCAACCCACTCAGCTTCCATCGGACTCACATTCTAAGGTGACAGAACCTATTTGGTCTAACATTCTCCTTTCAATTGAAAACTGTATTTTTATAAAAAATGTCAGTTTCATAATCACTGAGTAGATGCAACACTGTCTTCACAGCAGTCTGTGTGGTCCATATTAAGTGCAGGGGCCACAAAATTGGTTCTGCAAATTCCCCATCATTAGGCAGATTATAGTTTCATAAGGAGCCCTGGTGGCATAGTGGGATATATATCAGGGTGCTAACCACAAGGTCAGCAGTTCAAAACCACCAGCTGCTCCATGGTGGAAGCACGGAGCTTTCTACTCTTGTAAAGATTAAGAGTCTTAGACAGCCACTGGGACAGCTCCACTCTGGCCTATAGGATTTGCATGAGTTTGGAATGGACTCAGTGTCTGTGCTTTGGGATGTTTATAGCTTCAGCGAAGAGAGAGTGTCCTTTGAAGAAGTGAAAGGTAGTCTGGTCAGTGCTAGTGGCACCCGGTGACTCCTGCTCAACAACTAACACAACATTGGCAGCTTGATCAACCGGGCTGTGCCCAAAGGCTGGCATTCCGCTTTGACAAGGATTCATAAAACGAACCCAATCACACGTCTTTTGTGTTGACTTTGACCCATAGCTATCCTATGAGATACCGTTGAGCTCTTCCGTAGGGGTTTGAGGCTGTGGAATTTGATTGTAACAGACTCCTTATCTTTCTCCTGCAGGGTGACTGCTAGTTTTAAACTGCCCGGCTTGTCGTTGGCAGCCCCGCACTGAAGCTACTGTACCACAGGGCTCTTCTGTAGAGATGGCCGCCACAAACTCTACGGAGCCATTCTCCTGCAGTCACGTGAAATGGCCCTTCTCTCAACGCCCACCAAACGATTGAGCAGGTACAGGCAAATAATGTATGAGAACGTCTAACAGAGTTGGTTGGCCAGTTTTGCTACTGGATATAAAATGAGCGAGCTCAGAAACAGGGACAAAGAAGGCAAAAAACAGCCAGAAAGAATCACCAGGAGAGACATGCGTCTGAGATGTCTGTGTGGAGAGGCAGCGGAAGCACAGTGCCGGGACCAGGAGGCGGAGTGGCAGTCGCCCTGGGTTAGGCGCCCTCGGGCTCGAGACTGGCTTGCCAGCAGGCGGGCAGAGGACAAGGATCCTGTGGCTGAGAGGCTGCGGAGTGGAGAGAGACTTACCTACCGGCATGGCAGACAAAGGCACTGAAGCCAAAAGGGCTGTGAGTTGTCAGCTTCCCTAATAAGCCCGGTAGTCTGCGAGTTCCATGCGGGCACTGCAGTGGGTTTCTGAGCCCAGCAGGGAAGAGGGTCCCCTTAGAGGGGTGATGGGTATCATCGTAGGGCAATGGGAATTGGAGCATGGCGGCACAACTGATGTCTGCATGAGAAAGATCATCCTTGCGCAGATGCAGAGGCGCATTATCTGTTTCCTTTGTGTAGCTGGAGGAGGCTTCCGGGGCATTTCCTCAGTGACTGCGATGGTTATATTTTATGTCCACTTGATATACCCGTGTGAAGGCAGGGGCGGAGTACAACCCATCAAGCAGGTATCAGTCTGATGGCCCCTTCTGTGGGAGGAAGTAACCTTTTCATAGGAGATGCTGTGAGAAATTTTTTGCCGCTCTTCACCTTCCTGGTTGGCTAAATTCTACATCTGACTCTCGGATGAGGCCCATGTGGTCTGCTGACCTAGAGAGCTACAATGCCTTACCATGTCCCTGTTGACTTTGAATCACATGACTCTACTCACTGGCTGGCGATGATCCTGTTTGCTGATTCACCTTCCTGCTCCATTGGCTGTCAGCTGCGTGAGTCCAGAGGGGGCTCCAGAGGGCATTTCATCCTTAGACTTGGGGGAGAATGAGCTGGTGTGTCCTTAATATAAATTTATTTCTTGATACTAAGTTATATCTTATCCATGTGTGCACATACCTCATATAGTAGTTTTTTGAAGAAAATAGCCTAACACAGCCCCATGAGTTCGAATTGAGACCACAGCAGCCATTTTCGTCCCCCACCCTCAAGGGCAGCCTACTCAAAACTCAAGTAGATGCCAACTCATGGCGACCCTGGAGGACAGAGCAGAACTGCTTCGTGAATTTCTAGACTGTAGCTGTTTACTGAAGTAGAAGCCCCACCTTTCTCCGGAAGAGCAGGGCTGGTGATTTTGAATTACTGACCTTTTGGATTTCGGCCCAGCACATAACTACTACACCAGAAGGACTCCTCAGGGGACTTGCTCAGGAGGACAGAGGAATTCATTTGTGGCGTGCTTCACTAAATATACAACATCGGAGTAGATTTCCTGGAGAAGGCGACATCTGAACTGAGATTAAAGAACTGGTGGGAGGCAGTCAGATCAGAGTTCAGGAGGGATACACGTGTGCCTGAAAAGGCCTTAGCAGCAAAGATCTTACATGCGGAGAGGCCTGAAGGACACAAGCTTTGTCATAAACTAGGAACTACAATATTTCAGAATGACTAAACGAGAGGAGACTGATGTGATTCACAGCCAGGAAAACTAAAATTCAGACAGTGAGCAAAATACCAAAGCCTTTTTTTTTCTTCATACTGGCTTTAGGACTTTACTTTGGAGAAAATGCGTAACCACTGAAGGATTCAAGTGTAATGTGAAATGATGAGATTCTCATTTTGAAAATATCACTTTAAACTAATAACATATTAAATTCCAAATGTTTGCTAGTGGACTCCATGCACAGCATTAGCATCTAAGTCCTGGTACGACCCTTTCCAAGACAAACATCAGCTGTTCAACACCTCCCTTTCTCTGAAGAATACAAGGGGTAACAACAAAAAATCAGATTTCTTTTCCAAAGCTATGTATTTAAAAAAATTTTTAACAAAACAATCTTATCATTTCTATTATACTTAATACATTTGTCAAATCTGTGATTTCATTGTTGGAAATATTTTGCAAACTCATCTCTTTGGATGGCTGGCAGCATCTCCCCTGTTTGTTTGTATTTTCTTTAACTCTTCTAAGTCATCAATTTGCTGTCCTTTCATGTCCCTCTTCATTCATGGAAACAAACAGAAGTTGCATGGAGTGAGGTCAGGTGAGTAAGGTGTGTAGGGTAAGAGAGGCATGCTGTTTTGGGCCCAAATCTGGCATATTGAGATAGGTGCGTGAACAGGTGTATTGTCATGGTGGCAAAACCAGTACCCTGTCTTCCACAAATCAGGCCTTCTTCAGTATACACTGTTATGCTATCTTTTCAGAACCTCTAAATAGAATGCATGATGAACTGACCTGGTGGAACAAACCCCAAATGCACTATGAGATGACATTTTCATCCATTTGGGAATTTGACAGACATCCAGAGCAATGTTGGTCATCAATCAACATTTCATCTTTTTTGAAATGAGAAAACCATTCATACGCCTGAGTTTTTCCCATAGCCCTGTCCTTGTAAGCTGTGTTCAACATCACAACAGTTCCTGCATCATTTTTCCCAAACAGGAAACAAAATTTCCCAGCTGCCTGCTGTTCTCTTAAAAATGGCCACCATCAGCACCATCAGCACCACCACCACCAAAACGAGGTTCAAGCAAAACTGTTTTTACATAAAAATGTACTGTGACCAAGAGACACCAGTGGGTGTACTAAGTCAGAGCAAATTGCTTGGTGCCACCTAGTGGGAAAAATATGACCTATGAAAGTTCCACCCAGCAAAATTCCCGTTTGTTTTGGGTACCCCCTAGAAGAACTTCAGATACTCAGGGAACCCCTACTTTCTAGAGCCGTTGAGGATGAATAGCTTTGGAAATTATCACCTGAGGAAATCTTTAAATCTTCAACCAAAATAATCCCTTCAATTCATTTTGAACCAAATAATAGTTAGCTCAACTAGAAAAGATTTAAGTGGTATATATATTTAACTTATTTGCATGTGAGCAAATTAGCACAGCAACTTGAAGGATGAATGAGAAGCTCGAGGGGAGAGGAACAGTGAGCTGGTGTTAATGATGATGACATAGCCTGGAAAAATTGTCAAGAAAGAGTTTCACAATGAATCTTGCACCAAGGTAATGTTCAAGTGTTGCAAGTTGTGATGTGCATATTATTACACACCTTCTTTTGTCCAACCATTTAGTTATCCAGATAGAATACCTAATAATTAACTGAAACCTATAAAACTTCCCTTTCTCTCTGCTTTTTAGCTGCTGAAGACATTTTATAATTTGTCTTATTTCTCCTGTTTCTTATCCATTTCCTTCAACTGATCCCAGAAGCATTTTCTTAAGATAGGTCCTCAATCATTTCACATCTCTTGGAAAGTCCTCCAATGGCTTCCCTGTGCTTATGGAGTCAAGTCAAGATGTCTTATCACAGTATTTTAGCAATCCCCTTGCATGCCTTTCTAGCTCTACCTGCTAGCACACCTCTCACTCCCAGCACTGCAAGACATATAAAGCAGCTCTACACCATGCGCACCCGCAAACAGCCACATTCTTCTCCTGCCTAGGGTTTCCTAGTGTCCTTCCAGGGTTTTAAACTGCTATCTCTAAATATCTGGCCTCCAAAATCACGTGGTCTTCCCGCAGCATTGCACAATCCTCAGATCTGAGCTTAATAGACTCTTCCGGTGCCTTTAAAAGACTCATTTTTTCCTAATTAGTCTTATTACATTTGTGACTTTTATAATTGGTACTAAACACTAAGTTTGAGTATGAAAACGCAAGTAAGCCTACTTTCAATTTTGCATGATTGGTCCCAAGTTTGAAATAAAATACCATGCAAAGCCATCAAGGAGAGTTCACCTCCCAGCTCGCTGACATAGGGTCTCCAACCCTGTAAAGCTGTTTGTGGACACAGAGCCTCACCTTCTTCCACAGAGCTGCTGCTGGGTTTGAAGGGTCCACCTTATCATTAGTAGCCACTGCTTGTCCCACAGCACTGATCTTTCAAAAGAAAAAACAGCAACAAACACACTGTCCCCAGCTGATCTGGCCTCATAGTAAATCAGAGGAGACCCGCCCCTTTGGTTTTCTGAAGCCATACGTCTTTACAGCAACAGAACACCTCAAAGTGCTGACCTTGGAGGTAGCAGCTGGCTCTAACCCTCTATGTCCCCAGGCCTCCTTACCGTGTCACTAGTTTTTCTTAATCATATGCAATTATGGCTCAAATAAGCATTCTTTACTTACTCTCCAGTAGCTTAAATGTTTCTATTCATTTCACACGTTTGCCCTTTACTTCTCTGGACTCTGATGACAGTGTTTTCACAGGGGTGATATGACATATGATTTTTAAAAGAGTAGCAAACCATCAGAATAATTATTAATGAACATAAGGTAGGACTTAGAAATGCAAGTTCTTTCCATGAAGGAACTTATTTTCTTTTTATTCCCCCCACCAAAAAAAAAATCGTATCACAGATGATAGATGCCCAGTGTTTTCATATTTGGAATGAAGAGGTAAAACTCTCAAGCCAGCAGGGAAAATGATTTTTTTAAGGATTTGGAGTGACTATGGGATTATTTCCTCTTAAGCACAGAAGAGGCTTCGTATAATTCTAAGAGTTTTCTTCCAATGGAAAGGATAAGATAAAGGGAGCGAAAGAGGATGCGTGAGCACAGGTTTCTGTCAGTAAGCCAAGAAGAGGGATTGCTTGGCACAGGATTACAAAAGTGAGGGTCTACCTCCAGTTCTGTATTTCCCTTCCAAGGTCAGTGACACACATCTGACATTCCATTTTGGTTTTTGTTTCCAAGTGTAATCTATTTGGGATTAGGCAAGGGATGTTTAAAATAGTACATGTGGTAGGTACATAATCTGGTGTCAATTTGGGATTTGAGAGGATTAGGAGTTGAAGGGGTGAAGTCTGGCCTGTCAATTGGGTCATAGCCAATGAGACTTCTGTGTGGGCATGGCCTTCTGGGAATTCCAGGATTTCTTCCTTAGAGGAGCTACTCTCTCTACTTTCTCTCTCTCTCTCTCTGTCCACTCCCTGGGAGATGCTCTACAGACAAGACACATGGCACTACGCCCTGGGAGCTGGAGAAGCCCCATGAAGCCACCTACCCTGATGCAGCTAGACCTCTGGAGCCATGTAGAGACCCCTGTCAGTGCTGAGATGCTTACAACACCACTGGATCCAGAAGACTTCCAACCCACAGGCCTGTGATCCTCCTACATTCAGCATCATTGCATGTATTTCATGAGTCTGAAGAGGACTTTATAGATTGGTATGGGACATATGGGCTAATATTAGATTTACAGACTTAATCTGGACTGTACTGGGATGTTTTCTCAATATTCAATTGCTCCTGCATATAAACCTCTTTCTTATACACATATGAGTGTCTGGGATTTGTTTCTCTAGTCTACCCAGACTAACACAGTACACAATGAGTTAAACATACATAGTTTTAAAAGGAAACATCAGTATGTACAGTAAAAATTTCATATGGGCAAAATTATCCTAGAAAATTCCTTAGAGACTTTACAACCCAGGGGCAAGGGAAGAAGTGCTCCAAAAATAAATGGTGAGGAGGGTGTAGGATGGCTGGTGGGGCATGAACAAGTGCAATGCAGCCAAAAGAGGAATTCCTGATACCCAAATGAAAGTTGAACATGATAGTGGAACAAGAGGAAAGTCAAATAGAGGAAAGATCTAGGAGGCACAAGTGTCCATTTAGCTGAGATGCAACAAAGCCTACAAGGAAGAAGCATACAAGCCCGTATAATCATGAGGCATCAATGGGATCAGGTATCACTAATCAAAGACCCAGAACAAAAAAAAATCATATCAATGTGAACATGGGGAAGGGCAGAGTGGAGACCCAAAGTCCATCAGTGGACAATTGGACACTCCCTCACAGAAGAGTCACAAGGAAGAGATTAGCCAGTCAGAGTGTAGTAGAACACCGATGAAACAAACAAATTTTCTCTAGTTATTTAATGCTTCCCCCCCTCACTATCATGACCCCAATCCTACTTTACAAATTTGACTAGACCAGAGCATGTACGCTGGTACAGATAAGAGCTTGCCACACAGAGAATCCAGGACAGATGTTGCTCTCAGGACCAATAATGAGAGTAGTCACACCAGGAGGGAAAAGGGAAGGTGGGAGACGAAAGGGGGAACTGATCACAATGATTGATATATAACCCTCTCCCAGGGGAACAAACAACAGAAGGGTGGGTGAAAGGAGACAGCAGTTAGTGTAAGACATGAAAAAATAATGATTTATAAATTATCAAGGGTTTATGAGGGAGGGAGGGGGGAAGGGAGAATGAGATGCTACCAAGGGCTCAAGTAGAAAGAAAATGTTTTGGAAAATGATGATGGAAACATATGTACAAATGTGCTTTACACAATGGATGGATGGATGGATTGTGATAAGAGGTGTAAGAGACCACAATAAAATAATTTAAATAAATAAATAACAACAAAAAAATTAGAGATTTTACAACTTCCTCCAAAATAGATTGCAAGCAGGTCAAGATGGCTCATAAATAACCGCCTGCCAATTTTTACTGTAGTTTTTAACTCATCTTTAAAATTTTATCTGGTTTGGGTCTGATTGTGTATGCAATGAACTAGCTCAGAAAAGCAGACATATGGTTTAAAATTAATGTTATTATTTTTACTAAGCTTTTATTTTTACACGTAAAGATATACGTTCCCAAAATACTGCTGGCAATTATTTTATATCACAATTCATGTTTGAGTACTAGAAAAATAGTTTCATTCTTCTTCTATTTTAAAAATAAACTTCATATCAAATGCACACCATGGAGATTAGAGCCTCACATAAAATGGGCGAGCCTCACAGCAAGAGGGATATGTGAATGAAGACCAAGAGAGGGAAGAGAAGGACAGAATATGGTAACAGCTGAGGCAGCAGACACTCAACTGATGCTGGGCCTCAGACTGCTGGGAAAGGACCCCCCACGCGGGTTCTGGGAATGCGGTGCTCCCTTCCATGATGTCCACTGAATAGCCTGCTGCTAAGGAAGTGCTGCCTCACAGACAACCGACTTCCCCATCCCTTGGGCTTGGCCAACTCCTAAGGACCTAGTTCTATCTCACAACCTTTAAGGCTGCAGATTCTCTAGGTTTGAACGTGTTCTGACCAGTGTTCTAACTTCCCAAGATTTTAACCCAGGGAAATACTCAGCGGTCACTAGGCGATGGTGTGGAAGTTCCCTCACAAATGGGAGGCAGGTTAAAATGATAGAGTGGCCCCAAAATAAATATGCCAGAGGGGGATAACAATCCCTTCCTCGGCAAGGACTCCAATGCCTGAAAGGCCTACTTTGCAGGCTCCATTAAAGATATTGTATCTCAATTTTGAATGGAAACTTTTACCTTATACACTGTTAGCATTCATGCTAGAACGACTCTCTATCAGCCAAGAACAGAAGTTGTTTAGGCATTTACCAGGATGCTGCCTACCCAGTGTGGCTCTTAACAGGATTGGACGACCCTCCATTCAAGGCCAATGAGCTGGAAGTCCTGCAGATTGCAGGATGCATAGAACTGAAGGTGAGCATTCACTCAGACCTCTGTAGTGATGTCTGGCAGCCAGTGGGATGTGGCAGGTAGGGGAAATGCCATGCAAAAGAGACCAGGATGCTGGTAAAGCTGCACACAGACATTGGTCAGCTGATGGTCCGTCCCGTCTCCAGCAGACCCAGAGAAATCAAAGCCAAGGTACCAAGGACATTTCTATAAAAATAGGAGAGCTCTGAAACAGAGCACTGAAGCAGAAGGGGTTTCCACCAGCCGCACAAAACTTCTTCACCTGGCAGTGGATAGCAACATGCTAAACATCCCTACAACACAGTGCTGCCAGTGGCAAAGCGAATGCCCTCCCTCCTTCTGAATTGCCATTTCACATACCAAAAAGTTCTATTCTGAATGATTTCTCTGGGAAGATTGAAATGTGGCCTAAAAACCACTGAAACGCACATGACAATATACCCGACATTCTCTTCTCTGAATCGAGCTTGTCCTTGTTTTCCGTGCTGGATGGAGGACTGCCGCTCCTATAGAAAAGGTCCCACCGCCCTGGTCACGGATGAAGTAATAGACCAGCTTGGTCAAGTTCCTCACACATCACGCGGGCTCACAGACCTCTGCTTGTTCCCGCCTCTCTCCAGGTAGCCACAAACGAATGCTTTATTATCAGAAAGCTGCCTGGAATTTTGCTTTGTATTCTTCCAGGAAGAATTTCATTTCCTCATGAGCCACTCTACTTTCAGAGCCAAACGAAGTTTTCTGTAGAACCATCTAAAATCTAGATGATCAATCAAAAGAACCCACGGTTGCACTGGCTTATACAAAGAAAGAAACAACGGAAAAGAAAGAATGGGGTTTGTTTTGTTTACTCGTTGCCTACAAGGGTTTTGCATAGATTTTATACTTGAGTAGACAACTTTAATAACCCATATTTATACTGTTACAGAGGTAAATATTTGGCCAATTTAAGCTTTTAATACTCATTAATTAACCCGGTTGCTAACAAGCAATATGTCAAGGGGGCATTTATGGAGATCTAGACAAAGACATGTACATGCAAATATATATATATATATATATATATATATATATATATATATATATATATATATATATATATATATGGATGGGAAAATAGATCTATATGTCTATATATGTGTAATATTAAGGTGGCGGAAGGACCTTGGGCCTCTACTCAAGCACTCCCTCAATGCATGAATACTTTCTTTTAATAAATTGGCACTCTACGATGCTCACTCTCCCGACACAACTGCTGAAGCCAAAGTGGGTGAACAAGTAAATGTGGTGAAGAAAGCTGATGGTGCCTGGCTATCAAAAGAGATAGTGACTGGGGTCTTAAAGGCTTGACGATAAACAAGCGGCTATCTAGCTCAGAAGCAACAAAGCCCACATGGAAGAACACACCAACGTGTGTGATCACGAGGTCCCGAAGGGATATCAGGCATCAAAGAACAAAAAAATCATATCATTGGCTGCACACCTCCATGGTACGATCGCCGAAGACAAACAGGTGCATAAGCAAATGTGGCGAAGAAAGCTGATGGTGCCCGGCTATCAAAAGAGATAGTGTCTGGGGTCTTAAAGGCTTGAAGGTGAACAAGCGGCCATCTAGCTCAGAAGCAATAAAGCCCACATGGAAGAAGCACACCAGCCTGTGAGATCACGAGGTGTCAAAGGGACCAGGTATAAGGCATCATGCAATATATATACACACACCACAGTGAATGAAGGGGGAAATGCAGCGTGAAGACCCGAGGCCCAAATGTCGACCACTGGATATCCCCTCACAGAGGGGTTTAGGAGAAGAGATGTGTCAGTCAGGGTGCGAGGTAGTACCAAAGAAGAACACAGCTTTCCCCCAGATCCTGGATGCTTCTTCCCCCCAACTACCATGATCCGAATTCTGCCTTGCAGGGCTGGATAGGACAGAGGTTGTACACTGGTGCATATGGGAGCTGGAGGCACAGGGAACCCAGGGTGGATGATACCTTCATGACCAGGGGTGTGAGGGGCGATGCTGGGAGAGTGGAGGGTGAGTGGGTTGGAAAGGGGAAACTGATTACAAGGATCGACATGTGACCTCCTCCCAGGGAGATGGACGGCAGAGAAGGGGGGGAAGGGAGACTCCAGATTGGGCAAGATATGACAAAATAACAATCTGTGGTTTATCAAGGGCTCATGAAGGAGGGGGGAACGGGGAGGGAGGGGTAAAAAAAGAGAACCAGATGCCGAGGGCTTAAGTGGAGAGCAAATGCTTTGAGAGTGATTAGGGCAAAGAATGTACTGATATGCTTTATACAATTGATGTATGTATATGTGTGGATTGTGATAAGAGTTGTATGAGCCCCTAATAAAATGTAAAAAAAGAAAAGAAAAAAAAGAAAATGATTAGGGCAAAGAATGTACGGATGTGCTTTATACAATTGATGAATGTATATGTATGGATTGTGATAAGAGTTGTATGAGCCCCTAATAAAATGTTTAAAAAAGAAAAGGAAGCCAGTCCTTACATGCTAGAGTAAAATCAGAAGCTGACTTTGACTATAGCTATGTGACCAACAGCAACCCTCTGACATAGTAAGAGAGTGAGCGTGAACCTTCTCAACTGCCTAGACCAGAAGGTGTCGCTGCGGACTTCAGGGTAGCGATTTGGCCACCTGTGAAGGGAACTGTGCTCTTTTAGTAATGCACCTTTTCCATAACCAGAGATCTTGCAATTGTCACACGCACGGAGGTCTAAATGCTATACTTATTCTTTTATGTGTTCACGGTCATTATCAAGATTTTTTTTTTACTCTAGTAACACTGATGTCCTTAGAAACTTTACCCAGAAAAAGGTTGGAAAAAATTCTTGTCTGCCCTCCTTCGGTTTCATTTCTTCTTAGTGATGGACATTTAGTGAACAACAGTAACAATATTAATTAAACAAAAAACCCCCCAGCAAATCTCCCTTCCCTCCTCCAGTGGAGGCAGGAGGAGATCTGAAATGGCATGATGTTTACTGAGACAAACAATTAAAAATTAGATCTGCTCTTTATAAAAATGAAGGCATTATATATATATATATATATATATATATATATAGAGAGAGAGAGAGAGAGAGAGAGAGAGAGTTTCCATGATGTGGCTTTTTGAAACTTAAGATGATTAGAAAAGCAGGCCTACACCATTTAACTTTTTATTCTTATTGTGTTTTTCTTTCTTTATCTCCTCTCTCCTATGTCTCCTATTCAGCATCCCAAGCTTGAAGAGTTTAATCAATAGGAGGAGGCTTCAAAAAAAAAAAAAAAACAAGGAAAATAAATGAAAGTGAGAGATAATGTAATTTTTTTCACTATTGTATTGGAATCCTCTCATCAATGAAATCTATTGCCAGACCACCATATAGGAATATGCTTTGAGTGAAAATATTCTGCTTATAATGTGCTATGAAAATGCAGCTTTTCCATCTAGCTCAGAAGCTAAAAAGTCCACATGGAAGAAGCACACCGGCCAGTGCGATCACGAGGTGCCAAGGGACCAGGTATAAGGCATCATGCAAAAAAATATATATATATGTGTGTGTATGTATCTATATGTGTGTATATGTGTATATATATATGTGTGTGTGTGTGTGTATGTATATATATATATATATACACCATATTAAATGAAGGGGGAAGTGCAGAGTGGAGACCCAAGGCCCAAGTGTCGGCCAATAGAGATCCCCTCATAGAGGGGTTTAGGAGAGGAGATGGATTAATTAGGGTGCGAGGTAGTACCGATGAAGAACACAGCATTCCCCCAGATCCTGGATGCTTCCTCCCCCCAACTACCATGATCCGAAGTCTACCTTGCAGGGCTGGATAGGGCAGAGGCTGTACACTGGTACATATGAGGGCTGGAGGCACAGGGAATCCAGGGTGGATGATACCTTCAGGACCAAGGGTGCGAGGGGCGATACTGGGAGAGTGGAGTGTGAGTGGGTTGGAAAGGGTGAACTGATCACAAGGATCCACATGTGACCTCTTCCCTGGGAGAGGGACAGCAGAGAAGTGGGAGAAGGGAGACTCCGGATAGGGCAAGATATGACAAAATAACGATGTATAAATTACCAAGGGCACATGAGGGAGGGGGGAGAGGGGAGGGAGGGGAAAAAAAAGAGGACCTGATGCAAAGGGTTTAAGTGGAGAGCAAATGCTTTGAGAATGATTGGGGCAGGGAATGTATGGATGTGCTTTATACAATTGATGTATGTATATGTATGGATTGTGATAAGAGTTGTATGAGTCCCTAATAAAATATAAAAAAAAGAGGAGAAAAAAATGATTAGTGCAAAGAATGTACAGATGTGCTTTATACAATTGATGTATGTATATGTATGGACTGTGATAAGAGTTGTATGAGCCCCAATAAATTGTTTAAAAAAAAAAGAAAATGCAGCTTTTACATGAATGAACTGTACTAGATGTGGAAAAGACAGGGTTCATTAAAGAAACAGAGAAGTATTTTAGCACATTTTGCTGCTTTTCCTCCGGGTAGACTAAGAGGTGCAGTTCACCTCCTCATATACCTTCAACAAAGTGAATGCTCAGGTAAGATGTATGAGCTGCCTAGAAGATCAGGTAGTATATATCCAGTAGAATAGAGGGTGGGGGCGGACAGGAAGGTCACTGAACTTTATTATGATTTCTCAAGTTCATTTCAGGCCTGTACAGTCCAAAATTAAAAATCATTATTCTCTAGACTGAAGAGCTGACATTAACCCGACTGAAAGAAGGCCATCACTCCTCTCTGTAAAGTGAACATGACATCCTGTATGTGATCTATTCTGGGCATATTGCTATCCACTCAATAGAACCTCTATCAATATTTGTGCACATCAGGGCCTGTATGTTTTGTGCATATACATAACGAATCCTTCAGAGCTTGACCACAGGAGCGGTGATAACATTTTCTCCTTAACACTGATGAAAACTAAACAGTAGACAAGATTTGGAAAGGAGAGGCTTGCTAACATGATATCTGCTGTACAGTATGGCAGTAAAAACTGCAAGGACTAAATTCAAAATCGACTGTGTAAAAATGTCAAAATATTTTAGTTCCTCATCCTTAAATTCAAAACCTCTACTCTTTAGGTATAGATTAGCTTTTTACTGGCACATTGATACATGTTAATATTTTGTTATTATTTGCTTTTCATTTATGGGAGAATTTTGGATTTACACTTGCATTTTTATATTAAATTATAAGGAAGAAATCAGAAAGAAAGCAAGGAAAATTTCCAAAAGTGTTGCTACAACAGACATAGGAAATAAAATACTATATAAAAAGCCTGAAGCAGTTCATATCATTTTGAGAATTCAGAAGGCATAACATTCTAGGCCTTAGGCTTGGATTTGAGGAAATCTAGAAAAAGAGGAAGAAATTGAAATAAGTAAGTCAAATGTGATCTAAGACAATGCAGTAAGGTTTCCTTCAGAAAATGAAGTAAAACCTGCAGATTTTTACTTCAGGTTTAAGCCATATATATATAAATGTCAAATCACTACAATTTATTTTTATAGGCTTTATTCTAAATGAGTATATGGTTCTTAAACAATAGTTGAATTTAATATCATCAAAGCCTCTATTTGCTTAATAGTACTTTGGATGTTCTAAAATTGCTCTTTCATTGCATACAAGTATTACCTTGCTTCTTATCAGCCTTCTCTATTATAATGGGAAAAGAGGGTTTAATTTTTTTTTTACTCTTAGTAGAATTGAAATGTATGTAGAATAAAATTAAGTCTTTTAGGGCTATCCCTGTGAAGAGTATTGATCAAGTATGGTGTTAAAAAATTGCCAAATGATTCTAGGAAAGGCTACATAATTTTAGGTGCCATCGTGATGCTTTTCTAAGCAATGAAATATATTACAGGTCAAATGAACACCATTTCTAATGGAAAATGTAAAAAAAAAATCCTCCCTGAAGGAAAAAGATTGATCATCACCTTTGAAGATGGTATCTGATATTTTTATCAATTCGTGTAGTTCTCTCGAACTGAACAGGTTCATCCTATGCAGGCAATGCGATATTAAAGAAATTGCAGAGCATGGCTCCTGCAACTAAGTCATAAAGGAACAGAATGTCTGTCTTGCTCTTTCATGGCTCGCTACATCGGGAAAAACCAGATGCCATGTCATGAAGTCAAGCAGTTACTTGGAGGTCATGAAATTCACAGACGCACCCAACTAACAATTAGCACTAACTTGGATGTCATGTGAGTGAGCTGCGTTGGAAGCAGACTCGCCAGCCCTAGAGCAGGGTCCCTGTGAGGCAGCATGGACTTGAGTTGAGTTAGGCTTAGAGATGTCCGGCACCAGATGACAACATGAATGCAATCTTAGGAAGAATCTTAGTTGCTCAGTGAAGTTGCTCTTGGATTCCCAGAACATGGAAACTGTGTTCAATAATAAGTGTTTATTGCTTTAAGCTAGTACATCGTGGGTTAGTTTGTTATCTAGCCTTAGGTAACTGATAATGGGGGTGCATACCTGGGAAAGACCATCAGCTGAAGGGCTGACAAATGTAACATGCAACCTAGGAGCAACTTACAATCAAAGGCACTTGACCAGGTAAATAAACACATATGTCTCACTTTTATTGTCAAATCTGAAGAATACATGAAAGGGATTTAAAGAACATGAAAATGGTTTATCTTTAGTAAGTTTGTCCTTTCCTTTAATTTGTTCTTAGGTTTGCATTCTTAAAGGTATTCATGTTGCTAATTCCCAGGGAAAATGAATGAAATTTATAGGATGTTGAAGAATTGGAATCAGAAATAGAACTAAGGATATTCATGCACTCCCTCGAAGTTTTGTTTGCATTTATTTTGGTTTTTGTCATAACTTCCTTATGCGTTGAAGAGCTTGAATTAGAAAGGAAGATTTTTATAAGCATTTCCTGAAGTAGGATTAATTGATTATGAGGGTTATTTCTAAATATTTTTCAAAGCTGTTGCTGTTAGGTGCTGTCAGATAGGTCCCCACTCATGGCAGCTCTATCTCAGTGGAATAAAATACAGCCCAGGTTTCCACTATCCTCACAATTATGCCTATGTTTCAGCCCATTCTTGCAGCCACTGTATCAACCCATCTCCTTAAGAGCCTTCCTCTTTTTCAAGGAGAGTCCATTTTTGCAAACATAACGACATTCTCCAGGGATTGGTCTCCCAAAACCATGCTCAAAGCAGCTGAAGAGTCTCACCGTTCTCAATTTCAAGGAGCATTTGAGCTGTTCTTTTTCCAACAAGCATGTGTTCCTTCTTTTGTTAGACCATAACCTATTCAATATTCTTTGACAACCCCATAATTCAAATGCATTCTTCCTCTTGATATTTCCTTATTCATTGTCTAACTTTTGTATGAACATGAAGTAATTGAAAATATCATGACGTGGACCAGGCACGTTTTATCCTGATGGTGGCATCTTGGCTCTTACGACATTCAAGAGGTGTTTTGCAAAATACCATTTTATGTTTTTACTTTTAAATTTTAATTATTATTATTTTTAATCATTTTACTGGGGCTCATACAACTCCTACAACCATTCACACAAATATCAATTGTGTAAAGCACACCTATACATTCGCCGCCCCCATTATTCTCTCAAAACACTCACTTTTTGCTTGGGCTCCTAGAATCAGCTCCTCATTTTTCTTTTTTGTTCCCCCCTCCCCACTCCCCTCTACCTCATGAACCTTTGATAATTTATAAATTATTATTTTATCATATCTTACACTGCCCGATGTCTCCCTTCACCCACCTTTCTGTTGTCCATTACCCAGGGAGGAGGTTATATGTAGATCCTTGTAATCAGTTCCCCTTTTCTACCCCCCCCTTTCTTCTTCCCTCCTGGTATCACCACTCTCACCACTAGTCCTGAGGGATTCATCTATCCTGGATTTCCTGTGTTTCTAGTTCCTATCTGTACTGCTGTGCATCCTCTGGTCTAACTAGGTTTGTAAGGTAGAATTAGGATCACGATAGTGGGGGTGAAGGAAGCATTTATGAACTAGAGGAAAGTTGTGAGTTTCATCAATGCTACACTGCACCCTGAGTGACTCATCTCCTCCCCACTACCCCTCTGCCAGGGATAGTCATTTGTCTCCAGATGGGCATTGGGTCCCCATTGCGCACTCCCCTTATTCATGGAGAAATAATTTTTTTTCTTTTTGTGCTTGATACCTGATCCCTTCGACTCTTCATGATCCCATAGGTTGGTGTGCTTCTTCCATGCGGGCTTTGTTGCTTCTGGGCTAGATGGCCGCTTGTTTACCTTCAAGCCTTCAAGACCCCAGACAATATACCTCTCAATAGCTGGGCACCATCAGCCTTCTTCACCTCACTTACTTATGCACACATTTGTCTTCAGTATTTATGTGGGAAAGGTGATCACATAATGATGGTTTTTTTTTTCCTTTGGTGTCTGCTACCTGATTCCTTCAACACCTCGTGATCACACAGGTTGGTGTGCTTCTTCCATGTGGGCTTTGTTGCTTCCAAGCTAGATGGCCACTTTTTTATCTTCAAGTCTTTAAAACCCTAGACGCTATATTTTTTGATAGCCAGGCACCATCAGTTTTCTTCACCACATTTGCTTATGCACAGGTTTGTCTTCAGTGAAAGTGTCAGGAAGGTGGGTATCATGGAATGACCGTTTACTTGAGCAAAGTGTTCTCATATTGAGGGAGTGCATGAGTGGAGGCCCTATGTCCATTTGCTACTCTACTACTAAACCTATAAATATATGCCCATAGATCTATTTCCCCATAATCATACATATATTTACTTATGTACATGCATATATATATATATAGGCTTCTATGTATGCCCTTTGCCTCCTACTTCTTTCCTCTATTTCCTTATGCTTTCCTCTTGTCCCACTACCATGTTCAGCCTTAATTTGAGTTTTAGTAATTCCTCTCCATTACATTGCCCTAAGTCACTCCCTAGCAGTCCTCCCAACCCCACCCTGCCACTGATTTTGAACCACTTGTTGTTCCCTCCATTTTATTTTGAAATATTGCTTTCATTGTGGATCCAAATAAAATGAATTTTTGACAACTTCAATATTTTCTCCCCTTATCAGGACATTGCTCACTGCAAAGTTGTGAGAACTTTTGTTTTGTTTTACATTGATGTGTAATTTATAATGAAGACTGTAGTCTTTGATGTTCATCAGTCAGCACTTCAAGTCCTCTTTGCTTTCTGTAAGCAAAGTTGTACCATCTGCACATTACGGGTTTTTCATTCTTGTTTATAAAGTACCAGATACCAAATCCTAAAGAAATTAAAACTTTCCAAGGCTTGCAAAATCTTACCCCATTCTATCAAAGTCTCTGATAGCTTCACTCACCTGTTTTGGGATGGTCAAGAAGCCAACTCCGATGCATGCTGTGTCTGTCTATCTATCTATCTATTTATTTATCTATCTATCTATCTATCTATCTATCTATCTATCTGCCTATCTATATGTCTCTGTGTCCCTCTAGTTCAGTGTTCTTGGCTAAATAAATTGGTAAATCATAATGAGCATAGGTTCAAGGAGCTGTTGTGGTGCAGTGAGTTAAGCATCAGACTGATAACTGAAGTATCAGCTGGTTAAAGCTATTATTGATTGCTATGTGGAAGAAAGCCAAGACTGTCTCCTGGGAGATTTACACTGAACACCTCGGGAGCAGTTCTCTGTGGTATAGGGTCACTCTGAATTGGAATGGACTCAACAGACATATTTGTATGTTGTCTCTTAAGCTATAATTGAAATGGTGTGTTTCTATTGCTATTTAATCTTGGCATTGATAATGAAAAAAAAAGTTTTCATAGACTCTAAAAGTCCTTTACCCATATTACGTCCCGTAATTTTGGGCTCAATCCATGGACTTTAACAGGACTTCAAGACTTCATAGCTTTATATTTTAGCTCTATCACCAGTTGTATCAATGTGGACAAATAGATTAATCTGTGCCTTGGTTTTCCAAAGCACAAAAACATTTAACAGGGTTGTTAAAAAATAAAATAATTTTTTTATTAAACAAGAATGCAAAGCATTTCCTGTTAAGTAGCAAGTGCTATTAAACAGATGTGTCAGTCTTGGTACTTTAGAGAAACAAATCCTCAGAAACTCATTTATAAGATAGAATTTTGTATAAAGGGTAAGTACACATCAAGAAAACATCCCAACCCAGTGCTGTCCAAGCCCACAAGTCCAACATTAACCCATATGTCTGACACCAATCCACAAAGTCCTCCTCCTTCTCACAAAACAGACACAATTATGTGCCAACTGCAGGAGGAAAGCTGAATCAGTGAACGTGTAAGCATCTCAGTGCTGGCAGGGGTCTCCACACCCAGGGCTGCATCGGGGGAGGTCCATGCGGCTTCTCCTTGGGGATGTCTTGCAAGCTGAACCAGGGAACTGGCTAAGGTAGCTGCATCCTAGTCCGACCATCAGAAAGCAAAAGGCCCAAGAACTCGAAAAGTGAGGTTCACCAAGCCATTTACCTCTCCACCCTTCAATTAACTCCACATGTGTTCATTGGCCAGTTTGGCACAATAAACTTTAACTAACTCAACAGATACTTTGAATAAGTGAATATTGGGATATTCTGGTCTATGAAGCCCATTAGGTAAATTCACTGTGTAAGTAAGATAAACACTGTTCTATAACCAAAATTATCCTGTTCCCTACTAACTTCATATACTTGTTTGTATTACAACCTATTTAAAAGGAAATTAAATTATGGATATTTGGGAATTTGAGAACACTCAAATACAATGCTAAAGATGGTAAATGTATATACTTTACTCTGAAAGAAAACTGTTTGTCTTTGAAAAGTATATTTGATTTTCACAACTCAGATTTTCCCTTGGGATGGATATTTATGTGTGCATGGGCGTATGTGTGCATGTGTTGGTAGGCTTGAATGTAGAAAATACATCTACCTTTTCTTTTAGAAAGTAGTTCTAAACTCCCTTGAGACTGGGTTGAAAGGTGAGTGAAGGGGGGTGTGGTAGTTCTATAATCTATTGTCAATTTGAGACTTACATACGAAGGGGTAGAGTTCAACCTGTCTATCAGGTAGCAGCTTGATGACCTCATTTGGAGGCAATAATGAGATAAATCGCTCACTGGAGGTGGAACACACACACTTACCCACTGTAAGACATTTCCATTCACAAGACACATGGAGCCAATGCTAGAGCTCCAGAGCCTGAGGAGCCACATGGAGACCCCTGCCAGCACTGAAATGTTTACATTGTCACTGGATCCACAAGACCTTCCACCCACTGGCCTGTGATCTTTCTGCATTTAGTGTTATTACATGTGTTTCATGAGTCTGAAGAGGACTACATAGATTAGTATCAGACATATGGGCTAATATCAGATTTATGGACTTGATCTGGACTGGGCTGGGATGTTTTCTCCATATTCAATTGCTCTTATATATTAACTGCTTTTTATAAACATATGAGTGTATCTATGAATTTGTTTCTTTAGTCTACCCGACTAACACATTATGGAACTTTGGTAATAGGATACTGGAGAAACAAATAATAAAAATGGAGAGTAAATGCTTGTTCAACCTCTTCCTCCAGGTAGTTTTTCTTCTTTGGCTAGCCAGGGGTCAGCTATTGCCAGGAAGTCACTGGGTTGTTTACTGGAAAGAATATGGGGAGTTAAAGTTTTGATTATTTTCTTTGGTTGTTGTTTTTGATTATTCCCATTTGAAATAGTGAAAACAAATGTGATTAATATCAGAGGCCTACTCCCATATTTTGTATCAACAGAAAACATTAGATAAGGATTAAGATAAGCTAATTAAGGATTAAACTAGACTGTTTTAAGAATTGAGAATAGTATCTGATTCTACTTTGATTATACTGATTTCTTCTGCTTATTATCGTTGATCTAATGATTGATAGAAATGATTATTGGGAAGTATGAAAATAGAGAGTTTGTAAGCCTACTTTCATTGAGCCATTAAAATTTGAGTTTTTAAATGGGTTAAGACACACCTGCAAAAAAGATGCTGAAAAGATAAGCCCCACCCAGTGCTTTGGAGTAGTCAGGGTATTTGCATTCCAAGAGACCTGCCTAGGGGATTGTTGACAGATTGAAGAAAAAAGGCACTCTTTCAAATTTTGAAGTTTGAACTAGTGGTTTTGTCAGAGCTGGAAAAAAATCGGGAACCATGAAGAAAACTCCTCTCTAGGACTGAATGTTAAAGGGGGCAGGCTGAAATACTTGCTAGGCGACCACCTGGGTCACCTTATGAGTGGAAGTAAGAGAAATGCAGCAATGAAGAGATGGGTTGGGTCTGGTCACTGACACCCATGGACCTGGTTTACAGGAACTGGAGGAAATGAGAGCAGGTTGACTGGTCTGAAGTACAGGACCTAGCACAAGGGGAGTCAGGGCTTGTTGAGAATTTGTGATGGGGCCCATAATCTAAAGGCAAGGCAGCCAAAGAGCACCCTGTTGAGCCTAAGTGAGGCAGCGCACATTGAGATGGTCAGAACCCGTCCAGATGAGAGAAGACACGTAAGCCTGTGAACTGGTGCATATTGCTGCAGACTTTATGGATGGCCTGTCCTAATTGGACTTTGCTTGTGGATGCGGAATTCACAAGGTTTCAACTGGAATGAAGATGCTTCACACCAAAGATTCTGGTTGTCTCCTCAGAGCGCTGGGTTGATGTGACTTGGCAGTATAGCTATTGGATACCCACAATGGGGAGGATCAAGGCATGAAGTCATTGGCTTACAAACTTTCATAGGTGGGGGAATATATTCATAGAATTATAGGATTGAGGTGTAGTTGTTACTTAACTGCAATTGTTAGGCATAGAATATTGTTGCTTTGTTCACTTATAGAATATTTTTTGTTTTGTTCACTTATGTTTAAATGGGGGCGGTACATATTGAACTATATGCATTTTAGTTCTATCTTGTTAGGTCCAGATATGATTTCATTATTGTTTGTTTTAAAATTATATATGGCTAAATAGTTGTGTGAAAGTGTCAAATTGTCAAGGGGTGGTCTGTGGTAGTTACATAATCTGTTGTCAACTTGAGACTTATGAGTGAAGGGATAGAGTTTAGCTTGTCAACCTCATTTGGAGGTGCTAAGGAGATAAAAAGCTTGCTGGAGGCAGGACACAAGCTTACCCACTGCGAGACCTTTCCATTTGACAAGACATATGGAGCTAAGCTAGAGATCCGGAGCCAGAGGAGACACATCGAGGCCTCTGCCAACACTGAGATGCTTACAGCACCACTGAAGCTGCAAGATCTTCCACCACTGGCCTCTGATCTTCTCAGATATAGCATCATTGCATGTGTTTTGTGAGTCTGAAGAGGACTTTATAGATTGGTATCGGCCATATTGGCTAATATCTGACTTAAGGACTTGATCTGGACTGGGCTGGGATAGTTTCTCAATATTCAATTTCTCTTGCATGTAAACCTCTTTCTTAGACACAAATGAATGTCCATATGAATTTGTTTCACTAGTCAGCCCAGAATACCACAGACCCAATCCTCTGCCTTACATCTTCCAGGTAACCCAAAGGGACCACCTGTTTTTATCATGGCGGTTGATAACAGTCAAAGAGGTTTGGATGAGTCAGCTGGTTGAAAGTAAAGAGAAAGAACTTAAGTCCTATCTTCCCCATTCAACAGCTCTTGCCAAGGCTTCCCGAAATTCTGAAGGGTGATGCTTACATGGACCCATTTAGAGAGCCCTAGAATCCCCTCAGTTAGACATGTAACCATGTCTTTTTATCTCCTCTACACTCCCTTTCATGACAGAATATCAAAAAAAGATTGCTAAATAAAATTGTTCAAAGTCATCTTGGAGAAGAAGATAGGTGAAAGAGCTGAGCCTTATCAAGGCAGTCGGAAATAGCAGCTCCAATTACAGCTTTGAAGTGCTCTCATGGAGGCTGTGCCCAAGTCTTGCCAGTGTTGGTTTCCTTCCAAAATAAAGGCGGTTTCCAGTAAAAGTCATGGTATACTGGTTCTGAAGAAGGGGAAGGCATGGAATGCATCAGTGATTTGGGAGTTTGCACACTTTTCTAAGATCATATGAACCAAAGTGGACATTTATTCCCGATGCTGTTAGCTGCTCATCCCTCCCACGTGGGCCCCTTCAGTTTGCCTGCTGGCGTGGAGGCTGCTGAGACTCATTCCAACCAGTTAAGGAAATTGCTAAACGTAAGTATCTGAAACACAAACACATTAACTCCAAGTGCTTGAAACACAGTGATAATCTGAGTCCTTACTTCTTCTCTCCTTTGTACCATTCAAAGGCCGGAGGCGGCACACCTGCACCTTCGCATCTGATCAATCCGCTGCGTCCAGGGGCCACAGTGCCAGATTTAATTTCCTGAATTGTAGGAGCAACTGGAAAAAAAAGAGACATAAACAAACAATAAAAACTGGAGGTAAGTAAACGGAAAAAGAAATCTTCCGCAGAAGTATCACACACACACATATTTTAATTCCCTCTATATTCAAAGCAATCTTATGCCTGATAGGCCAATGCATCACATGGTCAGTGTTTTATACTTCTAATCCAGGACGAGATATTTGCAGCTTCGTTTTTCAGGTTGGACAATAGATGAATGCTCTCAGCTAGTGCAGAGTAAATGCAATACACTTTGGCCTCTCTGGGAAAAATGGTATTGGTGAGGAGAACACTTTATCTGGATGCCAGTCAAACTATGCTTCAATTATAGTTCTCCTTTATTGAGTGGCTACTGGGAGTCAGGCTGAGACAGGTACATTATGTTTATGATTTTCTTACAGTAATACTTCAAGGTATATAGTATTATCTCTGTTTTACAAATGTGAAAACTGAGTCTCCAAGAGGGTAAGTAATTTGTCTAAGGTCATGCAGATTCTTAAGTGCAGACTTTGGGTGTAAAGCCTGGGATATTTCAATATTCTGATCTTTTCTGCCTAGTCTCTGTGCTATTTTAGAACATGACGCTTCCTGTTAGGTGGCAGCTTCCCCACTTCCCCAAGTTCAAGGCCCATTTATGGTACCACTTTCTGCATGCTTGATGCTGATGTCCTAATAGTGCTAACAACAACAACAACAACAAAAACACCTTTTAGTAGTCTATCAGACTCTCTCCTACTATTTTTTTGATGGGCCTGTGTAGAAGTCCTGGTGATTGGGTGGAACTGAGTAGGTCACATGATACCTATGGAAGAATTAGTCACAGAACATGCTCTAGTCGCAGGGTGAGAATTCATAGATATAGTGCTCATTTTTATTTATTTGCATATTTATTTTCTCTCTCCTCTAACCCTTTCCTTTCTGCCCTCCCTGCCCTCCCCATGACCTTCAAAGTCTGTGTCTGTTGATGTGAAAACGATTTTTCTTGATTTTTTTCTTTTATAATGGCAGTCTTTACTGTGTTTGTCTTCAGCAAATTGACTAACTTTGCTAATCATACCTTCCAAATTTTCCCATGTTATGAGGTATTTGACATTTTCCTCACTGTTTTAGGGATATATAGTATTCCATTGTATATATGGTATAGTGAGTTTCACACTGCACTACTAATCTTAGGGTAAGCAGTTCAAATCCACCAACTACTCTACAGGAGAACGCTGCAGTTTTCTATCCTGTAAAGATTGACAGTCTCAGAAACCCATGGACAGTTCTGCCCTATTTGGTTACTGTGAATTGCAGTAACTCAATAGCAGTGAGTGTTTGAGAATTTTCAGGAGCTTATTGCAAATACTATATTCTCTATGTTATATTTTAATTACTTATGAGTATGTCAATCTTCCATGTCGGCTCCCTGAATGCAGGGTAATTGTAGACTCGACCTTGCATATTGTGATATAAAATCACTGCCTGACACAAAATTATGATTGTAAGTCTTTTTGTAGTATGGTCATTTATTTATCCAACAGCTAGTTATGGAATGACTGGTAGATAACAAACAGTCTCCAAGGAACAAACAAGTCAAACTCACTGGCATATTAAACTTGCATTGTGGAGGATGGGGTGACAAAGAATAAGCAGTACATACAATAATAACGAAATAAATTAAAGATTTGTCGGCGATAAACATTATCATAAAAAAGTTTACAGAGGGGTACGAGGGATTGCAGCACAGAGATGATTGAGATTTTGTATAATCTTCACAGGCTGTGGCATCAGTGAGTGCTTGATCAAATGTGAGTCTATATATTTCTGTGAAGGTACTTTGCATAGGACTACCATTCAAAATCAGTCAGTGCTAAATAAAGAGATCACTTTCAGTTACATGAATAGCCATGCCCCCAATCAGTTGTTTGTCTTCAATTATAACACAGAAATCCTGCCAGAACTTCCAACCTTTGCATTTTACATTGAAGAGTGGCTTCCAATCTGCTGACTTTCTCCAAAAGTTTTGACCTTGCAGTCCCCAGAATTACATGTGCTAATTCCCTAAAATCTCTTTCTGCTTCCACCTGTGTGTGTATACAATAACAATTATTGCAAGTATGTATGTGTATACACATGTACACACATAGCACACACATATATGTGGTTCATATACACATGTGGTTATATACCATATATACTTGTGTATAAGCTGAGTTTTTCAGCACATTTTAATGTTGTTTTTATGGCAAAATTAGGTGCCTTCACTGATAATCAGGTTGGCTTATACTTGAATATATACGGTATATACATATACATATCTAAACCATGCATATCTAAATTACATGTCTTATATATGTGTGTATGATATCTATCTGCTGTGATGTATAAGCACACACATATACATGTATATATGTAGTTAGTTGGTTAGATTTAGAGGTAGATATCCTATTGTCCTCTTATTCTGGAGATCCTTGACTTGTGTAAGAGCTAGAGCACTGGTAAGAAGTTATCGTAAAACTAGCTGCATTGGCAGCTCACGTCAGTGTGGCAACAATGGAAGTGTCAGTGGAAATTGATTGAGTTTGGGGATTTTGTGAAGTTGGAGTCAACAGAAAGACTGGACAGATGGACCTGGTATATAAAATAAATAAATGAGTTAAAAAAATTTAATATATCTTAAGAAAGTAGAGAGTTAGAATTACCATTGACCAATATGAAAAGACCATAAGTGCAAAGTTTTGGAGAGAAACATTAATTATATGTCTTTTATGAGTAGTTTTCTGCCAACTTTTTAATATGATACATATTTTAAATTACCCAGTGGAAACAGTTCAATACAACAGGAACCTTGAAGATGGAAATACTAGTTCATTCAGACAAATGACTTGAGTAAATGTGTCCTTTGGATATATTTTTTATTTCTTTGGAAAGCAATAAAAAGTACAGGGCTTAATGTTTTTTTCAATATGCAGTGAATATAATAAATGTAAACACTCTTACAACAAAACATTGCTTTTTCCTTTTTAGAATACTGTGGAAAATATATCATTTTCTATTAAGGGTGATGATTCCATTTTAAATTTAGCACCTCCATTTCTCTGTGGACTTTTCATTCTCCCCAGTAAAGGTTCAATTTATAGTTCTGGGGGAAAAACATCACAAAGAAATATTTTTAATAAAGTACCTGTAACAACTTGGTGAAAAAATGCCTACCAAATAGGTTTGAATGAAAAAATGTTATGAGAACACACACACACACACATACACACACACACACACACACTGCCACATCTTTCTTCTACAAAGCAGCTGGTCAGTCAAACCAGAAACCTTTTGGTTAGCAGCCTAGCACTCGAACCACTGTGCTACCAGAGTACCTTCAAATATACAAAAGACAGCTATAAAGCAAAAGAAACCCCCCAAAACCCCGCTTATCTTCAATTATCAGTACACCGCTTTGGCTAGGAGAGGTGCAGGTACACTGCATTTTTGCTCTTGTTCCCACAGGCTTTCATCTCTCTCCTGTCACACTAAGGGGCCGTAATCTTTTATGATAGCTAACTATTATTGAAGATAAAATAACCATATGCAGCAAGATATCCATCACAAACTTCTATTGATAACCTGGTTAGTTTAATTACTCTCTTGTTTGTCAAGGGGGCCATGGCTCATTACAAACAAAACCATGAAATCCGGAACATTGCCTGAAAACCCAGGCATAATGAACTGAAATAAAAGTCTAATGTGCCACTAGAAGATTTTAATGTAGTACAGTGAGCATAGTGTTCAGCAAGGGTAGCTTACCACCCACGTTTAAGAGACATGATCCCATTTTCTCCAGGTTTACAAGCTCTTGTGATGGACACTGTATGAAGAGACCGTTCTTAAGACAAGCCAGGTGGCCAAGGCTCTTCTCTTCCTTCTCTTGATGGTGACTGCTGGCATCAGAATCACTCTTGAGCACACACACACTCTCCGATCTTCCTTCCCGTTCCTCAGGCAGTCAGTAGAATATGGTGTAGTAGGAGGTTTGTTAGCAGGGTTAAATAAATAAATACATTTAGACGCACCTAATATTAAGACTCCCTGCCCCCGCCCCACTGCTATCAAGTCAATTTGGACTCCAAGCAGCCCTATTTAGGATCCTGAAGCTGTCAATCTGTAAAGGAGCAGACAGCCTCATCTGTCTTCCAGGGAGTAGCTTGTGGGTTGGGATGCCAGGCCCTGCTTGCAGCCATCCATGTAAGCTTCGCCAGCAGTGCCACTAGGACTTTAGCCCACCTACATGAGACTGCTATTTTAAACAGTGGCATAGCTTTCAGGATTGCAGCCAGCTTGCAATACCACAGTCTAGCAAATTGACAAACAAGCTCACCGATGATGGACAGGTTCCAGTGGAGTTTTCAAGTCAGGTGTCCCAGCCAGAAGGACCTGATGACCTCTATTTACAATAAATCCTGTCAGTGAGAACCTTGTGCGCATCAGTGGAACACTGTCTGCTAGGAGGATAGTAAAGGGAAATCAATTTTTCCGGTGGAAGATACTCAAAATGCAATTAGGAAGAAGCTGCCCCTCAAAGTCGAGTGGCCCTTCCTGGAGACTAGCTTTCAGGACCTCCGTCTGTACATGTGGCATGATTTAAGATGAGAAGAAACAGCGGCACATATCCACCAACAACAATTGAAACATGAGATGTATACAATATGAATGAAAGAACACCTTCCAAGATCCGCAGCCTAGGCCTTAGTGAGCGAAGGCTTTCCTCCCTTTTGCTGTCCTGCTTTATCAAGCATTCTAGCCTTTGTAAGAATGAGATCTCTCCTGATTACATGGTCAAAGTACTTAGGGCAAAGTCCCTCCAATCTTGCCTCTTGAGTATTCTGGCCAAACTCCAATCAAGGCCGTCTTAGTTGTACTTTTGGCAGTCCACAGTAGCTTCAAAGTCTTTGCCAACACCATAATTCAAAGACACCACTTCTTCTTTGGTCTTCCTTATTCAGTGTCCAATTGCACATTCATAGGAGGCAAATGAAAATAGCACAGCTCAGGTGAGGAGCGCCTTAGTCCTCAGAGTAACATCCTTGCTCTTCAATATGCTAAAGAGGTCTTGGACAGCAGATGTACTCAATGCAACATGTCTTTAGATGGCTGCCCCCATGAGCATTGATGGCTGTTTCAAGCAAGATGAACTCTTTGACAACCTCAATCTTTTCTCCAATTATCATGATGTTACCTATTGGTCCATTTGTGAGGATTTGGGTCTTCTTTACAATGAGTTGCAATACACGCTGAAGGCATCAATCCTTGATCTTCATATGCAATTTGAATAACAGGTTATAGGATTCAACCCTGATTCATACTTTTCCTTATTTTTAACAAAACAATATTCCCTTATTGTTATCACAGCTATCTCTTGATCCATGTACAAGCTCCACGGAAGCATAATGAAGTGTTCTGGAATTCCCCTTCTTCTCAAAGTTATTCAGAGTTTATTATGATTCAAACAGTCACATGTCTTTCTGGAGTCAATAAAACATCGTAAATACCTTTCCAGTATTCTCTGCATTGAGCCACGATCCATCTGACATCAGTAATGATACCCCTTGTTCTGTGTCCTCTTCTGAGTATGGCCTGAACCTCTGGCAGTTCCATGGCAATGTATTGCTGCAACCATTGTTGGATGATCTTCAGAAAAATTTTACTTTCATCTGATATCAATAATATTGTTCTATAGTTTGAGCATTCTTCTGGGTCACCTTTCTTGGGGAGGCGGGGTACAGATATGGATCTCTTCCAGTCAGTTGGCCAAGTCGCTGTCTTCCAAATTTCCCCGCATAGTGCTTCCAGTGCTCCATCAGCATGTTGAAACATTTCAGTTGGCAGTCTCTCAATTCCAGGAATCTTATTTTGACCAATGATTTGAGTGCAGCATGAGTTTCTTCTTTGTACCATTGGATCTTGGTCACATGCTCCTTCCTGAAATGGTGAGATGTAGACTAGTTCTTTTGGCTATTGATTCTACGTATTCTTCCTATCTTTTTCTGCTTTCTGCATCATTCAATATTTTACCTAAAGAATCTTTCAATGTTGAAGCTTGAGGCTTGCATTTTTTGAGTTATTTTTATTTAAGACATGCTGAGCATGCACTTTCTTTTTGGTTTTCTAATTTGTCTTTTTGAGCTGCCCCTTAAAAAGGTCTGTTCGGCTCTTTGACTTCATCATTTCTTCCATTTGTCTTAGCAACTATGATTAATACCAACTTTCAGAGTTTCTTTTGATACCCGTTTGATAGTTTCTTTCTTTCCTATCTTTTGGATGATCTTTCACTTGCTTCATACATGACCGTCTTTTTTTCCTCCTACAGCTCATCAGGTAACCTGTCATCAGTGTTCCACGTGTTAAATATGTTCTTGAGATGTTTTCAAAGTTCAGGTGTGATTTACCGAGGTTATATATTAGCTCTCCTATATTTGTTTTGATTTTCTTCAATTTCAATCTGAACTTACATGTAAGCAATTAACTATTCCACAATCGGCCCCTGGCCTGGTGTTAGCTGCTTATATTGAACTTCTCCAGTGTTCTTCTTACAGATGTAGTTCAATTACATGTTCATGTATTCCACCTGGAGAAGTTCACAGGTATATTCACTGACTGCACTGTTGAAAGGTATTTGCTATAAACAAGTCATTAGTCTTGCAAAATTCTATCACTAGGTCTCCAGCTTAATTTCTATCAACATGCCCATCTTTCCCAACCAATGTTCCTTCCTCTTTGTCTCCAACTTTTGCATTCCATTCACCAATAATGTTCAAAGTATTTTGATAGCATTTTTCATGAATTTCCAACCGGTATAAATATTCGATTTCTTTACCATAGCTTTGATGATTGTTGTGTAAATTTGAGTAATAATCATATTGATTGGATTTACTTGAGGGTGGATAGATATTATCCTATGACAGACAGCGCTGTAATTCAAGATCAATCTTGAAGTATCCTTTTTGAGAATGAATGCAACCACATTCCTCTCGATTATGCCAATGCAGTTATAGCAAACTGTATGATTTTTCTGATTCAGAATAACCAACACCAGCTCATTTCATCGTACACAGGATAGGCATCTCTTTGCATACACGGCAGCTCCCGTTGTTCCCCTTTGAGTGCCGAGGTGCTCATCTGGCAGCTCTCCGACAATGTTCTGCTTGCAGTCACTAAGATTTCACTATCAGACAATGTTCTGATTCAATATATGGATTTTCAGTGGCTACTTCCTCTAATGGGGAGAGGGGTCTCCTGTGCTCCTGGTAGCTGTGCTGAAACTTGTTCACTTTTAATGACCCTGTGGCAATTGAAATCCCTGTGACTAAGCTTGTGAAGCATAGCAATACATAAGCCATGACAATACTTTAAAGTGACAAACAAGTGGTGGCTTGTCTATATTTGTATATAGTGCACAGACTTTTAAAAATGTTAATAGGCAGAGATACCTCTTTGGGGACTAATGTGTGTCTGACGATTTTTCAGTTTTCTCATATGCTTTTGAATGGTGGACAATGAATTAGGAAAACAGATTGATGCCTTTGGATTATGTTGTTGGCAATGAATATTTAATATATCATGGATTGTAAGAATAAATAATATGTATTGGAAGAAGTATAGCCAAATTGTTACCAGAACCTAGCATTGTACAACTTCATTCCACATATCTTGCATGTTTTCCAGTAGGTCTAGTCTCTGGAGAATGTCCTAATGTTTGGTAAAGTTGAGGATCATCAAAGAAAAGATAGATCCTCACAATTGCTACAGCAGTAGAGTCAAACATAACAACTGTTATGAAGAGGGTGAATTAACAGGAAATATTTCTTTCTGCTATTTATAGGATCACTATGATTCTATGATCACTTTGTTAAATACTCTGTGGTCTTTAACAACAACAATAACCACCTAAGGGGATCTACTTGGCTCGAGGGAGATGGCAGTAGGTAGAATCCCATTGTGTTACTCAACCATGATGCAAGTTGGATGACAGACATGGAAGACTCTCCTTACTAAGAGAGTTCTCAGAAGCTAGTGTATGAATGGACAGTTTATCCTGTGGCTATACCATTTAAATTTCTCACTCATGACACAAAGTGTAAAGTACATGGATAAATAGTCATTTCTGCCTAGAGCATTTTGAGCCAGAAGGCTATTCATCTGTTGTGTACTATCACAACCTCTTCCTAAGTAATAAAGCTACTTTTCATGTGCTAAAGCAAAGGATTCAGCTCCCCACTTCAGGGGAAGAAGCTACTGAAAACTTGATGCATGCTTCAAAGGACTGTCAAATACTAAGAACCTAAACAAAGGTAACCAGACCATTCTCAGAGATGTTGCTTGAAGATGGGGCCATCAGGTCTGAGGGCACTTGAACATGATTGAACAGATGATTTCTGGGAGGGGTGTCAGTCATGGTGATATGAGTTGGGTAATGCTGATGGGGCATGATCAAGACTCAAGGTAAAGAGAAACAGCTGCAAAAAGTCTTCTAAAGATCAAAACTTAATGCGTGGGAGGTATGAATTTAGGAATATTATAAGTGGTCACAAATGAAATGGAACATGAAAAGATTTATATTCTAGGTGTTAGTAAGCTGAAATGGACTGGCATTGCCCATCTTGAATGAGAAAACCATATGCTTTACTAGGCCAGGAATAATAAATCAAGAAGAATGGCATATCATTCCTTGTCAGAAAGGATCTTGCTAAATCCATCAGCCAGTAGACTGCCATTCGTAATGGAATTATATATATATATATATATATATATATATATATATATATATATGCCTTCAAGGAAATAAAATCAATACAACAATTATTCAAATTTATGTACCAACCCCAAAAGATAGAGTTGAAGAATTCTACCAATGACTTGGCTCAGAAATTTACCAAATATGCAATCAAGATGCATTGATAGTTATGGGTGATTGTAATCGAAATGTTGGAAACAAAGAGGGAGGAATAGTAGTTGGAAAATATGGCCTTGGTGACAGAAATTAAGCTGGAGATCCCATAATATAATTTTGAAAAACCAATGAACTCTTTATAGCAAATATCCTTTTCAACAACACAAATGGTGAGTATGCACCTAGCCTTCTCCAGAGGAAATATATAGAAATCAAATGGATTACCTCTCTAGGAGGAAACCCTGGTAGAGCTAAATATCAGCAGTTAAAACCAGATCAGGTTGCTCATATGTAAATTTAGGATGAAGTGGAATAAAATGAAGACAAGTCCACAAGAGCCAAAATACGAACTTGAATCTATCCCTCCTGAATTTTGAGAACATCTCAAGAGCAGACCTGATGCATTGAGCAGTGGGAGAACCACAAGAAAGGAAAGGGTTATTAAAAAGACCAGAAAGAAAGAAAAGATCAGAGTGGAAGTAAGAAGAGACTCTGAAACCTGCTCTTAATCAGACAGTAGCTAAAGCAAATGGAAGGAAGTTGAAGTCAAGGAATTGAATAGAAAATGTCAAAGGTCAGCTTGAGAGTATAAAGCCAAATATTATATGAAATGTGTAAGAACGTAGAATTAATAAAACAAAAGGGAAGGACATTCTCAGCATATCTAAAACTGAAAGAAATCAAGGAACAATTCAAGCCCTGGGTTGCAATCCTGATATATTCTAAGGGCAAAATACTGAATGATGCAGGAAGCCTCAAGAGAATACAGAGTCACTGTACCAATAAAAAAGAAAAAATAGTTGACATTCACCATTTCAGAAGGTAGCATAGGAGCAAGAACCAATGGTGATAGAGGAAGTTCAAACTGAACTGAATTCATTAGCCAAAAACCAAGCTCCAGGAAGTGACGTCATACCCACTGAGAGGCTTCAGAAAGCTGAGGAACCGTTGGAAGGACTCAGTTGGCTCTACCAGAAAATTTGGAAGACAGCAATTTGGCCACCTGCCTGGAGGAGATTCATATTTGTGTCCACTCCACAGGTGACCCAAGAGAAAGCTCAAACTGCAGAATGTTATCAGTGATATTGCACAAGTAAACTTTTGTTTAAGGTTATTCAAAAAAGGTTGTAGGAAAACATTGACAAGGAACTGCTTGAGGTTCTGGCTGATTCAGAAGGGTCCATGGAACAAGAGCTATCGTAGCTGATGTAAGATAAATTTTAGTTAAAAGCAGAGAGTACCAGAAAGATGTTTACTGTGTCTATGCAAAAACAGTCAATAGTGTAACCATATAAACTCTGGATGACCTTGAGAAGAATGGGAATTCCAAAGCACTTCATTGTGCTCATTTGGAACTTGTCCATGGTTCAAGAGGCAGTTGTGCCAACAGAATAAGGGAACCCCGCATGGCTTAAAACCAGGAAAGGGGGGTGCAGGGGTTGTGTCCTCTCACCATACTAATTCAATCTGCATGCTGGGCAAATCATCAAGAGACTGGATTATATAAAGAAGAATGCAGCTTCAGGTTTGGAGGAAAGCATAATCCCTGCGATATGTAAATAGCACAACCTTTAACCAGGTCGAGGAGGACTTTACGCTCTGGATGATGAAGGTCACAGATGGTAGTCTTCCAATTCAATGTAAGGAAGAACAAAGTCCTCACAACTGGACAAATATGTAACCTCATGAAAATTGGAATATGGGTTAATGTCATCCAGGATTTTGTCTTGCTTGCATCCACAATCAATGCTCATGGTACAGTCATCAAAAGACATATGATATTAGGTAAATCTGGTACACAAGACCTCTTTTGAGTATGGACAAGCAACACTATTATTTTGAGGTCTAAGGTGTTCCTGAACTGAGCCATGATATTTTTAATTGCCTCATATGCACATGGAAGTTGGATACTGAATAAGATAGAAAGAAGAATCAGTTCATTTGAATTATGGCACTTCCAAAGAATATTGAAAATATCATGGACTTCCAAAAGAACAAACAGACCTGTCTTGGAATAAATCTAACCAAAATTACCTAGAAGGAAGGATGGTGAGACTTTTCCCCAGGTACTTTGGACATACTCAGGACGGACCAGTCCCTGGAGAAGGACATCATGTTTGGTAAAGGAAAGAGCAGTGGAAAAGAGGCAGGCCCTCAAAGAGCTGGGTGCACTCAGTGGCTGCAGGGTTTCATTCTGTTGACGATGGGTCGGAGTCAACTGCTTGGAAGCTAGCTACATTAACAATGCATGCTCAGGCTCCGATTAAAGAGTGGGATGTTTATAGCTCAATCTATATTCCCTAGTTCCTTTCCTCTAATGGGCCTCCAAGTTCTCTGGAAATTGTGCATGACCTGGGAGTATATTACAGATTCATTATGTTGCAAACGATTCGATATAGCATATCAGGATCCAGCAGTATTGACATTGATGCTACAAATGGAAAGTCATAAAGAAGACAGGAGCAAATGTTGAATTATTATGAGTTATTCTGTGCCCTAAGAAACATGAAGGGCATTTTATGTGATGACTACTTAAAGGAAGCTTTGCTGTGGGGTAATCAATGTGTAGGAAAAAATCTTCATGTAGATTTTATTTCATGGCTAAAATTAAAAATTTGGACCTAGAGGCTCTATTGATCGTTCTTGGAAATGATGAACGCTTTATCATATTAGTTGAACTGCCTCTATGGAAAATGGCTAAAGAGATGATTTCATCCACAAATACAGTCTGCTTTTCTTAATCAACTTAACAAATATTTGTATCAATAACATAAAAAGGTTAAACAAAAGAAAGTAATATTTCTGGCCTCATGGATTCAGCCAGCCTTGTGTGTGCAAGGAAGGGAAGGGAACATAGCTCAATAATTAATTGAATATATAATAAATCCATGGGAAACCAAAGGGAATGGCATTGCTGTTTTATATGGTATGGTCACAGAGGTCCCCTCACTGATACAGCAATATTAGAGTATTGCTTTGAATGATGTGTGGAAAAAACTATGATTGTCTATAGGAAATTATTCTAATAAGGGTTTACAGATAGAATCTTTGTCTAATACAAATTCTTAGTATGCTTAGCAACTAACAGAAAACTTGAAAGTTCAAGTTCATCTGTACCTTGGAAAAACATCTTGGTGATCTATTACAATGAAGCAGCATTAAAGACCATATGGAGACCAGTGCTAGTCACAGAGTCACTGGGAATCATGCTCAATGGACGACAGTTAATTCAACAGCAACTGTCTTGCTTATGGTTACCAAATTCTCTGGTTCTGCCCTGCAGATTGTTTTTACAGAGTACTTCTCAGTGACTGTGGAGTCCACATAAACCTCCTGGTGAATCTCTAAGTCTTTCTCAAGCGCATTTTATGACAGAAATATAACACAAGAGGATTTTTATATATAATATAAAAGCATTTGTATTAGAGTTGGTTGTGGCCTAAAATTCCTTGGGATAAATGCTAGGAATGCTGGACCATTGGAGTAGTGGGACTGTAAAGTTTATTCCATACCAGATGCTGTGCATTCTGTGACTTTTAAGGTCAACAGTCTTCTGTGGCTAAATATACAATGGGTTTCTCTCCCCCCCAAATGGATTTTTTTCAAAGCTTTTTAAATTTTTTAAAACAACGTTATAACCTTCAAAATATTCTCCATTATTATCCATACATTTGTAAAATCTGTGATCCCATGCTTGGAAACTTTTTTTCAAACTCATGGATGGCTGACAGCACCTCCCACATTTTTTTTCTTCATCTCTTCCACATCATCAAATCGCTGTCCTTCATGTCCCTCTTCATTCACAGAAACAAAAAAATTCTCACAGAGTGAGGTTGGGTGAGTAAGGTGCATGAGAGAAGAGAGGCATGCTGGTTTTTGTCAAAAACTGGCACACTGAGATGCCTGCATGAGCAGGTGCGTTGTCATGGTGGGAAAACCAGTCCAGGCCTTTTCTATCACACAGTTACGGCATCTTTTCAGAACCTCTAAATGGAAAGCTTGATTAACAGTCTGACCTGATGGAATGAATTCCAAATGCACTATGAGCCAACTTTTTTTGTTGTTAATTTGGGAAGTTGACGGCCGTCTAGAAAGAGGTTTGTCATAAATTGATACTTCACCATTGTTGAAACAAGAAAACCATGCACACTTGTTTCGTCCACAGCACTGTCTTTGTGACTGTGTTAAACATCACAGCAGTTTCTTTATTCTTAATCATTTTATTGGGGGTACATACTGCTCTTATCACAGTCCATCCATCCATCCATCCATCGTGTCAAGCACATTTGTGCATTTGTTGCCATGATCATTTTCAAAACATTTTCCTTCTACTTGAGACTTGGTATCAGCTACTCTTTTTTCCCCCTCCATCCCTCAACCTCCCTCCTTTATGAACCCTTGATAAACTATTATTATTTTTTCATGACTTACACTGACCAATGTCTCCCTTCACCTAAATTTCTGTTGTCTGAACTCCTGGGAGGGGGTTTTATGTAGATCACTGTGATCGGTTCTCCCTTTCTAACCACCCCCCACACCTTACCCTTACCCTCCTGGTATCACTACTCTCGTTATTGTTCCTGAGGGGTCTATCTGTCCTGGATTCCCTGTATGGCAAGCTCTCATCTGTACCAATGTATATGCTCTGGTCTAGCTGGATTTGTTAGGCAGTACTGAGGTCATGATAGTGGGGGAAGGAAGCACTAAAGAATCAAAAGAAAGTTGCATGATTCATTGGTGCTACACTGACCCTGATTGCCATCACAGTGGTTTTTGTGGCATTTTCCCAAGCAGGAAACAAAATTTCACAGGTGCATGCTGTTCTCTGAAATTGGCCATCAGAAAAACATGAGGTTCCAGTGAAACTACGTTATGAAAATACTTAATGTGACCAGAGAGAAACTTCCCAGGTGATGCCACTGGGTGCACTAACTTAGAGAGAGTTGCTCGAGGCTCACCTAGTAGGAAAAATGTGCATGCCAAAAGTCCCTCTCTGCCAAGCACAATGATGTTTTTTTGGTGGGTACCACCTTATACTTCCAAGTACTTATGTGAGATAGTCTATGAACCACTTTCATGTGAAGAGTCAGTCTCAATTATTTGTACCACAAGGATATGATGATTTTTGCCAAGAATAAAGGTATTTCATCCCAATTATGACCAATTAAAACTCTAAGTGAAACTGGGACTACAAAAATGATAAATACATTTGGCAAAATTACAAAAAGAAGAATCACCATCACCGCCACCTGCATTTTTAAAAAGATTATACGTTTTAAGAAATTGTTCTGGAGAGCTTTCGGGAAAGGCACTAAAATGATTAAACACGAGTCCGTGCTTCTAGTGCCTCTTTCTCTTACCATCACACTCCTTTCCATTACGCTTAATTTTCCCCTTGGAGCAGCTGTGAAAGTTATTTCTACAGGGAGTGAGACTGTATGTATTCTATGCCCACACCTTTCTAAGGGTTTTCTTTTCTTTTCATAGATAGTCTTTTTGTTCTGTTTAAATGCTATCTTCTTTCAATAAGACTGACTTAGTAAAGAAGGTGACTAGTAGTTGAGCCTCTCAAATTTTTAAGCCCGAGGTTATTCTTAGGAATAGATTGATTTATATGCACTGCTGAATTTCAGGCACACAGCCCCCTTGTGTCAAATTGAATATGGCTATGCGATGAAGCATTTGCACAGTGTAAAAGAAAAGACCCGTTTATTTCACACATGTATGGAGGAACGGAGAAGAGATGCGATGAGGCCAGCCTCGAAGGGGTCAGAGAAGGGATTTAAGATCTGTGTGATTATCTGCTCATTAAAATAATACATATAAATATAAAAAAGAAAAGAAAGTCTTGCTGGAAAGAAATGGAAAAGTAAAGGGCCATAAATAAATGGACACCTACTTGGATAGTTTCACATCAAAGTGAAATTGTTTAAGTATATTAATATCACTAAAATAGCATAAAAAAGAGACGTCTGCTTTTTAACTTACCCAGTCAGATTATTTCCTCTCATTGTTTAGCCAGTCATTTAATATGAAGATAAAGAAAGGTTTTTAATCCAACACTCCAGGCTCTGCAAGTGAGACAGAACCTGTAGACTTGGACCAAAGCAAGTCTAATGACGATTCCATGTTTCTTGATTATATAACAATAGTTACAAATACCATGGACCTTCCCTGAAATCCTCACTGGGAGCTTAGGTACAATGTCTTCTATTGAAAAATGAATGAACCCAAGAATTAGTTGAATGCTGTTTTCACATTCATTGTGAGCCTAGAAACAACAGAATGAACTGTTGTCCTTTCTGGCCCCGTCTGCACAACGGCTGCTCTCCTTCAGTCCATACTGCAAGCGCCGTCAGTCGGTCTCATGGAGGAGCTGCCTCTCTTTGGCTGGTCTTCGCTTCATGGACACTCCTCTCCAGGGACTGGTCCTCCTGAAAGCATGCCCCCAAAGCCCCTCCACCCCCACTTCTAAGATGCGCTCTGGCTGCGAGGCTTACTTCAGGACATCTTTTTTATTCTTCTGACAGCACATATATTCAGGTGTATTTAATATTTTTCATGAATGCTATAATTCAAATGCATGAAGTCTTCTTTATTCATTATTGAGCTTTCACATAAACATGAGGTGATCGAAAATGCTTGAATTTGGTCAAGACCGCTGTAGTCCTCAAAATGACATCTTTCCTTTTTAATACATAAAAAGTCCTTTGCTGCAGATCTGCCCCAGTGTAGAATCTATCGTATGATTTCTTGACTGACGCTTCCATGGGCATTGATTGTCGATTGCAATGAATTGAAATGCTCAGTATGTCTCTGTTTATCATGATGATGTGCAATGCTTTAATGGGTAGTATGCTTTGCTGCATTTATCTTGAGGTGCAATCCATGGTCAAGGCTGTAGGCTTCAAGTCCTCTTCACTTACAGCAAGCCAGGTTGCTCCAGCTGCATAATTGTAAAGAGGTTGGAGTGGACTTTTCTCTAGCCACAATGCCAGGATCTTCTTCATAGAGGACAGATTCTCAGATTATTTGCTCACTGTACACATTGAATAAGTATGGTGAGAGGTTAAAACCCGGGCACATGCTTATCTATGTAGCAACTCTTTATTCTACTTGAAAGATTACCTTGTGCTCCGTGCATAGGTTCTGCATAAATACAATTAAGTATTTTGAAATCCCCATTCTTAGTAATGTCAGCCATCATTTGTTGTGGTCCACATAGCTGAATGACTTTGAATAATCATTAAAACATAAGTAAATATCTTTCAAATATTGTCTGAGTGTTTCAAGATTCATCTGACATAAGCAATCATGTTCCTCATTCCATGACCTCTTCTGATGTAAGGCTCAGATGTTTGGCATTTCCCTGTCGATGGACATCTGCAACCATTAAAATATATGTCTTCAGGAAAAATTGGCTTGTGTGTGTGATATGAATAATATTGTTCAATAATTTTCCCATTCCATTGGATGAACTTTCTCTCTAATGGGCACACATTGTAGTCAATTGAGCAGGTAGCTGTCCTCAAATACTTTAGCATAGGCAGAAAAAATGTGCTCAAACAATGGATGGATGGATGGATAGCGATAAGCATTGTATGAGTCTCCAATAAAATGATTTCAAAAAATGTTGTCAAGGACATACTTCTGTCCAAATGATAAAAGATGATACAAATACCATGTTAAATAAGCTCAACAATAAAAATTATCCAATGAGTAGTAAATAGAAGGAAAGTAGGAAGAAATCATTGCAAACGTAGCTACATGGGAAAATCCTGTGGTAAATGTCCAGGATGATATTGGTTCACATTCCAGAATTTTAACATTTTATAAAGGCTTCCATGATCCAGTGGGTAGATTTTGAAAAATGTAAAAACAAGAACATTTAAAGATTTCAATGTCTACCAGAGAACTAATCAGCTATGCTCTGCTCTGTCCAGTAGGGTTGCAGTCGAGAGTAGCAACAGTTGACAATGTCATGGTGAGGATAAATAACAACTTTTTAATAGGGCTAAAGTCTTGGTTAGTCTCTTGGTTGCTAACCCAAAGGTCAGCAGTTCAAACCCACCATCCATTCTATGGGGGTTTCTTATGTAAAGCTTCCAGCCCTGGAAACCCTCTGGCACAATTCTTCTGTGCCCTGTAGTGTGGCCAGGAGCACGACTTCACTGCATCTAACAAACAAACCAAGTCGCTGCCTGGAATTGAAGCTGACTCACAGGGACTGCATCAGGATTTGTCTTTTGTTTTGTTTTCCCAAGATGGTATAAAACTTAATCACCAAGCCATTAGCTCTGTGGGTCAAAAGTCCATAATATTACACATAACTTTTCAACTATTCATTTTCTCATTATATATTTTTTAATGAAACTTAAAAAACCCAAACTTGAACTATGGTATTCCTTACATTTGATTCATATTAAATGAGACCTCTGGTCAGGTTCTTCACGGAACAGCTTGATCCACTTTTCAATGTACCACAAGTTTTTAAGACCTGAGACATCTACATATTGGTGGAATGGCAGAGTGTAAAGGCAATGCTTTGCAGTTTAATAAAAGTCACTGCACCATTCACTGTCTGAGTTATTTAACCCATTCAAACCTTGTTTTCTAATCTTTAAAACTAATAGTGCCTGCTTAATGGGATTATGTTGTAGAAAACATCAAGAAATTCAAGAAAAGTGCTTAGCCTAGTACTTTGAGACGCCAATAAAACATTATCAACTTTATTAATGCTCTTATTAAGTAGGAGTTATTGCAAGTAAATAAAGTTTCACAGCCAGGCTCTGAGGAACTCATGGAATCATAATAACCATGGAAAGAAAAGGGAGGTTTTGAAAATTCAATTCCCAACCTTTAAATGCAAGGCAGTGGTTAACATTATTAAATGCTAGACATGTGTATCACTTTTACTCTCTCAGAATTGTGTCCATCTCCTGCTTTTCTGATGTAGTTAACCAAAAATCTAATTTCCAAAAGGCAGGCATGGTAGATCTTTTCATTTCAAGGAGTAAGAGGCTCGGGATTAGCATTGTGGTAGAATTTGAAAACGTATGAAATCAGAGGTGTCTTCTCTATAAAGATAGGCAACTGTGCTCATGCATTATGCGTTCTGATATAATGCATTGATTCTGTTAAGCATAGGCTGAGGACATTATTTTTCTCAAGAAAATAAAAATATGTGGAATTTTATCCATTATTATTGTTGTTAAGTTCCATCAGCTTCAGGCCCATAGCAACTCTGTGCACAACAGAGGGAAACACTGTGCTTTCAGCGTCATCTTGCTAAGGGCCTTTGTCCTTCTCACTGCCCCTCCACTTTACCAGCCATCATGTTCTTCTCCAGGATCTGGTTTATCCTGACATGTTCAACATATGTAAGACCCAGTCTTTCCATCCTTTCCTCCCAGGAACATTCTGCCATCCTTCTTCCACGACAGAGTTCTCTTTCCTTCCGGCACTCCACGGCACATTCACCTTTCTCTAGCAGCCCCAACATTGAATCCTTCTTAGGCCGTCTTTATTCAATGTCCTTACGAGACTATTGAAAATGCCATGGCTTGAGAGAAGCCCACCTTACTCCCCAAAGTAACCTCTTTACTTTTCGACACTGTAAAGAGCTGTTATACAGAAAGAAGACTTTCCCAATGCATGGAATATTTTATTTCTTGACTGCTGCTTCCATGAGCATTGATTACGGATCCAGGCAAGACCAAAACCTTGACAATTTCTATCGTTTCTCCATTTATTGTGATGTTACCCACTGTTGTGTGGATCTTCATCTTTTTTACATGGAGCTGTAATCCTTTGTGATCAAAGGATTCAGTCTTTGATCCTCCTCAGCAAGTGCTTTAAGTCCTCCACACTTTCAGCCAGCAAGACTTATCATCATCTGCATGTTGCAAGTTGTTAATGAGCCTTCCTCCCATCCTGATGCCATATTCTTCAGCAAAGAGTAAAGACTTGGCTATAGTAAGCATCTAATAGGAATAATAAAGTGGACTTAACTATGAACCCTAAGTTCCTCGTTCGCAGAGCTTCAGATAAAGCAAAATGTTTTGTACAGAATATTCTCGATGTCTTGTAAGTGGCTGAATATGCTGTCTGATTTTAGGTTCACTAATGAAGGTCCTTGTACTGGTGTCCTCTTTCACCAAGGGAAAACAATCATTGATCCGTTATTTGGAATAATCATGTAAGAGATGCCTCTTCTCAGCTCAGGAAACCCCAGTAGAGCCGTGGTTAAGCTCTTGGTTGCAATGCAAGATAGTGGAAGCCAGAGCCTCTCCTTGGGAGAATGGTGTTGCGTTGTGCAGTGAAAAGTAGACCTGGAAACCCAAAGGTGTAAGTTCTACTCTGTCCTATGCGCTTGCTGTGAACTGCAATGGTTTTGGTCACTTTTATTTGTTTCCTCATCGATGGTTAATTATATCATTTATTCCTTTTAAAGAGTTAAGTATACTATGCTATTCTTAGTCATTTCTATTGCGGCCTGAATAATTTGCCCTTGTGCTGATTCTGGTATACGAATGTTGGAGACGGTGGCAGGATGGTAGAGGTGGTATCCATGCCTCATGGAGTAGATGAAATCGCAGCAAGGAGAAAAAGGGTTCTATAATGTAGACCTTGTGGGCTCTTAAGCCGAATTCATTTATATGATGATTTGGACAAGGGGCCGTCCTGGAGAAGTAGCAGCAGGTAAAGGAGTTGCCCCTGTGTGGTCAGCAATAGCCTCTCATTCTAGTCATGCCACTGCTGTGAAATATGCCTGAGATGTATTGGGCAGCAATGGGAATTAGATGGTTCACTGTTTTTCAAGCGGTTCACCAAACTACCTTTCTTTAGACTTTATTCAGGATTTGATCTCGTCTCTGTTTTCAGTCATGCTGAAATTATGTTTGTATTTGATTGACGTGGAGACATGGGACTAGCTGGCAGGAATTCTCAAGTTAGGGTTCTTCTGTGGAATCTGTGTTCTCAGCACACACAGCTGTGTAACAGAAGTTTCCCTTCAGTATAAACCTTACTAATACTGAAGCACTGGGATTTCTTCTGCTCCTGCTCCTTCTATTATAAGTTTCTGATATAAAATTATTTGTTTTAATGCATCCTCAAAAATTAAAGATTAGCATAGTTAAGATGCTTTCTGCGGATTACCCATAAATTATGAAAATATTTTGGAGAAGTTTGTTCTCCAGGAAAACATGTTCCTATTTGTATTCATCAGACAAAGTATATTGGTTAAGCTTCTATATATTTGTTACCATGTTTCAAGTTTATAGTACACTTTCAAAAACTAATACTCATTTCTTAACACTTGAACGACTGGACTAGTATGTAAGGTTCTCACAACCAATCAGTAGGAAAAATGATAGCAATAAAGTTGTGCTTAGTAATATATGGCACAGTATTGGTAGAATCTTTCCTTAGTCAAATTCCTGACTGGTTTGTGTTTCCCTCGGACCTCAAGGCCAAGTTTCCCCAGGGAGCAAAAGGTAAATCGAAAGGCAACAAGGAGCCTGGGGCTGGTATGATTTCTGTCTTCTGCAGAATAAATCTAGATCCGTTTTCTAAGTTCATTGAATGCTTTTTTCTCTCTTGTTTCTGGGGCCTTCAGCAATTTTAAGATAGAACGTTTAAAAATTGATTAAAATTCAGTTATTACAGGTGTTTAATTCTGAAAAATGAATAATTCACTTTGATAATATTGTCTGAAAAATACTTTGCAAACCCACTACCTTGGAAGAGGAGACAATAAAGCATTGGGTTGCTAAGAGGAAAATAATCAAAGAAAAAATAAGACATAGATACATATAGAGATGTAAATGACCACTTTTGTCTTGTGTTAAGTGAATGACGTTCTTTTCCAATAGATCCCTTAGTCACTAAGGTGAGTGAGAAACATGAATGGTAAACTCGAACCACTTCCACCTCTCCATTGATGTCGAGGAGGTACGCTCAAGCGTGGGTCCTGGAGGATGGACAGTAGGGGACCTCTCATTCACAGAACTCTCTGCCACCAAGTTCACTTGCATCACAACCCTGTGTGGGGTCTCTACGCAGTGCACAAAGTAAAGCAACGGAGACCTTGAGTGTGAAACTGATGTATTCATTCATAAAAGGGGCCATGAACTTACAAGGAAAAAGACAGTGTACTGAGAAACACTCCTGGGTTGAGAATTAAGAAGTTGTTGTGTTTCCCTCCTAAAGAACGCTATTTTGAAGATTCCTGTTCATGGAGGAAGAGTGTTAGAGCAAACACAATTAAGTGGTACCAAGAGAAAAGCATGAGAAGAGAAGTCGAGTGAACAGAGTAGGCGCCGCGCCGACCAGCTATGTGTCTGACAGAAATCACGAAATGTGGGAGTGGGGCGGTAAGAAAACTGCAATTTCCAGAAAAAATATCGGCATGTTTGGAACTAAGCATGTTGTACAAGGGGAAAACTGTCATCTCTTCTAAAATGATTAAATAAATCAGAGGATGGGAAACTTTGCCTAAAAGCAAAAGTAATTTGACAACTGAAGTATATGTCAAGAAAATAAGAGTTTGACTGACACATGAGAAATTCCTTGTCAGCAAGAACAGCACATGAATAAATAATCAGAGGAAAGGTTTGTGTTCTTTCCTCATCTGCTCCGGGGGAAATAGAGACAGAGACAGAGATATAGAGATGGATAAATTGCCTCTGATTCCGTCCTCATAATCTCAATCTTATTTAGTGTCCTCTCTGTCAAAATCATGAGATTTCCATGGATTACTCTCATTCTGCAAAGCTTACCTGTGCAGTTGATGAACAAAGAGTCCCTATTTTGTTTGTCAATGCATTATAGAAAATATTTCACACTCTTGGGAGAATCTATAGTTTTATTGATCTGCCTTTAAAATATATTTAAAATCTTTTAGCTTCTGGTCACCCATACAGCTGCCTTACAGGTGTAAGGCATGATTGACTTATTAATAATAAAATAATTAATATTAAAACATATCCTGATGCGTAGTGCCCTTTCGAACTGGATTTGAACCATCAATCTTGCAGTGAGTAATCCAGAGTTTAAAGATCTACACCACTCAGGGACTCTGTGTCATATACGTATCACTGCCACCAAGGTGATCCCAATAAGAGATCCTTTCAGACAAGGTAGAACTGCCCCTGTGAATTTCTGAGACTGCAACTCTAGGGGAATAGAAGGCTCTCTTTCTCCTGAGGAGCGGGTGGTGGTTTCGAACTGCTGACCTTGCAGTTAGCAGCCCAAGGCGTAACCACTTCACCACCAGGCCTCCTAGATGCCACTTGCTTAGAATATCACAATTGTCCCCCAAATGATCTTCCTGCTTCTGCACTTGCTCTAAAAGATATTCTCAACACACCAGCCCTGGCATTTCTGTTAAGTCCGATCCTCAAGTACTGCTACTCTGAGCTAGTCCCTGAGTTCTTCCCACTGCCCCCCGCCCCCTCCGACCAGCAGCCAAATTCATGACAGTGGTCCAGCAAAGACGTTCCTGTTCTCCCTGACTACATCTCTCTTCACTTTCCCTCCCTCAGCCTGTCTGCCACTTCAGAGAACTTAATATTTGTGGAACATAAGTCAGAATTGGCTCTTTCTATTTAGTACGTTATCACTCTGAAGTACGTATCCCTCCGATATCTATATGGTGCAGTGTTTCTTCACTCTATGTTCCAGTTTTGTCTTGTTAAGATGACCCTTCCAGACCCCATAGAAATAACGCCCTTGCCCTTTGTCCAAATATTGCTTTCCTTGTTCCCCGTTTCTTCCCTCTTGACTGTTCTTCACATCAGTGGTTGCCATTTGACAACATAACGTCTACGGTCTACGTCCTTATTTATTTGTTCTCCTCCCTCACAGGAAAATGTAGTCCACAAAGAAATTGTTCTTGTTTTCTCCCTGATATATTGCAAGTCTGTGAACCTGTGCTTGGAATGTATTAGGTATTTAGGAAATAAACATAGAATATATTGCTGTTGAATGAATTAACAATAAAATAATCACTCAATTTTCTGTGTGGCAAAATATTGCAGCTTGATGTAAACCAAGGTTGATGTCATAACACCATTTCCTTTGTTATATCAATAAAATGATAATATGTTTTATCATATGTGCTGTCAAATTTATGTAGATATACCTATATTCCTGGTGGGATACCAGGTTATGCCGTGGGAAGGGGCAGCAGTTCCAATCCACCAGCCACGCTCACAGGGCAAGTTAAGGCTTCCTCTTTCTGCAAACATGTACAGTCTCGGAAGGCTGTGAAGGGTCCCCGGAGTCAGAATTGACTACATGGCAGTGAGTTTGTTTGCTTGTTCTTTGTTAGATCACTAAATGTGCCCTGGCGGAACTAGCTATTTCCTGTTCTAAAGATGAGGCTTTCACTTTATTTAAGGAGCTGTAACCTGGGGGAGGTGCTACTCAGTCCTGTAGAGTTGTTATGCATCAGAATGGACTCAATGGCAATGAATTTGTTTTATTTTGGTTTTTGGTTTTATGGGGTCACTATAGGTCAGAATCAGATTCATGTCGGTGGAGACATAAACACACACGCAGTGCTGTGGTTAGTTAGTTGATGGCAAATTAAGTCCACCTCATGCCAATACCATGTGTGCAGAGTAGACATGCTGCACAGGGCATTCGTGTCTGTCGCCTTTCTGAAACAGTTGCCCGGCCTGCCCAGGGGATTTGAATGGCCAATCCTTTGACTAGAAGTTGAGAGTGCAACGTAGAGACCATATATATATATATATATATATATATATATATATATATATATATATATATATGTGTGTGTGTGTGTGTGTGTGTGTGCTTATATGCATATGTGTGCTTTTACCACAAAATGACCTGCTCTGGCAAATCTAACCATGTCCCTGAGTGAAGATGGCTGTACACACACACACACACACACACACACAAACACACATTTTTTGAAGAATTTTGCCATACCATTTTTAGCTCTTTTTTCTTTTTATTGATTCGGTATATTTTGTTAATCTATATATTCCTTAGAGCACTTAAATATGATGGAATATAAAACATCTGAAACCAATTCACTATCAAGTACCACTGTATGACTAGAAATAAAATACCATAACCCGGAAAACATCACATGTAACAATATAACTAGAGACTAAGTACTTTACGCCTGAGTAGTGGAGTTGAAAAAATTCAAACAGTGTTTGCTTAGGATAAGCACTAAACCTTTGTGATTGGGAAAACAATCTTAACCTTTTGATTAAGACTGTATCTTCGCTATTGGTACACTGATGCTAAGAAATAACCATAAACGTTAGGCGACATAGAAGACTAAGCATCTATATCTTGCTTTTGAGTCTGCTCTCAGTACTATCTGCAATGCCATTAAGCCAAAGTAATCACATGGTTGACCCTGTAATTTATGGGATGGAGAATCATTGCTTAACCACACTTAGGATAAGTTAAACTATTTTCCAAAAACGGTAATCCAAACTATGACTTGGGGATTTCCACAGTCACTGGGGCTCAATATGTCTTCTATGTCAAACCCCAAAGGGACGCTATATGTTTGCTCTGAAGAAGAAATTCTGTTTTAGCCTCTGCTAAGAAATGAGCATCTACAATGAGACCTGGATTTCAGAGTAACCCAATGTGAGAGATTTCTGACTGAAGTTGTATCAGAGAAAATAGAACTACCCAAAGACACCAGTAGGATAGTAAGTGACACAGAAACTAAAGATGGGAAAACTGGCATGAAAGAAAAGTGGTATCAACGAGGGAAACCTGGAATAAGGAGAGTCTGTATTTCTTCAAGTACCACAAAGGATGTGCTTGGAAGTTGGGGACATGTTCTGTTTCATTTTTTATCTGTTCATTTGGTATTTATTCTGAGTTACTCTCTATTCTTAATTTATATTCTCAATGTTGGTGGGCAAGGAAGGAGCGCCACAGTGTTGCAAATAGCGTACATGTCTGGCTGTTAACTAAAAGGTCAGAGGCTCTAGTCCACTCATTGGTAGCTTAGGAAAAGGCCCTGATACTTCACTTCTGAAATATAAATTAACCTTCGAAACCCTCTGGAGCATAGTCCTACCCTGACACACATGGGATTATCATGAATTAGAATCAACTTGACAACAACTGGTGGGATTTAAATGGTTAGTACTTTAGAGAAGCTCAAGGCCATAGGTGGGATTAGAACATTGATAAAATGTGTCACAATTTTCTGTTTCTCAATGGTTTATTACAGTGTCTGTAACATAGTCAATACTAAAAGGGCTTGTGAATAAATGAATCTCAGTGAATAGATTATTCTTATAAATTTTTATAATTCTATGAGATGGCAACATTTACCCTTAATTTTTTATTTCAATGCATTCGAATACTAGTAAGTTATAAGCAATATCAGTACTCTTAATCAGATGCATTTAATACATGATATTTATATAAATGCATATTATATTGTCAAATAGTGATATCAATACCATTTACTAATGATGTATATCTCAACAATGTTTTTAATTACGAGATTTTAATGAATAGGAGAGAGAGGAACATGGCTGCATAGTTAGATGCTCTGAAATCACCCTCTCTGAGTAAATATGTTTTTTAAGAAATATTATATATATTTAATATGCTAAATAAAGCAGGAAACAAGCAAACCTGAGTTCTGAACCTCACCAGTAGAGCCAAAGCTTGAACCAGACGGAGCCTAGCAATTCAGAGAGAGGAAGCCTGTGTAAGAAGCCCTGAAAAGACAGGAGATCCTGATTGTCCAAGACACCAGATGACCCCCTTTATCCAGTGCTATCCACAGCATTGCAAGAGGGAAACGAGTGTGTTGACAATCTACTCACCATGTCCCTGAGATTAAAATAAACCCACAGAGGGCTGGGATAAAGCTTCCGGGTCACAGCTGGGGGTGTGGTCGTGTCCCTGGAGAAAGCAAGCCTGAGTAAACCCGTGTTGGGAAGGGATAGATTTAATTAAACCAGTGTGGGGGAAATCAGGACACCCTGGGGACATTTCCAATCCGCAAGCCTGGGGCTTAAAATGACACAGTCTGCTTGTTGGCTTCTGGTCAGAAAGAGGGATTTTAAGTTGACTCTGTGCCCTGCTTTAATATCAGATCCAGTGAAGACAACCTGTGTGGAAAGGGAAAAATATTTTGGATATAGTTTTCCCCCCCACTTTGTGAGGGTTTTTTGGTCATTAGCTAAAACTCCTGAAAACCATACAGTCCAACCTCAAGACAGAGATCTTGACAGGAAATCACACTAAATATGTGCCTGTCATTAACCCCTGCTTAGAATAGGCTATGGCCACAAGTCCCAAAAAACCTTGTTTTCAAGAGATATAGCAAGTGCATAAAGAATACTATTCATTCTATTACCACTTCACCAACAAAATGAGACAAATATAAAGCAACATCACATTTTAGAAACAATGGGTCATTTCAATGTACATGAAAAAAAAAGAAAAGATGGCACAAAACATCTCCTAAACACAGAAATAGGCCCAGAATATATCTCAGATAGAGAAAAGGTATTAAATATTCCCATGATGGACTTCAGAAGAATGATCTGCTGCTGCTCTAAATGGATTCAGTAAAAACTCAACATAATTACAGAAAAATCTAAGATAATCCAATAACTGCAAATAAAAAGCCAGAAGAAAACACTAATATATTATGAAGAGATTATACTCCAGTGAACAAAACAGTAGAACTGAAATAATAAAAGAATGAACCTTTGAGGGTCCAGCCCCAATCCCAACTACTAAGTGGACACCTGCCCCCCCCTCCCCCAAAAAATTTATTTAAAAGGACAGCATTGATCTGCAGCTCCTGGAGAGGGACAAATCTGATGGGAGCACCAGGAGCAGATGAAGGTGGAGGAGGAGAGAGTAGAGCACATCCTTGCCCACCCAGCTGGGAGGATGATGTTCCCACTTAGAGCATCCAGTCCATAGAGAGGACCATATGGCCAACCCCACTATAAGACGACACCCGTCACTGACCTGTAACCCTTCAGGGAACAACACTAGAGACAGTGTGGGAATCTGAAGGTGGACTTTGTGGCCAGGATATGGTGCCTCAACAGACTGGACTGGAAAACACTCCTAAAGGCCAACAAACAATCCTTGAACTAACTACAAGCTTTTCATTCTTGTTCTGTTGTCATTGGGTTGTTGTTGTTTTGTTGTATATTGTTGCTTGGTTGTGCTCTGTCTTATTTTTGTACATGTTATTATCTCCACAGGTTTGTCTAAATAAAATAGGCTGAATGAACAATCTGGAGGAGAAAACAATGGGACTGACAGTTCCGGGGGCACATGGGAGAGGGAGAGGTGAGGGGAAAGGTAGTGGTGTTAACAAAACCCAGGAACAAGGGAAAAACAAGTGATCCAAATCGGTTGTGAGGAGGTTGTTGGAGGCCTGGTAGGGCATGATCTAGGGTCATGTAACCAAGAGGCATTGCTGAAACCAAGGTGAGGACTGAGTATGATAGTGGGACAGGAGGAAAGTCAAGAGAAATAGAGGAAAGAGCTGGGAGGCAAAGGGCATTTATAGAGGTCTAGATAAAGACATGTGTATATGCAAATATATTTATATATGAGGATGGGGAAATAGATCTTTGTGCCTATGTTTATAGATTTAACATTAAGTTAGCAGAAGGACATTGGGCCTCCACTCAAGTACTCCTTCAATGCAAGAATACTTTCTTCTATTAAATTGGCATTCTACGATGGGCACCTTCTCGACACAACCACTGAAGACAAAGCAGGTGAACAAGCAAATGTGGTGAAGAAAGCTGATGGTGCCTGACTATCAAAAGGTATAGTGTTTGGGGTCTTAAAGGTTTGAAGGTAAACAGGTGGCCATCTAGCTCAGAAGCAACAAAGTCCACATGGAAGAAGCACACCAGCCTGTGCGATCACAAGGTGTCAAATGGAGCAGGTGTCAGGCATCATCAAACAAAAAATCTTACCATAGTGAATGAGGGGGGGAATGTGTAGTGGAGACCAAAAGCCCATTTGTAGGCCACTGGATATCCCCTTACAGAAGGGTCTTGGGGAGGAAATGAGCCAGTCAGGGTGCAATGTAGTAACAATGAAAAATACAACTCTCCTCTAGTTCCTAAATGGCTCCTCCCCGCCCACTATCATGATCCCAGCTCTACCTTGTAAGTCTGGCTAGACCAGAGGATGTACAGATAGGAACCAGAAACATAGGGAATCCAGGGTGGATGATCCCTTCAGGACCAGTGGTAGAGGAAGGGTGGGTTGGAAAGGGGGAACCGATTACAAGGGTCTACATGTGACCTCCTCCCTGGGGGATGGGCAACAGAAAAGTGGGTGAAGGGAGATGTCGGACAGGGCAAGATATGCCAAAATAATAATTTATAAATTATCAAGGGTTCATGAGGGAGGGGGAAGCAGGGAGGGAGCGGAAAAAATGAGCACCTGATGCCAGGGGCTTAAGTGGAGAGCAAATGTTTTGAGAATGATGAGGTCAATGAATGTACAAATGTGCTTTACACAATTGATGTATGTATGGATTGTGATAAGAGTTGTACGAACCCCTAATAAAACGATTTAAAAAAAGAAAAACGAACCATTGCATTTGAAGAAAAATCCAGACCAACATACAAAAAAAAAAAAAAAGAAACTTAAGAATTCTATGGGACATTACCAAATATAACAACTTACATTTGATAAAATTTCAGAACAGAAAGGAAAAGTAACCACATATTTTACTAGCCACGAAATTTCTTTTTTTTTTAAGATGTGAAATTATTTACTGGTTGTTGATTTTTTATTACAATCAAAAATTAGTGGGATGTTGAATTGTGTGAAGATCTGACTGTCTTGGGTGTCAACATAACATTCCATGGGATGGGGGAGAAATTTTTATATCCCTAATGCATAACATACTTAATGGAAATTTGGAGTCACTGTCATGCGTTTGTATGACTTGAACATTTAAAATTTTGTTTCCACGTTTGTTTTCTTTTTTTTTTCCTAACATCTTGACAAAACAGAAAATAACTGTCCAGTAATCCCAAAGAATGCCCCCAAAGATTTTATTTCTCCTAAAAAAATCACCATGACACAGATAGTCAAACTTTCTTACATAAAAGGGACAGAATTCTGGAAGCATCCCAAAAAGGAAAACAAAAATGAAAAATGATAACCTGTAAAGACAACCAAATAATAATAAACTGATTATTCCATAGAAATCTTGCAGACAAGAAGGTAATGAAATGATATCCACAAAATCTTGAAAGAAAAAAATTGTCAGCCCCAATCCTAGATTCACTAAAATTACTTATCAAATACAAAAGAACAATAAAGAAATTTTGAGGCAGGTAAAATTTAAGGGAGTCATAAAAATAAGACTAACTTTTACAGAAACATTAGAGAGTTCTTTGGAAGACAATCAACAACAGCAGCAGATAGAAATCTAAAATCAGCAGACAAGACACCATCATCAGGCAATCAGCCAACTGACATCACACAAAGTGAAACAAAACCACAAGCCTCAAAAATAGGGAAACAAACATAACATTCTGCTATGTAACTAGTGGAGAAGAAATCAAGTAGTTCCCCAAAGAGAAAATAGAATCTACCTTTAAAGTTAGAAACAAGATAATAAAAACAAATGAACCTCAGAGGAAATGATTCAACTCAACAAATAAAGAAAAGGAAAACATAAAAACCTACTAAGCTATAAGAAATAATACAAGAAAGTAGACATTGATAGATGATTCCCAAACAAAATGAAATGTGCATAGAAAATGACAATCAACAAAGAAACCAGTAACATCATAAACACATAAAACTATTTCACATCAATTAATACAATTATACATATCAATAAAATTGAATCTAAGTAGATTGAGCTCAACAGTGAAGAAACGAAGACTAGCAGCATAGTTAAAATATGATTCATTACTATAATGCTTATAATAAACACATCTCAGATACAAAGACACAGACTTAAAACATCAAAACATGGCAAAAAGTATATAACAAGACAAACAAGCAGGTGTAGCAATATTACTTCTTGACAAAATAGATGTCAAAATAATGTGCATCAAAAGAGACAAGAACCTCTTGGATGCAGAAGACAGTTAGGCCATCAAAGGAGTTCAGCAGTTCAGGAGCCAGAAAACGGGACAAAGTAATGGACTTCCCAACCCATGGAGCAACTCAAGCCGAGTGCTTTTGTGCAGGACGCTGGCTTGAAGAGTGGCGGTCTCTGGGCACTTAATTGGGGGAAACTGGACTTGCTGACCCATGAAACTTAAGTTAAATGCCTTTGGGTCACGGCCTATTGTATCTTAAGCAGAAAGAACTAAAGAAAAAATTCAAACCTTGAATCGCATATTGAATGATTCTTGGGGAAATTATGAGTGATTTCATAGGAGATTTCAACAGAAGATAGAAGAAATACACAGACTCATTTTACCAAAAATAATTAGTCCATTCTTTCCAGAGGTAGCACATAATCAAGAAATAGTGGTACAGATGCAAGACGTTTGTTGTGTTTTACTGGCATAGTGCTCACACATTGGACTGTGATCTGCAAGGTCTACAGTTTGAAACCACTATCCAACCCGTGGGAGAAAGACAGGGCTTTCTACTCCAGTAAACAGTTATGGTCTCAGAAACTCACAGGCTCTCTATGAGTTGGCATCCATTCATTGACAATGAGCGTGTTTATGGACCATGCAAAAGTATTCAACTGTGTGGACTGAGTGCTTACACAGAAATTGCGCACGGACAGAGGAAGTTGTGAGAACAGTACAAGGGAACATTGCGTGGTTTAAAGTCAAGAAAGCTGCTCGTCTGTGTTGTAGTCACTCACCATATGCTTTCAACATGTATGCTGTGGATGCTGAGCAAATCATTAGAAAAACTGGGCTATATGAATTAGAATGTGACATCAGGATTGATGGAAGGAGATTCAGATGACACAAGCTTGCTTGCTGCAAGTGAGGAGGATTTAAAACACATCCTGAGGGAGATCAAGGAATGGAACCTTCGGTACGGATTACAATGAAATGTGAAGAAGACCCAAATCCTCTCAACTGGACCAATAGGCAATGTCTTGACGAATGGAGAAAAAGTTGGACCCACCTGAATTATACTTTTCACCCATAGGTAGGCAGGAAGCCACAGCAGAACCAGAGACCTGGGGAGTGCTGCCTTGTCCCCCCCTGTTGTCCGAATGTTAGGTATGTTAGCAGTGTGTTGCAATGCGTTCCATGACTTAGGTAGCCCACCTCACTGTTTGCATAAAAAGGGAGCCCAAACTATAGCTCTGGAAACTTTCCTGTCCAGTCTCACTGTCAACTTGGAAAAGCAGTACGTTGTCCCTCAGACTATGCAAGCCCCTGGATTTAATAATCCGTTATCTCGCAGACTGGTCCCTGGGCAGTTCTTTTGACTCTTGGCTTCTACATAAAGACCATCTCTCCCTCTGTTGACCTTTAGCCCACACACTAGGACTACAAAGATCATCAAAGAACAAATAGTGACATAAAGATTCCCAACAAGACATAAATATACTATTAAACATAATGCAAAGCACTGACACTACACAAGGAAACATTGAGGACTGGGATCACCTCATAATATGATATTTATATACTTCAGCATATGTCCTCAGAAGTGTAAAGTGGAAGCCCGCATATTAGAAAAACTAGTTGTCAATGACAAGTTGGATAAAGAGCTAATCTAAAAAAATCTCTATAGAAAACTGTAACACTTCAATAAGACAAAAAATAATCAAATTTAAAATGGGAAGAAGACATGAATAGATATTCACTAAAGATGATTTCAGGCAGCCAACAACCATATGAAGAAATGCTCATCATCATTAGCTGTAAGAGGAAATACCACTTCACACCAGCAAAACTCAGTAAAATCAGAAAACCAAGGCTGGAAAGGGTGTGGGCACATCAGAATCCTCATCCAGGGTGGGTAGGACTGGAGAATTGTTCAGCGAAAGTGGAAACGAGTATGACACATCTTTACCAAATGTGAGCAGAAATCCAATTCAACCCTGCACTCTCTCGATTCAGTCTAGACCCTAAAGAAATAAACAAAACACAAAGAAATATATGCACACCCACGTTTATCATTTCACTATTTACAGCAGCAAAAAAGAGGGGAAGAAGGAACTAAAAATGACCCTGTATGTACTAAACTCTAGTATATACATACAAGGGAATATTATGAAATTCCCAAATCTGATGAAATTGTAAAACATCTCATCACTTAGACTGTTTTGCAAGACATTATGCACAGTAAAGTTTGTCAGTCTCATATAGACAAATATGGCTTCGCACCCTTATTATAAAAGAAAAAGGTTTTCACACCAAAAGAAGCCCGCTTTGAAGGCTACTTCAAAGTAGGGAGGGGATGGAGTGGGGGTAAGGGGCAGGGGCAAAGGGACAGGAAAGGAGCGGGGGAAGGAACAGAGGAGAGGGAAAAGAAAGTAAGCAAAGTTATAAAATGACTTAGTACTTGAGTGAAATGTACCCAGAAACTTTAAAAAAGAATATAAATAAATTAGTGCATACATATGGGAGAATTTTCCAGTATGTTTTATCTACAAATAATATAAATGTATCCATACTGTACAAGTATGTAAACTTCACAATATGAAAATAAACTAGACAACTGAGCTGCATGGATTGAGTATATTAGAAGTAATGCATGCCTGTGTTTTTATGAAAGACACAGAACGATTGGCTCTCAGACTATTGGACGGACAATGCTATAATTTTTGGTTCATTGCTCCCGGGGGCTTTTGTAGTGTTCACCATTGTTTTAGAAATAGGGCTTGGTTCTAGGAGTTCAGTATGAGTGCCACATTGTAAAAAGTGGGAGGATTGAGTAAGATAATGCTGAGTACTATGTCTATTAGGTGCAAATTCTTTTCAATATATTCACTGAATGTCCTACAAAATAATGATCTACTGTGATCTATTAAGGTTATAGAGTCTTCTGACTGAAATAAGCTAAGATAGTAAGCATTAAATAAACTGCTTTGATGGGTTGTGTGTATGTGTGTGCTAACTCAGTTACTTCTCAAATGAAAATTAGCCTGTTTTTAGTAAGTGAATCAAAAGTTTTCTGAGCATTTTCAATACATAATTCATAAATTTTAAAAAATGATAAAACAATGCACAGATTCTACTGGCATTCATTTAGCTACAAAAAATATGCAAAAGCAATAGGTAGAACAGGTTTTGTCTTTTAACATTTTAATGAGCTTTGGGACTTTCATGCATATTAGTTATGTTGCCCTAATTACTCATTATAATTCTAATGTGCATTTTATATTTAATTACAATGCTTATAAAGATTTGGTATGGACAGTAAATTATTATAAGTAGCATGTGCAGGATGATTATGAACTGAATTTATTAACTTTTACAGCAGCATTCAGTGTTGGTAACTTTCAATTTCACCTTGGTGATTAACCACATTGTTTCATTAAACAAATATTTGTCTGGAATTATTTGAACATGTCAAAATTTAGTGTCCAGTTTCTTTTGAGTTTTGCCAGTTTTTCTCAAATTTCATATTTGGTTTTCTTAGTTTATTCCATTATTAGACAAGTTCACAACAAAATATTAAAGAATTTTGATTTTTTTCTTAATTATTTAAAAGACTATATGCTTGATAAGATTTATCAATGGGAGTCCAATAAAGCTAGCATTTTTCTGGGAAATTAGCTAATTTGCATCTTATATCCAAAGATACAAAACTTAAAAAAATTCCTATGTTTTGTAAAGATTGAGTGGACTTACATCAGTCACTCTCTTTTCCCACCTGGTATAATGAATTTTCACAAGTCTTAAATGTTAATTCTTTGCAAAACTGTTTTCTGTATTAAAGAAATACATATAGGTCCAGATTCATTTACCATCCTTGAAATTTAGTACTGAGCTATGTATGCAGTGGATAATCAATATATTTTAATCGATAATTGGGATACTGATACAATTTTCTTGTAAAAATTTACTTAAAGAGAAATAAAACTAACCAGAACTTGAATGTGAATGAAAAAATAACAATCTGATAGTATCTACATTTATGGACTCCAGATGATATGATCTTCAGTGAAAAAGAGAGTGTGTGAAAGACAAGATCACACAACAATTACCAGTTACTTTTCATCGAGATAGTTTATAAATATGGAAATCCATCTCAATTAAGAGTTTTTATTTTAAAGATTATTTACATGGAATCTTAGCTTATGATCAACTTCCTACTTGTGCTAACCTAGACCATGATCTTAATATTCAAAGTTTTCTGTCCCTGCCTCTGAAAGAGAGATATAACTCAGTCTATCTCAAAAACTTGTGGAAATTAAATGAGATGATTTATACCAAGCATGAGGATGAGTAGGCCCTGGTAGATAGGAGGCACTTAAAATCTGGGTGCCATCACCACTCGCAAACCCTCAGGCAAGAGCTGAACTGCTAACCACAAGGTCCAGGCTGAACTCACTTGCCACTAATCCAGTAGCCACTGCTGAGGAAAAATATGACGCTGTTTGCTTTCGAAAAGATTTATCCTCTTCGAAAGTATAGTGCTGATATAAGTTGGCATCAACTACATCACGGTGGGCTTATTATCCTTAACACAAATGCTACTGTCATGATATTTTCATTCCAAGTGATTTTTGCTCATTTGTTTAGTTGTCTACGCCTGATAAGTAGCTAACACTCATCCTTTGACAATCCTTTTGGTTCATCTAACGATTAATGAATGTGATGTTGTATACCATATAATTTAATTGTGTATATGTGTACATGTGTGAGAGGACTTCAAAATTCATGAAAAGATAGAGTTTAAAGAAATAAATTTTATGGTGAACTTTTTAAAGTTCCACATATACCTATGCATACATAACAATGTATTATCTATTTGCATATCTTTTTACTGAAAAACACCAACTTGTCATGGGTTAAGTACTTTAGATATAATACCTTAATATATTATTTCTCATATATTACTATGAACATGGATTCGTCACTCATTTTTGAATCACCTCTATGACAGCAGTCATCTACAGACTTACATGGTGCTGTGATACGAATTAGAGATTACTGAATGTCTATGATATTAGGACCACGTCTGAGATGAAAGTGTCATGGACTTCCAAAAGAACAAGCAAATCCGTTTTTGCAAAAATACATCCAGAATGTTCCCTAGAAGTAAGGATGGTGAGACTTCACCTCACGAACATGCACATGTTCTCAGGTGAGACCAGCCCCTGCAAAAGAACATCATGCTTGCTCGAGTGGATGAGCAGCAAAGCAGAGGAAGGTCCTCGACAAGACAGATTGACACAGTGGCTCCAACAATGGCTCGAACATAACACAAATTGTGAGGATGGCAAAGGGGAGGCTGGGGCTTTATTCTTTTAAGCATTGGGTTGGTACGGTCAGAGCTGACTCAACAACCCAAACAGCAATGATTTTAGTGCTATCAGTAATAAAGTTTTTTATTTAAGTATAAATTATTATAAAGTTACATATATATATATATATATACATATATTTTAAGTCTACTACCATGGAGGCAATTCTAATTTAAAGCAGCCTTATAAAACAGAGTAAAATTACTCCAGAGTGTCTCCTCAGGAATTATAGCAGGTTGAACCACTAATCTTAGCCCAATGGTTAGCCCACTGCATTATCAGAACTTAATATCTATATGAATATTGATATAATAAATTATCATATTACCACCATGAATCATTCTATCCTCTTTTTACAACTTTATAATCTCGAAGGCAGAGATCATACATTAGTCACCATTTATTTCTCATACCAACAAGGGTTTATTTTTACTGCATGCTGTATGTCATGACATCTTTTATGGCTTTATCCGATAGAACTATTTCTTGTATATAATAAAGATTTGTGAAATTGCTGAGTAGATAAATAATACTTTTCTATTGTATATCCATTAACTATGAGGGAACATTTCTGAGATTTTTTTCCTAAAAGCTGTGTTTATGGGTAAAAATAATGAAGGGCTATAGGAAACATCCTGCCAATCTATTATGTGCTTTCATAGCATTATTTTCTGAATAATTTAACTTCATGAATAAATTAATAGGGGTTTTGCTATGAACTAAATATATCTACATAAATATTAATGATATATTTAAGAATATTTAATTTTATTTAATTTAAAATTGAAATCGGGCTTGTTCCAAATTGTATATTTTGGTGGTAAATTAAATGCACAGCAATACAAATATTTCCTATTTATGAACCAACTTATATGACATACATGGATTTGATTCCACATTCTCACAAGTTTCTGCTTTCGTAACTAAATAGGGTTTACCTTTTCTCCATCTTGGGTTTCTGCCATTAGTAGAGGCCGCAGTGATTCTTTGCCGCCAATCAGTAATTATATATTACAGGTCCTCTGAAGTTACCAGTGATATGTTTACTGTTCCTATTGCTCACAGAGTGGTTTCAAAGGTTCATTCCTTCCTGAGACGGTAATTTTTCTGAGGCACTGCGCATACATATGATTATATCATGTATACGTTACATTAGAGGAGTTTGCGTCAGAGAGTGGGAAATTTATTTCAGTTTACTTTAGGACTAAGGGCTGGAATGCGGCAGCGTCAGTAGGCATGCAAAGTCCTGGGGAACAGAGTAAATGAATATACAAGGTGTTGGGGAGAAACATTTATATCATGGAGTGGCAGGTTTTAGAAGAGATTTCCATTTAATAATTTTGGGTTCTATCATCCCGTTGTGACTCCCATCCTAAAATAGGGAGGGCCCTGGTAGCGTCGTTGTTACTTGTTGGGCTGCTAACTGCAAGGTCGGCAGTTGGAAACCACCAGCTGCTCCAGGGGAGAAACACGGGGACTCCCACTGCCATGAGGAGCTCCGGTCTCAGAGAAACAGGGCCGTTCTACACCCTGTCCTGCAGGGTCGCTGTGAGTCAGCATCGACTCCACGATCGTGAGTTTGGGTGAGAAGGTGCAAGGACTGATATGATTGTCACATATAGGAGGGAAACGTTGTCATTCATAGATCTGCCCTTTCTGCCTTTTTTTTCTCTGGGGTAGCTAGCTGCCAGTTGAAGGCAAACATTTTCATCTTTTCCATGGAAGACATTTTGAAGAATTCTCAGTCACTCACCCCTTACCCTCGAGTGAGGGGGACTATGGTTTTCTAGTGTATTCGTGGATGGCATAGACGTTCATTTCTAGTGAAGGTTACCATCCCGTGCACTCTGCCCCAAACTGTGAAGAATCGACAGGGAAAGGAATTCGAGCAAAAGAAGCATGCAAACTTAGATGCGTTTGGAGGAGCCAGGTTCTTTTGGATTTGGAGTTACAGGTCGGTACCCTGTGGATGAGGTGTAGAGCTGTGCGGATGTCTGTAAAATGTTGTGTCCAAAAATGCAGCTTTGAGTCTCAGTTGAAAGCTACACAGGATTTTCACGCTGTGGTTTGTGATGACTTTGTCCTGCGAGGATGGCTTTCCCTATGCAGGAAAACATATTTTAAATAGAAACCAAGCCACATTGAACAGAAGTGGCCTGAACAAGCAGGTGGGCTATGGCTGACCTTAAGCAAAGAGCAGGTGGGCTCAGTGGGTGGCCTGAGCAAAATGCCAGAAGAATAAGCCAGGCAGACCAGGGCCAACACAGGCTGCACCAGGAGCCTTGGCAGGCACCAATCAACCTGGTTTTAATGTGCCGGCTGCTGAAGCTTCCCTTCGGACTCCACTGGAACATACAGCCTGGTAATGAAGATGAGACAGGAGGCTTCCCGGTTTCTGTTATGCCTTTCAGCCAGGTCTGCAGGGTAGACGGCCAGAGCCTTAAACTGCAAAGATCCTGAGTTCTCAAACAGGTAGAAAGTGCGAGTTCAGCTTCTGCAGGCTCTGTTTTCCTTTATGGTTTGAACTGACGCCGAGAATAAGATAAAAGCCTGTAAAGGGGACTAACAGGAAACGCGAAGCTTGTCCACAGGCTCTCAGGATCCCTCCCCACTATGGCGATATCAAGTTGGCTCTGAATTTACTAATTACACAAAAGCAAGAGCTGGATTTAATTGCTGAGATTCAAATCACAGCTGTACTCAGAGAAAAAAGAAAAAAAGGACCTTTATTATGGAGAATATCCCACCTTCTTGGATGGATAGAGAAACAATTCAATAAAATTACAGCAAATTCAAAGACTGAAAAGGTAATTTTAAAAAGCTGGGTAGGGACATTGATCAGGTTTCTCCCGATGTAAAAGAGGACCTGGGAAAGTCTGAAATACATGCTTCAGACTTCAAAAGCAAAGATGAGGAATGAATGCAAATGGAATAAAGGAAGCCAGGGGGAGAGAGGGGCTCAGGAAATGCTTGCAATCTCAGTGGCAGTTCAAATGGATATTATGAGAACGCGGCATATGAAAAATCAGAAAGCAATGACATGAGGAGGGAAAAACACTGTTCCAACGGCTCTCAACTGGTGTGTGAGAAGAGGAAGATGTGCATTACTTATTACTAGCTCAAAGCAAAACAGGACAGGAAAACACACACAAAATATTACTTTGGCTGCAGGGTGTTTCCATGTTGGAGAGCCAGAGAGGATGGGGGAGAACCTGGATGCATGGCCGAAATCCGAGCTCCGAGGGCCAGCAATAAAGTTATGGTAGGGGCAATGCAGGATGTGAATGGGGCTGAAAGAATTATTTAAGCAATTGATTGATAGGGTTGATATGTACTGGTGATAGGTATGAGAGAAGTAGGAGATGGGGATGTTGAAAATTATCCCAGACCTTGGCTAGTACAATTGGATGGATACTCACACCACTGACTACTATAGGTTGATAAGAAGAGGGTCTGGGAGGACCCTCAGTTTAATTTGGATCATAATGAATTTTGAGTGCTCTTGAGACACCCAAGAGGCAGTGTCAGGTGAACAGCTGAGTAGAAAGCTCCAGGGCCCAGCGGAGACTGCGGGATGAGGGTTTTACATGCTTGAGTCACCTGTGCAATGTGCTCCTCGATGCCACGAGTGTGTATGAGATGTTGGCACTGAGAGAGAGTGCCATACTTAAAACAACCAACAACTCCCTTTTCATTCTTAAACATGCTACACATGTGTCTCATTGTCTAAATCAGGGAAGCGGGTCCTCCTATAACAGCTTAACTAACAATACATATTTCATATTTTTGTTCTGAAATATATAAAGCAAATAATGTTAACCATAAAGCAAACAAACACAAACCCACTCAAAGCTAAAGTGAATCAAAGACAGAACTAAATGTGTGCGGCATCTTGTTACCATCAACAAAAGAAGAGCTCTGTGTACCCTGAGAGCCCGGCACGCCGAGCCCGCCTGCTCAGTTGGGCTACCAGACAAGCTCAGGGGCTAAGGCCGCAGAACCAAGAGCGCGAATGATGGCGGCTTCCCAGTCCACGGAGCCAGGAAAGCTGAGTGTCTCTGGACGGCAGGTTCCATTACAGAGTGGTGGCTTGGTGTTTATCCACTGGGCTGCTAACCACAAGGTCAACCGTTTGAAACCACCAGCGGCTCCTTGGGAATAAGACAGAGCTTTCTACTTGCACAGAGTTCCTCTAGGAAACACAGTGGCAGAGAGGCTGTGAGTCAGAACTGAGTTGACGGCAAGGAGTGGTTTGTGAGTAGAGTACCTCTGGGCACTTAATCAGAGTAGGCCGATTTGCTGAGAGCCCTGGTGCTAAATCTTACTTCAGGTGGAGTGGAGTGGAGGGCCTTTGGGTAGAGGTATTTATTGATAGGGATAAAGGGGTTTTGCGATGCTGACTGAGCAGAACAGAGGCCTCGGGAACATGTGGCTGAGAGTCAGAGGAGCTGAGAGAGGCGCACCTGTGGGCATGGCAGACAAGAGGCACTCCTGACCAAGTAACTGTCGCCTGAATTAAAGTTCCCAATTAACGCCCTGTCCTGTGTGGCCATTGCAGTGGATTATAGAGCCTAACAGAGAAGCCGAGTTCCATGGGAGGATGATTGGGGTCAGAATCTGCAGAGGAAGGGTGGTAGAGGCCTACCTGAGTCCTGCCTGAAGGAAACCAGCCTTAAAATAATGTTAAACGTAATCCCCTTTCCCCCTGTAAAGTCAAAGGCGGTAGAGGCCACTCCTGTCCGGTTCTGATGCTCCGAAGACTGGTTATTAATTGGGCTGTTAACGACAAGGCCAGCAGTTGGATGCTCCCAACACACTCTGTCCTACAGGGCTGCTGTGAGCTGGAATTACTCAATGGCAGGATTTGGGTTTTGGTAATCTTTAGAACATATGGTTCCTATCATGGTTAATGAAACAGATACATCTTAACCAGCAATACATATTTTAGACTTTGTTTCTAGGGGAAATAAATATGATATGTATTTAACATCTAGACACAATATATAAAACTTAAAAAGATAAGCAAATATAATGCATATAAACAAAACTCCCTTCAAAGCATTAGGTATATCCCTTGTTACTGTTTGATTATATGTTTAGTCATATAAAAGTATAATTACTTAATATAAAATTTAAAGGGCATCTTCTTTATCTGGGATGCTTTTAAAAACTCATTGCCATTTTAGTCAACTTCAACTCATAGTGGCCCTGGAGGACAGAGTGGATTTTCCCATTTGGGTTTCTGGGGGTAGATAGCCACACCTTTCTCCCGCAGAGCAGCTGGTGGTTCAGACCTCGTGGTTAGCATCTTTTTAGGTGTATTGTATGATCCTATTTCTATAGATTTGTTTCCTAGGGGTGCATGAGTCAGAACTGACTCGGTGGCAGTGAGAGTGTGACGGCTATAGATAGTAAAGTATCCACAAACTCAAACTCACCACCTTCACATCCATGCCGTCACATCGGAAGCTGTAGGATAGGGTAGAAGTGCCCCTGTGAGGTTCCGAGCCTGTAATGGTTTATGGGACTCGGAAGCCCTGTCTGTGTGCTAGAGCCATGGTGGCTTCTCACTTCAGATGCTTCAGATCTCAGCCCAATGTATAACTACTAGGAAACCAGGACTCAAAGTAACAATAGTAGGAGAACATTTAAAATGGTCCTTGCTTACAGAAATTCATTTAAAATCTATAACAGTTAGGAACCCTGGTGGTGCTGTCTCCTAAGCATTGAACTACTTACTGACCACAAGGTTGGCAGTTCAAACCCACCAGAAGCTCTTTGGAAAAAACAATGAGACTGTCTGCTCCACAGATACAGCCTCAGAAAACCTAGATAGAATCTCTATGAGTAAAAAAATGACTCAGTAGCAGTAGATTTTATAAATACTACATTTATATGTTGTACAATTAAAATTATTATGAAAATTAAAAAGGAAAGTGTTGCCGACAATATTGTATTATCACAGTGAACGATTATTTATTATGAATATATAGTTATACATCAAATTACACCCATATGACTTCTTCTCATCAAAGAGTTCTTAACCAAATACTGGTAGTGTTAACTAACCGATATTAAGCATGTGCTGTGTGCCAGGCTAGGGTAGTGGTTATTCAGTGGTAGCATTCTCATCTGGCATGCCAGAGACGGACTCGGTTCCAACACTGTACCTCACGCCTACGTCAGTGGAGATTTAGCAAGGGCTATGCTGTTGAACAGGATTCAGTGGGGTGTCCAGGCTAAAATGTCCAGTGGGATAGCCAGCAAGACCAAACGTCAGCCAATGAGAACGGTGTCTTGGCAGTGGCATGTCCTTTTGGGGTCATCATAGGACAGGGGAAGCTAAAAACAACATATGTGTCTGAAACTATATTACATTTCCTTTTTATTTCTTTTTTTTTAAGTTATAATATATTTGTTTAATCAGAAGAGGCAGCTTTCCTATGTTTTTACTTCTCTGTCCTGACCAACTATGCGTATATCTTTTTAAAAAATCACTTTATTGGGAGCTCTTACAGATATCATAACATTCCATAGTTGAATCATATCAGCCAGTGTTGTAAAATTGCTACCATAATCTGTTTCAAAATGTTTTCTTTCTTCTTGAACTCCTTGATATCAGCATCCCTTTATCCCCTCCCACCCCACCCTACCCCAGGAACCCTTGTTTATGATTTATCTAGCCATAACTTACCCCATCCAGTAATCCATGCACACACAATTCCACTGTTCATTCCCCTGGAGTGGCATTTACAGTCACCAATATTATCAGCTCACCCTCACCCCCTACCAACCCTCTCATCCCACACCCTCAGGGAACCATTACTCCTGTTACTATTTCAGAAACGCTATCTATCTTGGCTTCCATGGATTGAATGATCTTAACTATAAAACGAGCACATGTAAGTCTAACTTGATTAATGAGGCAAAGGAAATGAAAACCACAATAGTGAAAACCTCGTGTGACTGATGCAATTGTGTTTTCTTTCTCAACGTGAGAAAGCTGAAGGTAGATTTGATAAATGAGTTCCCATCCTAACTTCACTTAGCTGATAAGTTTAATTCGAAGACAGATTTGTCTCACTCTGAAATTTTCATAGAATTAACAAAAAATGAATTATTTCAAAGCACTTTCAGACGTGTATCACGGCTTAACGCATTTCATCCTGAAAGAGTGTACTTTGTTTGTATGGATTAAGACACGACTGTTCTGTGTAGCCCTGCAGAATCTTTCCACAGGGAAGACATCTCCACCTCCAATGAGTTCTCAGCATAACTAGGGTGGGAACATAGTACAGTTTTGGAATTGAATGGAGTTGCATACGTGGCTGTGAGCAAATTCGTTAACTTTCATTAGTCTATTTACTCATTGGTAACATGGGAATAACATTCTTTGTATAGTTGATGTAAAGATTATAGAGTTTAAAGTAAAGCATCTAGTAAGTGTCTGACTCAACAAAGGAACGCAAAAACAAGAATTTCCGTTTGATGTTCCAGATTGAATGTGAGTTACGTAGTAATGAGAACACGCCATTCTCATTCATCTCCTTTGCATGAACAACAGCATCAGGCACATATTAGTGCAAAAAAGTTAAATATTAACTAGCTCATTTGTTATAATAATGGAAGGCAAGGTAGATAGACTGAGCATTTATGTCACGGCAAGAACTATTACTATAGTAAGCCCTTTTCTTGTGCTGACTTGTTGAATCCCCAGAACCATCCTGCTATTTCGGCTGCTGTGGGTATCGCTGCTTGGAGATGCTCCCAACTCCCGTCTGCCCCATGCACAACAGAACAGAGTATTGCCGTGCGGATTTTTTAACTTAAAATGGCCAGGACATGTCCATTACAGCTCCTGAATTCCTAGGATATTGATTGTTATCTGTTAATGTTATTATTGGCAACTTCCCATTTTCCTAGATTCATTCTTCAGCCATTGCAAGTTCCTATTACAATGGCTGTTGGCAGTTATTTCTACTCTTGTTTGAGTTGGGCCCAATCAGCAATGACGGTCCTGAAAGCTTGCCTTTATCTGCATCATAAAGGCCAATTCTTCTCTGAGGAGGCAGCTCTTCCCCAATTGTGTTTTGAAAGCCTTCCAATCTGATAGGCTCATCTTATACCCTGTATCTGACCACATTCTGCTTTTATTCATACAATTTTCAGGGGGGAAATCCCTCAGAATTGGACAGCTTATTCCTTCATCGTCTGTTTAGAGTCTGGAAGCTCCACTAAACCAGCACATCATCAATGACCGTGCTGGCATGTGAATGGTTGACTGTACAGCTTCATTATCACAGCCACCTACAAGCCACCATGACAAAACACACCGACAAATGAGGGGTGACAAAAACTCTGCAAGTCCAATTATCTGTTCCAATTTACAAGTAGGACACAAAGAGGGACGGTCTCTGAAGGTACACTCTTTAGTGTTTTCTGAGGGATGGGGGACCTCTTCATTTAATAGCACTTCTCCTTCTGGAAGAGGAACATTATTATTACAACTGTAAGTTAAAAAAAATATTGCTACAAAATAACGGGAAACCGCTAAACAAACGAATCAAATGATAAAGCTATTGTTTCTCAACATTTCTTCCTTCTATGTCTGTATACCTCTAAAGGTGAGGATCCTATCTCTCTAGCCTTTTCTTGAATACATCTGTGCTCTTTGAGCTACGATATGTTAAAATGGCAGCTGTGACATATTTGAGGGACTCAAATGGTGTTACTTTGAAATGTTCTGGGACCAGAAATAAAATATGAAATGACAAGATTAGAGATGGAGGTTGAATGGTATAACATTTCTCAGTGAAATTCTCAGAGTATAGCTCTTGCTCTACTGTGAGAGGTGCCTTGTCATGATGGAAAACAAGGGAGGAAACCCCAAAACAACCTTGATACATTTCTGGCTTTTTATCACCAAGGCAGTTTTATGGTTTCCTAAAACTTTTCTTAATAAGGTCTCATGATTGTCCTTTGAAAAACTCTAACAAGATTATCTCTTTGGATCCCCAAACTGAACTAATTTCTCCCCCTTAAATTTAACTGGACCATTAGATCCCATCAGATGCCACTATTTTGACAGGAAATTCTTTAGAAGATATGTAAGTCTGGATTTTCTAAAGAAGCAAAACCAGTAATACTTATGTATGAAAAAGACACTGTAAGAAGAGCACACAGCCGACAGAGCCACAGACCCAGTCTGGTTCAAGGCCGTGGGCCAGATGCTAGGTGGAAACAGCTGTGGGGGTCAGTAATGCAGAAAGCAGGCTGATGGAAACCAAGCTGAATGAATTCAAGATCAGCCGGCAACATGGGAAGCTCCCAGGACCAGTAGACCATATGGTAAGCTGCTTGCTCAAGTCGCAAGAAGCCTAACACAGGATCCAGATTGGCAGGAAGGAGAAGAGGGTTCTCCCCCAATCCGTTTATATATATATATCATTACATATATGGCATAGGTCAAGCCCGTAAAGAGACAGTAACAGTCTTTTCACAACTGTTTGGCTTTTCACAGAAATCTCATCTTGGAGTTGTTCACATTAAGAGTGCTGGTGTTAGCCTGCGTGCTTGAGGTGCTGAAGGGATCAGTTATAAGGCATCAAAGAACAAAAATCATATCATTGTTGTGCTCACCCCCTGATATGATTGCTGAAGAAAAATGGGTGCATAAGAAAGTGTGGCAAAGAAAGATGATGGTGCCTGGCAATCAAAAGATATAGCGTCTGGGGTCTTAAAGGCTTGAAGGCAAACAAGCGGCCATCTAGCTCAGAAGCAACAAAGCCTACATGGAAGAAGCACACCAGCCTGTGTGATCACGAGGTGTCAAAGGGATTAGGTATCAGGCATCATCAGAAGAAAAAAATTTATAGTGAATGAGTGTGGGGGAGGAGGGTGTGGAGTGGAGACCCAAAGTCCATCTGTAGGCAATTGGTCATCCCCTATGGAAGGGTTATAGGGAGGAGATGAGCCAGTCAGGGTGCAGTGTAGCAACCATGAAACATACAACTTTCCTCTAGTTCCTAAATGCTTCCTCCCCCACCACTATCATGATCCCAATGAAAACTTACAAATCTGGCTAGACCAGAGAATGTGCACTGTTACAGAAAGGAAATGGAAACACATGGAATCCAGGGCGGATGATCCTTTTAGGACCAGTGCTGGGAGTGGCGATACTGGGAGGGTAGAGGAAGGGTGTGGTGGAAAGAGGGAACCGATTACAAGGATCTACATATAACCTCCTCCCTGAGGGATGGACTGCGGAAAAGTGGATGAAGGGAGACGTCGGACAGTGCAAGATATGACAAAATAATAATTTATAAACTATCAAGGGTTCATGAGGGAGGAGGGAGTGGGGAGGGAGGGGGAAAATGAGATGGCAGGGGCTTAAATGGAGAGCAAATGTTTTAAGAATGATGAGGATAATGAATGTACACATATGCTTTCTATAATTGATTTATGGATGGATTGTGATAAGAGTTGTATGAGTCCCTAATAAAATGATTTAAAATAAAAAAGAGCGCTGGTGTTGTAGGGCTTCCATGTTGGGCTCTGATCCGTGTGGCCAGCAGTTTGAGCCCACCACCACCACAGGAGAAAGACAGGGCTTTCTAGTCCAGTAAGCAGTTACCGGCTCTGACTCCGGGACAGTGAGGCATCCGATCCAGGGGGAGATCTCAGCTCCTAAATGAGTGAGAATCCTGGCTTAGTCAAGTTGACACGGAAGCTAACCACCACAGAAGGCACCCTCATGACACTGAGAGAATGGTCTGGAGCCGTCTAGTTACCCATGTCTAAGCGTGTTTGCTTGGAGTCACTCCAGGCATGTCAGTACTTGAACTCTCGTGGTGATACATTTTGACTTATCACTGTATACTGAACCATCTCCGTTCACATCACCACAGGGTCAGATTGCTATCACCGACGCTTCACATTTTCTATGTCCCTCTCAACGTCACTGTGCTCCCCACATTCAGGATCTTTCACTGGTTAACACCAGTGTCTGCACACTGAGGGGGAAATGACTGGATACGTTTTTTAATGTCATCCTCATAAGGAAGATACGTAAACGAAAGATGTCATAAATGAGACCAGGCCTACACCTTAAAATCACGCTTCCACGTGAGAACTAAAGGTCTTCGGGCAGAAATCACTGTGTCAAAGGGAACCCGCATTCCTTTTCACGGCAACAAGTGCCAGTGTTCAGAGTACAGCGTGTGGGAAAATCGACTATGTTTGCATAGACAACTTCTGCCTATTTGAGGATGGACAGATGTTCAGGAACAGAAAACATGAAACAGGACACAAAGAAGCCTGCTCTCCACCCCCCAGTCAGAGGCTCTGTCAGCTAGGTGAGTTTATGCTTTATGATTTTCATCAGCAAAAAAAAGAGTTGCAATTACTGAAAATTTTCACAATTCTTCAATGTGCAGCTACAAAAAGCTGGCTCAACAAAGCCCTTTTTCATCACAAAAGATTGTTGCTTTTATTTCTTTGGTTGCTTCTCTTGCTGAAGACACTTTGTCAATATTTTCTCAGTCTTTGTGTTTCAGGCAGCTTGCAGGTCAGTGTGTACGGTCTGGCAGTAAGGTGGAAGAATGTGTGCTTTTGTATGTGTGGGGAGGAAGTTGGAAGGTGTAGTATAGTCCTTCGGCAGCAGTATATTAAAACCTTTTCTCCGAACAAATACTGCACTGCTGGGGAAGGGGGAACTACGTCACCAACCATTACTCACTTGTGTTTGGGCTCGAGGCATTTGTGCCCTGCCAAGTAATGTGGTGTGGGCCCAACCAGCCCCTGTCTTTAATTCATCTCAGGACCAGAGGCAGCAGGAATGGAGACGTTCATTTCATCTAGAGTGTCTTCCCGATACATTAGTGGGAAGGTGCAGGAAGGAGATGGAGGAACACAAAACCCATCAGGGCTGCTCAAGGAGAAAAGTGAGGTCACTCAGCTTCACACACATTTTCCTCTTTTCAGTGCAAAAGACGATTACTCCTCATTTGGGAAAAAGAGAAAACACACACATATATATATATATATATATATATATATATATATATATATATATATATATATATATCCACGGATAGACAGGACTGCAGTACTTCTTTTTGGAAATGATCGATTCTAGCCTTAGAAGTTGCTTGCATTACGAGGCTTATTTTCACAACCTCAATCACCAACCTACGATGTCACCTTTACTGTTATTATCTAAGAGCAAGGGATCTCTGGGGAGTGTGGATTAGAAAGTGCTTGACAAATAACCAGAGACTGGCTGGTGGTGGCCACGCAGAGGTGCCTCAGGAGAGGCCTGCTGATCTCCTTCTGAAGGGATCACAGCCTTGAACCCCCCATGGAGAGGTCCTCCTCTGTGCACACACGTGGTTGCTGTGAGTGGAAACTGATTGAGCAGCCCCTAACCACAGCAAGGAATCTTTAAAATACGAACCAGCTCCTGTCCCGCCAGCATTTTCCGGTGTAGTTTAACAACCCACCGTGGCAGAGGAACCACTGTGTTAAATGTAATTGAACTTGAGGTTCCCTGGGCCAGTGTGTTGGCATCCTGCTCTCACAGTGAGAAAGGAAGCATCGATTGTGGAGACAGCCCTGTGCTGTTCAAAAGTGAGCTCTGTCGAGACGTAGAGGGTGCAGGCTCCTAAGCATTCGAAAATGTGGAGCGCCTGGCTCCGCAGGCTCCATTCCCAGAGGAGATGTCTAAGGGGCTTGTTCACCTCCAGCCTCTCTCGGGTCTCCCCTAGTGAGTCAAGCCAGCGATGCACTCTCAGCTGGAGGTCCTCGTCCTTACTAATGTTTGGGATTTTCTCTTTTCACAAAAGTGAGAGACACGCTAATTTGTGGCTGTATATGAAGTCTTTGAATCTAAATCATATACAGGTAGTTTGAACACTTCAACAAGAAAGTGATTCATCAATAACTTGGTATGGGGCAAGAGCAAATCATTTCAATACCAGAGCATAGTATAGTTGGGCTATTTTACCTCAGATTAGAAAATTAAGAAGACATTTACTCTTTGGAAGGAAGGGAGCCAGAACTCCCATAAAGAGCTCTAGCCTCAGAAGCCCACAGGAGCAGTTCCACCCTGTCCCTGGGCATTCCGAGGAGTCGCCACCAACTGGATGGCAGTGAGTTTGGTTTGGGGGTTTTTATTTAGTATTCTTTAAAATCTGAGTTTCTGATTAGGATGTGTTGTTCTAATGATTCAACCCTTGAGCAACCAAATGTGTGCTCTATTAATATATTGAATCAATTAAGTAAAACAGGTATTATTGTCATTGTGTGTGTGTCCTATGAATTCAGCAGAAGTTTATGGATTGGGTGTGCAGATGACTCCTTATCATTGGGCAATTAACCCAAGCTTCGGAAACAAAGAAACTCATCCAAAATCTTGGTAGAAAACCAGCTGCAAATTCTGCTGGAGTAGATTCTGCAGAACCCACATAACAAAGTATGCGAATCCACTGACTCAGATTGTGTTTCTAAGGCCCCTGCTCATTACGGCTGTATAATAAATGGGAGTGCACACGTCACCATTAGCACAGAGCAGATTGTTTGGGTAGCAAAGACAGCAGCTGTCACAGCTTGACAGCTTTCTTGTTAGTGAATCAGCTTTACTGACAGCCTATTTGATTGAAAACCACTGTTCACTGACAGTGTGTTATAGCTGATATACATATGTAGCTGATGAAAACGGAGACAGTTGCTGAATACCCATGAAAGGTGGAGAAGCTACAACTCTATGAACTACATTAAGGAGGAATGAGGTTCCTCTAAAGCAGGTCGATCAGTGTCTAAAAATATTTTGCTTAAAGAAACACACATATCAACAAAAGTGCACGCAGAAGCATAGCAGGGGGAACAGTGGTAGACATCATGCGCATCCTTTCCATCGGTCTTCTTGTCCTGGGAGTTTCATTTGCAACCAAATGAGGCCAATGTGAACTTGGAGGCCCCTGGGAAAGGCATACTCATTGCACCCCTTAAATCTCAGGGCTGTCACGGGATGAAACGAGGGGAGAAAAAAATTGACTGTTCAGTTTTGAACTTGGGGTAGCAGCACCATGAAGAGAGTGAAGATGACATCAGTAAGCAGATCCCGTCATGTATAATGCAGGCAGGTGTGGTGTAAGCTACCTAGCAACGATTTGACAATCTACTTCAATGCGGAGAAGCTCTGCCTCTGCAGCACAGGGTCTCTGGCTGAGGAGCGATGTGGGGACAAGAATAGTTCACATATTCTGAGGTAACTTGAAACGTGTCAAGGATGATATCCTGCTGGAGCAGGAAGCGCCATATATTCTCACTTGGACTTCTGTGCGAGGTTCACTAATTTATGTTCCCAAAGCTCATCTTTGGAATGATCCATATGCTTGGGCCTTAGGAAGTGTAGTGAGTTAGTGCATTTACCTGATGGCTTTTTCCAAGATGTCATTTGTCATCCTCACATCATTTGGCAGAATTCCTGGCCTCTTTCCAAATGAGAGACAGGATCACACTAGTCACCATGCCTGCAGGTCAGAAGAGCAGCGAGCTACACTCACTGATAGAGGCAGTCTTGCAGAGTCCAGGCTTCCATGACGGGCAAACCCAATTGTTCTTGGTGCAAGTGCTACTAATGATGAATGGCAAGGTGTCAGGAGCATGACATTGTTTGGACAGATAATAACATATTGGGACCATCGAGTGCAGATAAATTATAGAGCTGTTCACGTTCTTAAAAAGAAGGAAAAGTGAAATGAACATCAATAAATATGGAGGAACAGAGGGAAAGGGGAAAGTGGGAAGAGGGAGAGAGAGGAATTGTGAGAAGGGGAGATAGAGAATAGGAGCAAGAGAAACAAGCTTAATATACTTGATTTTAAAGTATATGTGGTTGTGAATTCACATACCAGTCTTTGTTTAATTTGCTCATTGATTCATGGCAGACACTAAAATAAATCAGGTTCATTGTTCGAGCGCCCCTATACCTAATATTCAGCAGGAATTCCTGGGTGGTGCAGTTAACATACTTGGTTACTAACTGTAAGGTTGGAAGTTTGAGTCCATCCAGAAGCACCTCAGGAGAGAAACTAGGTGATCTACTTCAACAACAACAACAAAGCCACTGAAAACCCTATGGAGAGCACGCTTCCACTCTGGCACACAGGGGCCACCATTAGTCGGTATCAGTTGGACAACAACTGGTTTTCAATATATTCACAGGCACAGAGGAAAAGTTCAAAATAAAGAAGAACCGAAAATGAAGAAAAAAACATGCTGCCAAAGCCTGATAGTCTTACCCTTAGGAAACAGTTTAGCTTGATGAAGTAGATAACCTATTCTTTAGGGTAATGAAAGGTGATATGAAATCATACATGCCCCCAAATACTGGCCTTTGGCTCTCCCTGACTTACCTAAAGTTATAATTTTATATATATATATATATATATATATATATATATATATATACACACACACACACACTGATACAATGCTGAACTTATTAACAAGTATGCATAATTTGGTTGCCAAAACACATTAATACAACCAATCTGAGCAGGGCAGGTCTATGATTCGGGCAATATACCTTTTAAGTGCTGATAATACTGTTGGAAACCAAGTGATAGAATATCTTAGCACAGAGTAAAGAGAGCCATTTGAGATACTGAGAGATAAATCTGGAAATACATCGCAAAACTTGGCTAGAATGGTTGCAGTAGATACAGCTTCCTGACGTTCATTGGACTAAGCAGGTACAAACGATTTGGTCGTATGTTAACCTGGCAGTTTTCCTTTCTAGATTTACTGGTTTTTGATAGGATAGAGACAGAAGAACTGCCTTAGGAAATACAGAAGAATATGTTGTCATATTCTTATAAATGGCATTATTCACATTCTAATCCATGCACAAACGTGCCTGTATTTGATGGCTAATGTAATTTATAAACTCCAAAAGTCTTCAAATTATGGATAATAAATATTCTAATTTTCCCAAATCCAATAATATTGCAGAACTGACCCAGCTCCATTTTCTGATGAATAGAATGCCTTCAGCACTGCTATATGATATAATTTTGAATATTAAATCATTAATGGAAGTCATTATTTAACTTTCCTCATATATTTTGCAAAAGTTAAATCAACTTTAAATGAATATAATACACAATTCATAGTAGCTTTTGTTATTTAAAGAAACTATGTTTTGCATAGAAAAGTATAAAACTGCTCCAAATACAAAAAGTAATGGAATATTGTTTTTTGTTGTTGTTTTGATAGGGCATGACTCAAAATAAAAATAAACAACTGTTAACTTCCATGAATAATAGAAAAATGAAATTTGGGGAGTACAGGTCTACTAAAATTGGAAGTCACTCAAATGAAATGAAACACATAGATCTCAATATCATAGGCATTAATATTGGTCATTTTCACTTTCCAAAATCATATATATATGTGTGTGTATGTATATATATATATATATACATATATATATATATATATATTTATTTATTTATTTACTGTGTTCAAATGACAAACTCAAGAGGATTGGCATCATCATTTTCCAAAACATTTCAACATCTATCTTGAAGTACAATGCCTTCTGTGATAAGATTGTATCTACATACCTACAAAAAAAGACCAGTTAATACAACTATTATTCATATCTATTCACCAACCACTAAAGTCAATGGTGAAAAAATTGAAGAATTCTACCAACTTCTTCAGTCAGCAATTGATCAAACATGAAGTCAAGATGCATTCATAATTACTGGTGATTGGAATGGGAAAGTTCAAAACAAACAGGAAGAATAAATCATTGGGAATGATGTTCTGGGTGATAGAAACAAATTTGAAGATGGCATGACAGAATTTTGCAAGACAAAATTGTCTTTCCCACAAATAGATCTGTTTTTTTTAAAGGGTGATGATACACATGGGCCCCATCAGATGTGACTCACGAGTCACATTGATTATGTCTATAGGAAGAGATGGTGGAGAAGCTTAATGTCATCACTCATAACAAGGCAAGCACCAAACGTGGAACCAGCCATCATTTGCAGATAGGTAAGTATGGTAGTTACATGATCTGGTGTCAATTTGAGAGGATTACAAGTGAAGGGGTGGAGTCTGGCCTGACAATCAAGATCTAAGCAATGAGGCCTCTATTTGGGCATGGCCTTCTCCTGAGAATTCTGGGAACTCTGTATTTTCTCTGTGGAGGTGGGAGACACATTTCCCTCTCTGCTCCCTCCCTAGGAGATGCTCTACTGACAAGACACATGGAACTACACGAGTGCCCTAAGCTGGAGAATCCATGTGGATACCCCTGCCAGCGCTAAGATGCTTACACCACCACTGGGTCCAGACTTCCCACCCACTGGCCTGTAATCTTCCTGCATTTGACATCATTGAATGTGTTTTGTGTGTCTGAAGAGGGATTTTTAGATTAGTATCGGTCATATGTGCTAATATCAAACGTAAGGACTTGATGTGGACTGGGCTGGGAGGTTTTCTCAATATTCACTTGCCCTTGTATATAAAGCTTTTCTTATACACAAATGAGTGTCTATTACTTTGTTTCTCTAGTCAGCCAGAATAACACAGTAAGTTCAGGTTGAAGTGAAAGGATAAGAAAACCAATCCATGAGAGCTTTAAAAAGCTTGAGTAGACCCCATCCTAATTTAAAGACCATATCAAGAAGAGATTTGATACATTGAACATAAAAGACAAAGTGTCAGAAAAATTGTGGAATGATATAAAAAGGATAACTGTGTTAGTCTGAGTAGACTAGAGAAACAAACCCATAGACACACGTATGTGTATAAGAAGGATATTTTTATGCAAAAGCAATTGAACACTGAGAAAGCATCCCAACCCAGTCCAGTCCGAGTCCATAAGTTCGATGCTAGCGCATAAGTCCAATACCAATCTATAAAGTCCTCTTGAGACTCAGGAAACACATGCAATGACGCCGAATGCAGGACCATCACAGGCCAGTGGGTAGAAAGTCTTTGATTCCAGTGGTGATGTAATCATCTCAGAGCTGGCAGGGGTCTCTATGTGGCTTCTCTGGCTTCAGAGGACTGATTGCATCAGGTTAGGTCCATGTGGCTTCTCCAACTTATGTATCTTGTCAGCTGAAATGTTTCCCAGGGAGTGGCAGAGAGTTTCCCACCTCCAAGGAGGAAATAATGGAATTCCCAGAATCCTTAGGGAAGGCTACGCCCACACAGAAATTTCATTAGCTATGACGCAATTGACAGGGTAGACTCCACCCCTTCACGCTTAGTCCTCAAATTGCCAAATGATTATATATCTACCAGAATAAATGAAGAAAGCAAAAAGCTCATTAAAAGACAGGAAAGAAAGGGGTAAATAAGTAAAGTAACTATTAGAAGGAACTGAAACTTACTCATGAATGCAGTGAATGGAAGAAATGATGAAGTAAAAGAGGTAAACATAAATTTTCAAACAGAAGCTTGAGAAGACAAAGTATAGCCTTGTAATTAACTGTAAAACGGCCTGGATTGAGAAACATAAAAGGAAAGAACATGCTCATCTAGCTCAAGCTATCTTAAATTGGAAAAATAATCAGTTATCAAGCTTCAATATTAAAGGATTATTGAAAATGCAAGAACTTTTAGAGTCATTTGGACATTGTATGCAAGAAATAAACATTTGATGAGTATTAGATCAATATAACTACATTAGTTGAACATACTAAATATCCAGGGCCATGGTGTTCTCTCAAAGGACTCAATCTTTGAATCTAGAAAGAAATATGTGTGCAAAATAATAGGCAATTTCTTATACCTTAGCTTATACTTAAGGTATAAGAATATAGCATTCTCCTAAATTAGACCTTGTTTTTGGAATATAGCATTCTCCTAAATTAGGCCTTGTTTTTGTCTAATTATTCACTTTCCTAGCAATAAACAATAATGGTCTCTCAACAGTTATTTTTATAATGAAGTAACAAATGAGTATACTAAATCATCATTTGAGGACTACTTCTGCATTTCAAATATTCACTGAAACATTTTTGGAAGATTATGGTAAGACTTCATTTCTTTTAGAGGAAATAATTAAGACTGAAGTATCTAGGCACTTGAAGGATATATCAAAAGTAGGCCAACATTTATCACTGCATTGTCTCTAGTTCTTTGACAAATTATTTAGTAAAAAAATGTGGGCATTAAATTTCAATAGAAGTTAATCAGCTGAAACAAATTGGGCTGAAAAGCACTTAAGCAATAATTGGGAAATTCTATATTTAATCATTGATTGACCAGCTTATATTACACAGGTCTTGAACTCCAGGCAGATAATTTTGAATGATAACATTTTTAGGAAAGGAAAATTACTTCTCAGAATATTACCTTGTTCTTTTACCGGTCTTTTTATTTTAAAATCTTAGAAAAGTTAATATATTGGTACTTTCCCCAAGAATGCGAAAGTTTACCATTAAAATATTTTGGACTTTCCCCAAGACTGTGAAAGTTTACCATTAAAATATTTTGGACTTTCTAGACTATGGTGGTTTTTGTTTGTTTTTTGTTTTGCTATTTCTGTCAAGGTGTGTGTGTACAGCTAATTTAAAGTTCTTTGGATGTAACAATATTTTACATACTTCCTCCCCGCAATCTCCCAAGGGATATCATGTTTTAATGGTAGGTATTATTGACTGGCTAATATCACCTCTGGACAAAGATCAAAATTTGTAATTTATAACAAACAAGTTCTGTAATATACATGACCCAAATCCTCATTATTCAGAAACCATTACAGAAATATTTTTTAAAACTATTTTTTCCCTGAAACCTACAGAACCCGCCAATTAGAGGAAGAGAAATCTTAGGTCAGACCTTTATAAGCATTGGTTAATCTTGGTTCTTCTAAGTTAGAGTGTATTACAAAGCAAGGGAATATGGTATGAAAGCAGATCCTAAAACTAATGAGTGTTACATATTTGAAAAGAGAGAGCGAGCTGTGGTAATTACATCATTTCATGACACTTGAAGACAGATGAAAGTGTAGGGTGGTATTCAACCTGTCAATCGGGTCACAGCCTGATGGTGCCTCATGGCCTTCTCATAAAATGGGTTCTGGGAACCTCCTGCTCTCTCTCTGCCTTCACCTTCCTGCTGCAGTCCCTGATTGCTGCCACATCACTACCATTGGATCCACAAGACTTTGCACCCACCAACCTGTACTCTTCCTGCATTCTGCTTCACTGCATGTGAGTCTGAAGAGCGACTTTGAACTAGTATCAGACATATGGACGTGTGTTGAACTGGGCTGGGACGAATTATTGATATGCATTTCAATCTTGATATAAAGCTCTTTCTTACACATACATGTGGGTCACTAGGTTTGTTTCTCTTAGCAACCCAATCTAACACAGAGTTAACTCTTTATGTATCAAATTAGAGATATTGTTGGAAAGTAAATCATAATTGAGTCTATTTATCCTCGAGTAAAGGTAACATCTAAGTATCACAAAGATACTGATCTGTTGTGATACTGCCTTTTTAAGACAGTTCTTCAAGGACTTTCTGACAGAAATATTGAATGGTTTTTGAAAAACACCAAAAGTGTTAATATCTCAGCTCCTGGGATATTGAATTGTGGGTGCTATCATTCCATATATTGGAATTTCTACTACTATTACTGCTAATACTAGGCATGATCACATTAAGGAACTTTAAGGAAAAATAATCTTTATGTTTAAAATGTAATGGCTTTATCATGGTATATTACTTGTACTTAAAAAAATAAGCCAAAAGAATAATTCCTTTATAGAATAAAAGAAGTAATAGAATTTCTATATTGTTCAGAAATATTTTGATTCAATTTCATCCCTTCTCCATATGTCTTCTGCAGTTCTGTATCTAAGCCACACGAACATGTTGTTCCTACAATTTTCAGTTTGGGGCAGTTAACCGAGTCATCATATATTTGGTAGGATTTGTAACCACTTTCATGCAGTAATTATTAATTTCCAACTCAGGGATCCATAAATTAGCCTTACAAAAACACTGTCAAAATTTTGATAAATCAAAGTTCTAACAAACACAGAGAATTTAAACTGGCCTCATTTCTGATGAGGAAAGAAGGCCTTTCAAAAATTCTTGTTTATAGCATTCTTAAAAAAGCAATGATCAATTGCTATGAATGAACCCTTGGCACATATGTACTTTAGTTCAGCGCTAATTCATGAATTACTCTTAAGCCATTTTCCTTTTTTCCTTCATCCTGTCATCAAGCACTGGTCACCATCCAATGATTTGTATGTGAACTGTTATTTATTCTTATTTTCCCTGTGATAGTGATAGGTTTATGCATAGTTTTCAACGTGTTCTCATTCCTTGACCTTAAGAGTTAATGTCACCATTTGTAGCTCTGGTGACACAGAACCAAAGAATAAGATTGAATGCATGCCTTTGACCTCATTAGGACCATCCCATGAGCTGCGGCAGTAATTTCGGAAGTAGGAAAGTAAGAGAAACTGGCCTATGACATGTCTACATTTAACACAGTATCTATGCAGCCATGCCACAAATACTACTTCAAGAGTTATTTATAAAGCATAGACAGTAAGAAAAAAAGGTTAAAAAATATGGAGAAAATCAATAGAGGACCTCTTAAATTTTAATGAAAACTAATATGTAATGTACCCAACTAGTTTTTCTTGAGCCAGGAAAGTATACAGTCACTTAATACTTTTTCCATCCACAGTTGTATATAACTTTCTTTAAAGAAATGCTTTGGGGCTAAAATATCTTATAAATCACCTTGGCCAAGAAACAATTTTGTTCAGAAAACTCAATTTAAAACAAAAACCAGAACAGTTTCTGAATTACCCGACCACAGGGAAGAGCAAACATTTCAGTTATCTGGAGCTGCTTATACACATATGCAAGGAAATACAAATTTGTGGTGGTCATAGTGTTTAAAATTAGCATAAAGCAGAAAACATAAAAAGGTCTGTGTGAGCTATGGGCAGGGACAAATCCAATGTTTTATAAAAGCAAAGAATGTTCATGTTTATTTGGTCCTGTCCCTTCACTTAAAAGATTCAGGGTAAAACAACATTTCATCCTCTTCATCTGAAGATATATTTGTCCTATAAAATTTCACAGAGAATATTCAACTAGGAATCAGCAGGCCTGAATTCTGCTTGTGGTTCTCCTAAAACTGTGATCCTCTGCAAAACACTTCCTTCACTGTTAGGTTTGCTCAGGTGTAAGCAGAACGGTTGAGCTAGAGTTGCTCAGTGGTCTCTTCCAGCTCTCACATGCTATGATTTTCCATCACACACACACACACACACACACACACACACACACACACACACACACACACCCACCCCTGCTCCACTGCTTCTAGTTGCTTTTGTTTTGTTCTTCCAGGTTTCTGTGAGGGTGCCCCACCATCTCTTTTTCCAGCGGCTACTCTCAAGATTGAATTCGGAGCTTTAACTACTCCATTACATATTTCCATCGTGTGTTTTCATCTTTAATTTTTCTGAATGACATCTAAATCATCTTAGCTAAAATTGATTATGCCATCCATTGTACAGAGTGTCTTAATTTTAGTCCTTTCTATGGTTATGTATGCATAGGTACACATTCCCAAGAAGTGTGGGAAAAGTGTCCACTTTCACTTGCAATCAATGAAATATGAATTAAACTAAAGTACTGTTACCTATCAAATACAAAAGATTAGAAAGACATTTCCAGTATATGGTGTGTGTGCAGAAAAAGCAACACTTTCAGATGGTATGGAGATAACCATAACTTGGCTCAGCTTTTCTGAAGGCTAATTTGGCAATACCTATCAGAAACCAGCTCTGACAGCAGAGTGGGGAAGGGGCAGCAGTTCAAGCCCACCAGTCCTTCTGAAAGAGAAAGATGAGCTTTCTGCTGAGGTTCGCTGCTTCGGCAAAGACTTTCAGTCTCAGAAACTCACAGGGGCAATTCTGCTCTGTCCTGCCAGGTCAGTATTAGTCAGAATAGACTCATTGGCAGAGGGTTGGGGACTTACCAGATGACCCCAATGTTCCAATTCAAATATAAACAGATGTTCAAAAAGAATAATGCACAAGAATTATCATCAAAGTGATATATTAAAAAGTTAGCAGCAGCTAACAATAGAACAATATTTTAAATTGTGGTTCACTTATATACGGCAGTGAGTTTGTTTTGCTTTATTTTTTAATATGAGATACTATTCAGCCATTAACAAGTATGTTCATGAAAACTGAGTGGTTTACTGTGAATAGGATAAAACATTAAAAATGGGGGAGAGAGCATAGGATAAAATTTATTAAAATGGGAAAAGTGCAAAATTATATACATGTTTAGACACATAATAAAAAACATTAAAAGATATTGGATGAATATATTTTTTTGTTATCCTCTGTGGGAAGTTTGTATTACATATTAATAACTCAATTAATTGCCATTGAGTCTATGCCGATTCATAAGGCCCCTGTAGGACAGGGTAGAACTGCCCTGGCAGTTTCTGAGACTGTATCACTTCAGGATTAGAAAGTCCTGGTAGTTTTGAACTTTGGGATGTGCAGCCCAATACTTACCCACTAAACCGCCAGAGTGCCTTACATATTAATAAGACAAACTATAAATGTAGCAAAGTTTAGGGCTCTTCAGGTTAGGAAACCCTGCCAGGAAAGCCCTAAAATTAGTTGGGAACTCAAAAGTCTGTGGATCCACTCTGATTTCTCGCCTACATGTAAGCTGAAGACAAGGTCAATTTTTTGACTCTCAGTCTGTGCGCGCATAAAATGATTGGGTTGATATTTTAATGCTAGGGTATTACAAAATAACAACTTTATTAAAAACTAAGGAGTTCTGGGGGAAGAGTGGATTAAGTAAACCCACCAACCACTCCCTAAGAGGAAGATGAGGTTGCGTGCTTATGTAAAGGTTTATAGTCTCTAAAACTCTAAGAAGCAATTCTTCTCTGTCCTGCATGACTGCTAAGACCAATAATCCACTTGATAGCAATTCATTGGTTCTGATTAAAACACACACACACACACACACACAAGGAGTGCTATACTCTGGTACAAAAAACACAAACCTCTAATACAAAAGTCTACAAGGAGATGGTGGTCATAATAAACAATATGACTCCTCAATTGGACACCTACAAATAAAAATAAATGAATAGATGCATTGCAAAACAAATACCCTGCATATTCCTCCCTTTATTCACGTATTGGTGGAAAGTTTTGAACTATTGAATCAGCCCATATGGAAATGTTGTAAAGTCACACAAGCATGGCAGTGACCCCTGAATGACAGGAGCCGTGATTGCCAGTTGCTTTGGGTTTGAACTGGATGTTATAGCTTCTACTATTTATGGTGTAATGACTCCATACAGATGGGGAAATCAGATCAAGTAGAATCAGAACTTTGGGTTCTAATTAGATCCAGCTGTTCCCTGGAAACAGTCTCTTTATCCCGAGGCTTTTAAACTAGTAAGCACAAGTTTCTTGTTGAAAAGGCAGTCAGAACCTGTGAAGATATGAATGCACAAAAAACAAATTTTAACACCAAATCTCTGGGTCTGTCTAATTATAAACGAGTTCTGTTTTCTAACTGCTGTTATTGAAAAAAATTAGAATTATACAGGCAATCTCATCTCTTCTTCCTTAAAAGAACACGTGTTTACCTTTTGGTTCTGATTATTTCAGTACAACTTCCTATCATGCATATTTATTATTAAGGTTTTTTCCCTTAAGTTTTTGAATAAAATCAGCATTGTGCCATCAAGTATATTATAACAGGATTAAGTTTTAGGATAAAAAAATTTACTTGTACGTATCAACTGGATGAAGATCTCTTTTTGTTTTGCAATGATTTTGAGACATCAGTTTTTAAATTAACTTTATATAGTAAAGTGATAATGATGTAACACAGGACTGAACATTTTCTCTGTGATTAATTTGAATATTTCTCTGAGAATATTTTCTCCCCTACATCTTGAGTATACTTTGTCAAAAACCAAGCAAATTGAACCCCATAACTATGTGACAAAGACCTTTATCTGTTTTCTTTCCTGATATGAGTCATCCCCTAAAATAACATATAGAAAATAGAAGGAAATCAAGTTATAGGTTTTGAAGGAAAGAGAGAATTCATAGGCTATAAATATTTGATATTAGTAAATGGGATGTGAAATTAAAAATATTACAGCATCAACGATTAACACTTGTCCTACGTATGGGATATTAAGCCTCTGCTAAACTCCACTTGCTTTTAGTCTATATGGAAAAATTGGAATAAACCTGAATAAAGAAGAAAATGATTTGGATTCAATCTCTAGATCAGCATGCTACTTTTATGGCTTTAAAAAGGCATTAAATCCTTTAGATCCAGGTTGCTTTTCTACAAAGCGTGTATGCCCAGCATACTGAGTTACTATGAGGTGTTAATAAGAAATGCATATGAACTATAGAAACAATATTATTAGATTTTTCTGATCACTATATATGTCTATGAAACCCGCGCCTCTCTTTTTTTTTCCCTTAACACTTTGTTTTATCTGTACTGTCTGTCAGCTCTCATCCGTCTTCTCCAGACAGTCCAAATGTCATTCCTTAAGACCTGTCTTCCATCTCCCAACCCTATGTGATGCTTTAGCATGCCATTTATCACATTCTAGCTTGCTCACTTTAAACCCGTTTAAAAAAAATATAAACAACTGCATTTACTAATAAGAACGACAGCACCATCTAACATGTATTAAGTGCCAACTAGTGTGCAATGTGTGCTTAATCCTTAGCATTAAATTGGGTTTAGCAAGTGGCCATTCATGTCAGAACTATTTTAGTTTATTTAGATGGTTTATATTTAATTAGGAAATGAGAACAACTTACTTAAATGTGTTCACTATCCATTTTCCTTCCATTGAAAATGAGCACAAATAAGTATCCGTCACATAGGATTTCCCTAAAGATTGTTATTTTTATTCAATTCTCATTATAGTGCCTCCGTAGAAATTCCCTGGGTGGCCCAAGCAATTTGCACCTGATTCTTAACCTGAAACAATTGACAGTTCAAAGCCACTGAGTGCAATCACAGAAGAAAGGCCTGGAGGTAGGGCTTCCAGAAAACTTGCAGACTACACGGACCTATGTGTTGCATGTGGTCATTATATAATCATTTGTCAATATGGAAGGATGATGTGTAAAGGGGTGGAGTCTAGCCTGTCAATCATTGTATAGCTAATGAGTCCTTTGTGTGGGCATGGCCTTTCTCTGAGGATTCTGGATTTCCTGTCTTTTTTCCCTGGAGGCAGGAGACACTCTCTCTCACTCTTAACTCCCTAAGAGACACTGTACTGACAAGACACATGACACAACACTGATAGATCCCGTGCCCTGGGAACTTGAAGAGCCAAGTGGAGACCCCTACCATTGCTGAGATGTTTCTACCACCACTGGATCCACAGGACTTTGCACCGACTGACCTGTGATCTTCCTGCATTTGGTGTCATTGCATGTGCTTCATGA